>NC_056728.1:435448850-435813850 GCF_019279795.1 Protopterus annectens
CACAAGCCTTTAGCCATTCCCCCTGTGTTAGACATTATGGATTATGTTTTTTCGGAGTCAAGCCTGACCCCTGACTCTTTACTTCTGGTATTACAGAGTCCCTGCCTGTCATGAATTTTTATTTAGAAACCCTGCTGCTGATCCTGAAACTATTTCACAGGGTCCAAAGGGAGTTAAGGCCTCAACAGCAAAAAACCCTACCCCCTCCGACAGAGATTCAAGGGCGCTGGACAGATGGGGAAAAAAGGTTTATACATCTGCAACCTTGGCAGTTAGGGCCTTAAACTGTCAATTTCATATGCTTAAGTACCAACAACATGTTATGGGATTGCTGAAACAGAAAATGATGTTGATTTCAGAATGTGCAGAAAATAAGGAATTGCAGGAATTATTGCATGCAGCTGAACAAGTTGGAAGGCATACTTTGCAATGTGGTTTTGATTTTTTAGAGGTCTCCTGCAGGGCCACAGTTACTGGATCTGTGATTAGGAGGCATGCCTGGTTAATGGAACAAAATTTGCCTGATCATGTTAAAGCTGAATTTCTAGATGCACCTTTACAGCATGATTTTCTGTTTAGTATTAAGGCAGAAGAGGTTTTAAAGAAAATGGAAGACAAAGCTAAGTCTCTGCAAACTGTTAAAGATTTCTTACAAGTGCAGCCACCTAGATTCAGTAGACACTGGCTTACAAAAAACTGGCCCTTTCCTGTGTCAGACAGAGCTCAAAGGGGCAAATCCAGACGCCCTAAGGATGTTCTTCATTCCACATTGCTGCAGTCCTAACTATTGGGTAGTCCGCTGTCCAGTCGGCCCGAATACCAAAGTATATGGCTGACGTCGGTCAGGGCGCATTAGACTGACGTCAGTACGTCAGGGTACTAATGCGCATGACCGACGTCATATCCTCAGTCTTTTTTGCCGCATGGTCCGATGCAGAAGCAATTTTGCGAGTGCAGGTTGGCGTTCTGAAAGTTTCTGAAGTCAGAGTTTCAGACCGAATCAAAGTTGGCTAAGTACCCCGTTGGGGAATATTTTGGTTTTTGTTGCCTCAGTATTTAAGCGGATGTCAGAAAAAGTGAATAACTGTATTTCTTGTGGGAAACAGATACCTCATAGGGATTACCGTACTTTGTGTATACCTTGTTTAGGGCCTGAGCACGACGTTGTTGGATGCCGCTCTTGTGCTCGATTTAACAAACGCACTATTAAGGGAAGGTTAGACTGTGCCAGGTTAGTTTTTGGGAAGCGTTGTAATTATAAAATGCCGTCGGAGGCTCCGGCCTGCTTCGCCAAAAGCGCAAGGACAAAGTAGCAAAGCCTAGAGTGGAAGAACCGACAGTCCCAGACGTCGGATCTTTAGAAGGCTCAGTGGAGCCGGAGGTTTTGCCAGGTGTTTCTTTGGAGTCTCAGGGAGAGACTTTACTGTTACAGGATGTATCCTCGCAGGAAGTAGGCCAGGCTGAGGGGCTTCTCAGGTGGCTGTTCTTCCCTCTCTTCCTAAGGTGGTTAGAGCCTCCCCTTCTGTCTCCAAGGCTTCTTTGAGAGGCAGGCCAAGTTTAACTTCAGTGGGGTTTCTCCTAGTGCTTCAGGGTCTTTGCCTAAGAAACATATGCTTAAAATGGCAGAGGATTTGATTACTATGATTAGAGGTTCTATGCCCCTCCTGATAAGAGGCCTAGGGTGGAACCTGAGTTTGAGAGTTTTGAGCAATGTTCGAGGCTTCTGAGTCTTGACTGAAGACTTGCAGGAGTATCCTCCTTATTCTGATTCTGATGTGGATGATTCTACTCCTTCAGCTTCTCCTCCTGAGGATTTTTCATTTTCAGAGACTCTGCATTCCATGAGGGAGCATTTTAAATGGGAAGGTCAAGATTTCTCTGATTCCAGGAAGAGGCTTAGGAATTCTTGTTTCTACCCTAGCATAGGCCTTTAGCTATACCTCCTGTTCTGAATGCGGCGGAAGATGTTTTCGCAGTGGCTTCCCTCCTTCCTGATTCTTTTCCTCCTGCCCCAGTTAAACCGGATAGGTACTATAGGGTGCCTGAAGCTCATAAGTATCTTTTAAGAGTCCTAGGGCAGACCCGAAACTGTCTCTCAGGGGCCTAAAGGTGTGAAGGCCTCTGTTGTTAAAAATCCTGTTCCTCCTGATAAAGAGGCAAGGGCTTTGGATAGATGGGGAAAGAAAGTGTATACTTCTTCCACTTTAGCCATGAGGGCGTTGAATTGTCAGTTTCACATGTTAAAATATCAGAATTATCTCCTTTCACAATTGAAATCTAAGGTGGATGCTCTGGCAGAAGGTATTGAGTGTAAAGAGTTGCAGGATTTAGTTCATGTGTCTGAACAGGTGGGTAAACATTCCTTGCAATGTGGTTTTGATGCTGTGCAGGCCTCCTCGAGGGTGGCTGCCACTGGTTCTGTTCTTCGTGGGCATGCCTGGTTGAGAGATCAGAATTTAGCTGAGCATGTTAAAACAAGGATTTTAGATGCTCCTTTGCAGTCTGATGTGTTGTTTGGTTCGCCTGTGGAAGCAGTCTTAAAGAAAATGGAGGACAAGGCTAAGTCTATGCAAACTGTTAAGGATTTTTGCAGGTGCAGCCTCCGAAGTTTAGTAGAAATTGGCCTACTAAGGGATGGACTTATCCTGCTTATGATTCCCAGTCTAGGGGTAGGTCTAGACGTGGTAGGGGCAGAGCTCAAGGTTCTTTTAGGCCTAGGACAGGGAGTTCCCCTGCTCAGACTTCTGGTGAGGGCAGGGGTCAGTCCTTTCGTAAGCAGACCCAATGACCTGCCTTTTCAGCTGCCAGTACATTCTCGCCTGGCAGCACCTTTGGGAGGAAGACTGTCTCTTTTCAAAGAAAATTGGGATTTAATTACCCAAGACAGATGGGTTCTGGATATCATTCACCACGGTTACAGGTTTTATTTCCATACCATGCCTCCTTTCAAAGGCATGCCAGACATTCCTCTTCTACAAAGACAAGAGGCTCACAAGCAAATTTCTCTGTTGCTCCACATAGGGGCCATTCAGCCAGTTCCTGTGCCAGAAAGGGGCCTAGGATTTTATTCTCGCCTGTTCCTAGTACCGAAGAAGGGGAACACGTGGAGGCCAATTTTGGATTTATCTATCCTCAACACTTATCTGGACATTCCCAAGTTCAAAATGTTGACGTTACAACAGCTTTTACCTCTGCTGGGCAAGGATCACTGGATGGTAACTTTAGATCTCAAGGAAGCTTACCTTCATGTGCCTATAAGACTAAGTTGCAGGAAGTATCTGCGTTTGAGCTGGAAATTCTCATTATCAGTTCTCTGCATTGCCCTTTGGCTTATCCACTGCCCAGAGTATTCACAAAGGTTCTGGCTCAGTGATAGCTTACTTCAGGCTAAAAGGAATTCAAATCTATCCTTACTTGGACGACTGCCTGATTCTAGCTCAAGAAAAGGAAGACCTTCTACAGCATTTGGATTATGTCATAGCAGTGCTAAGATGCCTAGGGTATTCTGTGAACGAAATAAAGTCCAGTCTAGTACCCTCTCAAGACATGTGCTTTCTGGGTGTGAGACTGAATACAGCAGCCCAGATGGCCTTTTAACCCCGGACAAACAAAAGAATCTTTCCAGTTACTTCCATCAACTATCTCTTCAGTCCGGGCTGACTGCAAGGACAGTCCTTCAAGCCTTAGGGTTCATGGCATCTTGTATTCTGGTGCTTCCCAATGCCAAACTGCATATGAGGAAGCTGCAATGGTATCTCAAAAATGTATGGACACAGCACTGCCAGGATTTGGACACTGTCATTCAAATAATACCTTGCATTCAAAAGGAATTTTTGTGGTGGGCTCAGGAATGTCACCTAAACAAGGGACTCTCTGTGACCCGGCCAGAGGCGAGTCAGATTCTAACGACAGATGCCTCAGACATTGCTTGGGAGCTCATCTAAATGGAAAGTGGATACAAGACAAGTGGCCTGCCAGACTACAGCATCTACATATCAACATGAAAGAGATGTTAGCAGTCCAGTTTGCATTAATGGCTTTTAAGGAGTTACTTCTTCCAGGGCAGGTGTTGATTCTAACAGACAACACAACTGTCATGTGGTACATCAACAAACAAGGGCGAACACATTCTTACCCATTGTGCAGGCAAGCAATGATTTTATGGGAGACTGCGCTCAGCTTGCAACTAACTCTTCAGGCAAGGTTTCTGCCGAGCACAGAACTCCTTAGCAGATGTGTTAAGCAGACAAATCATGGATCCCCACAGTGGAAACTGGATCTTCATGTATTTCAAAATTGACAGTGTCATGGGGAACTCCAGACATAGATCTGTTCGCTTCTCCACTAAACCACCAGCTGCCAAAGTTTTGCACAAAGAGGTTTCATCACACAGCTTGGAAAGTGGATGCTCTTTCTTTCAGTTGGAAAAATCTTCATGTGTATGCTTTCCCACCTCTGCCTCTTCTCCCAAAGGTGCTTCTAAAGGTCAGACAAGACAAGCCAAGGATGATTTTAATAGCTCCAGATTGGCCTCGCAGCACTGGTACCCATTACTGAGGAGTCTGGTAAGGAAGCCTCCATGGCCTTTACCCTTGATTCCACACCTGTTGTCTCAGAGGGACGGTCACCTGTTCAATGTCAAGCTTCAATCTCTTCATCTAACAGCCTGGCATATTCTGTTTTGAAAGACAGCAGGTCTCAACTTCCTCAACAAGTTTTAAATGTGATTATGGAAGCCAGAAGACCTAGTACAAGGAAAGTGTATGCAGAAAAATGGAAGAGATTTTATTTTGGAGTGCAGCAAACAATTTGGAGATTTCTGAGCCTAATTTGAGTGTGGCTCTTCGATATCTTACTGAGTTATTGGACAAAGGTTTGTCTTTCTCTTCCATTAAGATTCATGCTGCAGCAATTTCAGCTCACTATGATTGTGACCCACCATTGTTTTCGCATCCTTTGTTCAAGCAATTTCTTAGAGGGGCAAGAATATAAGACCCCCACGTAGAGCTCCTACTCCTGCTTGGGATCTCAATTTTGTGTTGGAGAAACTTACTCTACAACCTTTTGAGCCTGCGGCTACTGCTGAATTGAAATATTTGTCATGGAAGACTGCTTTTTTGTTGGCCATTACTTCTGCAAGAAGGGTTTCTGAGTTGCAGGCCCTTATGGCGGTAGAGCCTTTTTTGATTTTTCATAAGGATAGGGTATCTTTACGTACTAATCCTACCTTTATGCCTAAGGTGGTTTCTAGTGTGGCTTTAAACCAAACTATTCATTTGCCTACTTTTTATGCAGATCCCCAAAATAAAGGGGAAAAGATTTTGCACACTTTAGATGTACACAGGCAATTGCGTTATTATTTGAGCAGGACTAAGGATTTTAGGCAGTCTCAGCAGTTGTTTGTTTCTTTTGCTTTGGGTTCGCAGGGCAAGCCTGTGTCAAAACAATCTATTTCTAGGTGGATTGGGTTTTGCATTGCATTTTGTTATTCCCATCATGGTAAGGAGATTCCAGCTGGAATTAGGCCTCATTCCACTAGGGCTACTGCCACTTCTACAGCATTTCTAAGGGAGGTGGCCACTAAGGATATTTTGGAGGCAGCTACTTGGAGTTCAGTGCATACTTTCTCTAAGCATTATCACCTTCCTCTCTACTCTAAGTCTAGGGCTGGTTTTGCCACAGCTATTTTGCAAGGCATGTTGTCAGTTCCTGCTTCCTTATGATTTGCCAGCCTCCCTTACCTCTGCTTTGGGATTCTACCCAATAGTTAGGACTGCAGCAATGTGGAATGAAGAACATAGTACAGTTTTGTACCTACCATAAATGTAGATGTTCGAGGATCCACATTGCTGCAGTCCAATTTACCCTCCCTCCTTCCCTCTGTGTTTAAGGGTGGTTGTGTAGGTGAGGTTATATTCTGGTAATTTTGTATATATTGTACATATTTTTGGTGCAGGTATGTTTGGAATTTTGGTTTTGGCCTTAGCTTTTCAGGGTCTTCTGACATCTGGGGCAAGAAAAGACTGAGGATATGATCGCCGGTCATGCGCATTAGTACCCTGACGTACTGGCGTCAGTCTAATGCGCCCTGACCGACGTCAGCCATATACTTTGGTATTCGGGCCGACTGGACAGCGGACTACCCAATAGTTAGGACTGCAGCAATGTGGATCCTCTAACATCTACATTTATGGTAGGTACAAAACTGTACTTTTCCAGGTACCAGGCACAAGACTCATACAGGTCAAAGCGATGGGGCGCATCCACCTCCAAATCTGGGGGAGATAAAGCGCAAATTTACAGAAAGCAATCCCAATGACTTCCCTCTGCCTACACCAAGCACTTATCTGTTGGCAGCACCCATAGGGGAAAAATTTGCACTTTTTGTACAAAATTGGCAATTAACCCAGGACAAGTGGGTACTGAACATCATATCACTGGGATACAGATTCCATTACCACACACTGCCAATGACAAATGGTTGGCCAGACCTGGCAAAAAAACAATGGGCAGAGGCACAGAAACAGGTTACGTCCCTAATGGATATGGGGGCCATTCAGACAGTACCAGAACAGGAAAAAGGAGTGTTCTTGGTACCCTGGCGGCCAGTACTGGATTTATCGATTTTGAACACATACCTGGACATTCCAAAATTCAAAATGCTCACCTTGCGACAGCTTCTGCCCATGCTGGGCAAGAATGCTTGGCTGGCGACTTTAGACTTAAAAGAGGCATACCTGCATGTCCCAATAAGACAGTTGTGCAGAAGGTACCTCAGATTCAAGGCTGGCTTAATGCATTACCAATTCTCTGCACTGCCCTTTGGCTTATCTACTGTGCCCAGGGTCTTTACAAAGTGCCTGGGACCAGTAATTGCATTTTGCAGACGAAGAAGTATTCAAATATATCCTTACTTGGATGACTGTCTCATTCAAGCAGAGAACAAAGACACTCTTCTACGACACCTGGGGTTTGTGAAAAGGCTTCTAGCATGCCTAGGGTGCACAACAAATGAGAAGAAATCACAACTGGTACCCTCTCAAAAGAGAACATTCCTGGTGCAAGCTTGCATACCGCTGCCCAGATGGCTTACCTCACACCAGACAAACAAAGGCAACTGACTACTTACTTCAAACTGATGGCAACAAAAACCCAATCTTCTGCAAGACAAATTCTGCAGGCTCTGGGCTTCATGGCATCCTGCATCCTACTAGTTCCATATGCTAGACTGCATATGAGTAAACTGCAATGGTACCTAAAACGTTTATGGAGTCAACATTCACACAGTCTAGAAACAATGATTCTTCTCATCCCCTGCCTGCAACAGGAGTTTCTGTGGTGGGCAAAGACCTGTCACCAAAATATGGGACGGCCCTTCACTCTACCCCTGCCAGCCAAACATTAACAGACGCATCAGATTATGCCTGGGGCGGCTCACATGGCAGGAAGATGCATTCAGGGCATATGGGCACCAAATCAAATGCATCTACATATCAACAGAAAGAGATGCTATTTGTTCAAAATGCCCTAACAGCCTTCAAGGACTTGCTTCATCCAGGACAACTACTGGTAAAGACGGACAACACCACAGTCATGTGGTATATAAACAAGGGGGTGCACACTCATGTCCCATTTACAGATTAGCCATGGCACTGTGAGACACAGCTTTCACCTACCAAATAAATCTTCAAGCTCAATTCCTGCCAGGAAAACAGAACACTCTGGCAGACGATTTAAGCAGAAACCTTATGGATCCTCACAAGTGGAAACTAAATCCACAAGTATTCAGCATGATAACAGAGAAATGGCAGAGCCCAGACATAGATATCTCTGCCTCTCCTCAAAATTATCAATTGAAAAGATTCTGGACAAGGACTTATCACAGACAAGCATGGAAAGTGGATGCCCTATCCTTCAGTTGGAAAAACCTGTCCATTTACGCATTCCCTCCTCTGCCTCTTCTACCCAAGGTCCTCCTAAAAGTCAGGCAAGAGAAGCCAAAGATGATATTAATTGCCCCGGACTGGCCCCGCCAATACTGGTACCCAATCCTAAGGAAAGGAACTTGTCTCAATACCCAGTTTGGGCCTTGCCTCAAAGACCACAACTACTGTCCCAGCAAAACAGTCAGATCTTGCACAATCAACTACAGACTCTGAACCTTGGCAGCATGGCTAATCTTGTCATCATACGATCGACACCTCTCAGTAAAGCTGTGATGGATGTCATTTTGGAAGCCGGAAGGCCTAGTACTAGAAAATCTTATGTTGACAAATGGAAGATATTCTGTACTTGGAATCAAGCACAAGGAACTGATACAGCAGAACCACATATTCCTCAGATATTACAATACTTAACTGAGATGCTTGACAAAGGCCTATCTTTCTCATCAATCAAAATCCATGCCTCTGCCATTTCGGCTCATTACAATACAGAGCCACCAATCTTTTCTCATCCTTTACTAAAGCAGTATCTTAGAGAAGCCAAAAACCTAACGCCTCCTAGAAGATCACCATTACCTGCATGGGACCTCAGTTATGTGTTGAAAAAGCTCACCCTGCCTCCATTTGAACCAGCTGCTACCGCTGATATAAAGTTCTCGTCATGGAAAACAGCTCTGCTACTAGCAATTACTTAAGCAAGAAGAGTGTCAGAGCTACAGGCCCTCGTGGCTGTAGAGCCCTTTATCATATTTTACCCAAACAGGGTGTCTCTGAGGACAAATCCTACTTTTATGCCTAAGGTGGTTTCCAGTGGGGCTCTTAACCAAACAATTCATCTGCCAACTTTTTATCCAAATCCACAGAACAAAGGGGAGATAATTCTGCATTCCTTGGACGTTCAGACAGTTAAGATTCTACTTGAGCAGGACAAAAGCTGAGCAATTACTAGTGTCATATGCTGCAGGATCAGAAGGAAAGGCTATCTAAAAGCAGACAATTTCAAAGTGGATAAGCCACTGCGTCCGTTTCTGCTACTTGCACCATGGTAAACCTGTGCCCAAGGGCATTAGGTCTCATTCCACCAGAGTTGCAGCTACTTCAGCAGCCTTTCTTAGAGGAGTACCAACCAAAGATATTCTAGAGGCTTCTACTTGGAGTTCTGTTCACACTTTACAAATTATTACCATTTACCTCTCTACTCTATGTCCAGGGCAGGCTTTGCCACTGCAGTGCTGCAGGGCCTTATAGCCGCACCTAATGCTGTTTACCTCCAGCCTCCCAACCATAGCTTTGGGATTCTACCCAAATGTAATGACTGCAACAGTGAAACACGAAGAACATAGTACAGTTGGGTACACTTACCGTAAATGTAGATGTTCGAGTGTATTCAGTGTTGCAGTCCAGGTTACCCCCCGCCATCCCCTCCCCCTGTCATTCTACAGGTTATCTTTCCTTCTCTATCTTCTACAACCTATGTGGTGTATTTGCTTGTAGATGAAGGTAAAGTTTATATTGATGCCTGTATATAAATATATATATATATATATATATATATATATATATATATAATATTGCTATCTTTTTGGGGGCACCTGACATCGGGGGCAAGAAAAACTAAAGAAAATGGCGTCGGCTGCATGTTTTATACCCCTGATGACCTGACGTCATGGAAGAGGAGACAGCAACTGATGCAGGGCCCAAGAGTTTGGAATTCAGGCCGACTGAGGGCAACCTGCCAGCAGATTACCCAAATGTAGTGACTGCACAGTGAATACACTCAAACATCTACATTTATGGTAAGTGTACACAACTGTACTTTATTGTAATATCAGAGTTGAGGTTTGGGGTACTTCCTACCTTCCTGGAAAGAGCTAAGTGGTAATACCAGAGCAGGGCAATAATCCCTCAGGCCTAGGTTCTCATAGACCTATATCTATTTGCAACCATGATTTTAAAGTATTTGCAGCAATATTGGCAAGTAAAACTTTGGCAAAAATAATATGCTAGGTCCAGTGTAGGTTTGTGTTTGATAACATCATAAAAGACACTAATGATAGAGAGTGATACTACAGTTAATTATTCACTTATGCTTTTAAGCATAAACATGGAATAGGCAAGCAATAGTGTAAGCTGGACCTCTGTATGGCAGATATTATATACTTTTGAGGTTCCACAGAGTTGAACTACATTAATACAAAAAAGTCTACAAGGGTTTGCAAGCCAAGTTGAAAGTGAGTGGTAGCTTGTCAGACACACTAAACATAAGGAGGGGAAATGGATAGGATTGCCCCCTTTCCCCTTTGTGATTTGTACTATTATTTGATGCCCCTAGCTAGATAGATCTGTTATCAAACACAGAGGGATACCAGTGGAGTGGTCTGCAAGAAAATATAGCTTTATTTGTTACTGGCATTATGCTGTAACAGGTTTTCAACATGATACATGCTTACAGTCAAATGGCATGTTATTAAATAAATGAAACAAAAGCAATAGTGATGAATTATACTCCAACACACAATTTGGTGCAAATATTCCCTTTCCTGTGGGGGCATAGCAAGGAGAAATATCAAAATGAGATGTGAGGTATGGTGCAAAAAATAATCATCAGCCTTAGAAATCACATGATGCTATTTATGAATAAGGAGAGCAACATTCAATCTATGAAAATGTATGTCGTTTATATTGATCACTGCTGCAATAGCCTTAGCTGTATAGGTTATATTCTACCAAAGCTATAACAGCCGGACAGCTTGCATAGCTTTAGGGCACCTTCCTCATGCCCAAACTGTCAAGCAGTTTGAAATGAGCTGACTAAAAATACACGTTTGTGCGTGAAGCCCTTCATAGATTTACTGCCATTGAAGTGTACGCTCCTGAGGCTTTTGAGGATCGATGGTCAGCTTGTGCTTTCCTTTTCTGGGTAGATAAGTTCCCTTTGGGGGGAAATATTTTCTTATATTTACTGATGTTGTGTTACTTCTAGGGCGACCGCAGTGGTACAGCGGTTAGCGTTGCCACCTCACAGCAAGAGGTTCTCTGGTTTGATCCTCAGCTGGGCTGCCTTCTGTGCGGAATTTGCATGTCCTCCTTGTGGTTGCGTGGGTTTCCTCCCACATCCCAAAGACATGCTGTAGGTGGATTGGACACTCTAAATTGGCCCTAGGCATGAGTGCGTGCATGTGTGTGCCTTCTCTGGAAGGTTGGGTGCCGAGCTGACAACTCGGCACTGTAAAACTCCACTGCCAATCATGAGCAGACAGGTGATCCGCTGTGGCGATCCCTAACTGGAAAAAGCCGAAAGAAGAAGAAGAGTTGATGTTTGGTCAAAAGCAGAGCTATTGGAGACTATCCATTTTGCTGAAGCATAGCTCTAGATTTTCTATTTAGTTTATCTTTTTTCCAGTATGTTTGTATAGTTTAGTCATTTAATTTGTATTTATTGTACATTGTCATGATTTTTATCCCTACTTGGGTTTTGAAAGTTTTTTGGCCAGCACAAAAATGTCGAGGTAAATTTTAGATTGTCATTTTTTTGTACCTGCACCGTGATTTCTAAAGTATTTTGCAAGAAAAATATTGAATCTAGTTATTCGTAAAGTTTTATTCCTGATTTAAGTTATTTCTTTTCATTTTTCAAGGTTAACATTACTAAAAATACATGCAGCACTAATTTGAAGTTTTTTATTCTGCTCTAGTCTTTCCTGCTAATAATGTACCTTTTTTATGCTCAGCACCTCATGACCATTCCACTGCTGACAAGATTCCGCTCACAAAACTGGGTCATTACTTGTACAGTGTTGTACACAAGGATTCAGGAGTGAAAAGAGCCATTGTTTGCCAGACTGAAACACTGGAGGGAAGTAAGGTGGCTACACTGCGGTCTCCTTTGCAGGTACTGTATGTCTTAACTGAGGATCTTAAACCATGTCACAAAGTGAAACAAAGAGCCAGGAGTTTACCTTTTGAAAAGATCTTAATCCTTCTGAATAAGACTGCATTTGACCTGAAGGACTTGTTTACATAGAAGTACATGCTAAGCAAGTGTTTTGATTATTAAGCTAAAGTGTTTTTGTTTTTCAACTTAGTTTTCAGAGTTGTAACTATATTGAACTGATAAAAACAGGTAATGCACTTGATCTTAGCCAGAATTAAATTTTTATCTTTTGTTTACTGTTCTGACCCTACGGAACAAAAGCCAAGACATTGTTTTATTATACCTCCCCAAATGAGTCTCAGTATAGGTTAAGACTTTTGTTAGAAGACTTTAATAGTGATACCTTGTGGACATGCCTTTCTCTTCTGTGGGGGGAAAAAATAATGTTAAATTCACATCTTAACCCATTTAAATTGGAGAGCATGCCAGATTCATACTTTAAGCAGTTCACGTTGAGAGTAAACACTGCAGCATTAAATATAATGTTTGAAAAGCAGGGCTAGTCGTGCTGTGTGGTATACTTAATCTGCATCCTTATTAAAAAAAATCTAAAACCAAACCCACTTTACTTGAAAAATGCCTTGTAATGTAGGGGCATATACTGTCAAAGCTTGCTAGCATTTGGGGATTAAGGGAGCTTCAAGCCCCTGATAGTAACATATTGATTGGCATAGACTACATGCCAATGTTTATTCAAGTAAAGTCAAGCATGTGAATTGCTGAAGATATCAAGAAATGTAACATGCATTCTGACAGTTGCAGTTCTACGTAGACATTGATACTCAGAATAGAGTTAAGGAAGTAGGTTTAGGAAAACGGTGACAAGCCCATTTTCAGAAATGATCTTAGGAGATAGGCTACCAGTATAAACTGATAAGCCACTACTTTGTGTGCCTGCTGATTATCAGACATTTCCCTGTCTTGAACCCGTTTTTTTCCTCCATACTGGGTGCCTCCAGCACAAAGGTTAGAGCTGATCAGTGGAGCTGTCATCTGGGCAGCTAAGGAGATGATTTTGCTGTCACTAGCATTCTGGCAATGAGTGCCTTTCTTTGGGGTCCATAACCCTGTCCTTCGTAAATCATGTGAGCACCTACAACTTCCCTGTGCATAGGTCTACTTTCTGCCCAAATGCTAATAATAGCAGCTTTCATCATATTAGGGTTAACATGCCCACATTGTGGTCTTAGCTGTTTTGATGCCACACAAGCTGCCACTTGCATGTTGGCAGTTATCCAGTCGGAAGCTATCACTCTCTCTCTTCCTCCATGGTGGGCACCCCAGCAGTAACCACTCACATCTTTCCCTGTGCGACTATTTAGGTGCTCAAGTTGCTATTCATACTGAGGCATAGTTTTGTCATTTGGTTCACAGTGAAGCCTTTATCTCTGCACATTTAAGAGCCAAGTTCAGTCTGGAATTTAATTTTTTTTTCTTTCCGTGAAAACTAGACAAAACTTTACTCATAGTTGTGTTAACGTCTCACTGTAGGAAGTAAAATGTCTGAAATTAAAATTAAATTGTAAGTTCAGTACTAAACATGACCATATGCTCAGAGTACCGCAAGCGTAATTGCTTTATTAGTACAGATCATTTCATAACAAAGTAGTTACCCTGAAGCTGTAAAAGAAGACGTTAATGAAAAACATAACCCAAACATTGAAGCAGTGTTATATCATTAGCATGCTTTCTCATTTCCCTACTACTTCAACGGTAACTGGCTGTGGCTATCCAGTCCTTCACCTTTTGAGGAAAGCATTGTCATTGTTTGCTCAAAGTAACCACTGTCATTTCTTAGCCTTTGCTTTTCTAGTCATTTCACTATAAACCACCATGGGATCACCCCCTCCAGTCTTCAGAGGTGTATGTCTTTCCTGGAACATAAAAAAAGTTACATAAAAAGATAACATTTGGCAGGACACAAGATAAATCTTTGGGCAGTGTTGAGCAACATACAGTGCCCACAGTAATAATCCATTGTTTTTGCTTTTAAGGTCATTGAAGACAGGTATGACATATAAATGAACTGGCAGGAGACCAGATAAAAATATTTTAGACATCAAAGTCCGCAATCAGAAAATGGTTGTACTGTGGGTGGACAGTATTGTTGATGTGATTGCAATTGTTATAGTAGAATGATTGCCTCTATGGCTTTTTGTATGTGTTGGGGGTAATGATATCAGGTTGAGAGAGCGAATATAAAATGAGAATAAGGCAGAGATTATGTATTGTTACTACTGTGCAAGAAACCCAGAATTTTCAGGCAGAGGGTATGTAGCAAGAGTAAGAGAGAAACTAAATGAAAGAAAAATAGTTATAAAAGAAAATGTGTTAAAAGCTACAGGTAATTTCAAATCTTTAATATGACAGATCAGGGCAAAACATTATCTAAATGAGGAAACATTGGGATACTTGGAAATAGAAATGAGATAAGATAAAGAACAAAAAAAACAGATTTTTGAAATTTATAAAACAAAAGAAACATGGATATGAGAGAGAAAAATAGAAATGATATGGTGCAGTATTTATGCAAAGAAGAAAGCCGGGCTAATGACTGAAGAATGCAGCTGCAAAGGTATTTGAAGAGAAGTAGAGACAAAGACAGTAGTATGATACAAGTTCTCAGTACAAAAATAAGACCAGAATGGAGGAATGTAAAAATGATTAGCAAGGTAGAAATTAAACAGACATTTATTTGGCATATTATTCTTTGCAACTATCATCAGTCGTTAAACCTTCCATTAAACCTCACTCCTCCTCATGAACAGGCAGGAATTCAACAATTTATGTAACACGACTGATGATAGTTGCAAAGAATAATATGTGATATATAGTGTATGTAAATGGAAAAATGTTACTATGGATTGTTTTGTATTAATATATGTTTGCCTGTGTCTTGAGACATTTCAGTAATAGACCATTTGCAAAGTTAATCATTTAATCTGGAAACTCTGATGCAGGCAGCATCACACCATTATTGGCCAACAAGTTCCTACATGGAAAAGCAACAAATAGAGCAGGATACATATGAACAGTATACACCACTGGTTGATGTTCTCCAGCCTTCTGTAGGAGGGTCATGTGAAAATTCGGTTAGAATTGGACAATAAGTGAAAGAGCAGGAAACACTGGAAACTGTCACACCAGTAATAATGCAACATAATTGGCCAATTAGGTCCCAGATGGAGGAGAACAGATGCAGGATGCATCTGAAGAAGAAATGTTAAAGGAGATGATCTGGAATATTCTGTAGAATACTCGCATGAAAGCCCATTTAGGGTTATATAGCAATGGAAAGGGTGGTAAATAGAGATCAAAGAAGATGTTCTAAGTCCAGAAGAAAATGAACTAAGGGGAAGACCTGATTGATTTAATAGAGGCAGATATATTATTTACAACAGGTAAAATAAATGATTTCTGAAAGTAAATAAAACCCAAAATGTTAGAAGACTACTAAAGCAGATGATCACAGTAATCAGGACTGTGGTGAGCAACTCACATGACATAACAGAAATAAATAGTATATATGACTGTGCAGTTAAACTACAAACAAATAGCACTAGAAACAAATGTAGTGTAACAGAAGAAATGAGCAACCATGGAAGAATCAAACTGAAAAGTATATAGAGCAACTAAGACCAGAATGTTAGAAGAATACAGAAAAGGGAACAGATCATCAAAAATTCGTAGAAAGATTTATTTGGTAAAAGCAACACACAATATTAAAACAGACCAGGATGCATCATTCATTGTTTCCATTAATAAATTAAAAATATAAGCAGAAGCAGAAATAACTTAGAAGGTATGCAAATAAATATAAAGGAAAAGTACAAAATAAGTAGTTTGTTGACCCAAAGTGTTTTTTTAGAGAATTAGGGAAGAAAAGCAAAAGGAATAGAACCTGATACCAAAAATAAGAAATAGTTACATTTTGGTGAAGATTTATGAAGACCTTGTTGAACATGGCAAAACCACTAAGTGGAAAGAAGAGTCAAAAGAAATAGTAAGAAGCTCTAATGTCGAGGATATGAAGTGGGATGAAGTAACAGGCAGAGAAACTCAGGCACAATTCAAGAAAAGTTAATAACTAGAAACCCCTGGTCCTGAATGCAGTACCTCACTTCTGGTTAAAGGTATTAACATCTTTACATAGAAATTATGCGCCTCCCAAGAAGATATCAACCTTTTGAATGACAAAAAGTAGTAGTTCTGCTAAAATGTTAACCTGCAAGCCATCCTAAGAACTATAGACCTATAGCATGTCTGCTGACACTATAAAAATAAGATACTGGAATTGATGCAAATGAAAGTTTATAGCCATATAGCAAAAAAAAAGCAGTCGTGGTAGTAGAACAGAAAGGTAAATAAAGAAAGTCATAGGGAACAAAGGATTATCTACTATTAAAAAAATCCATAATAGACCGCTGTAATAATGGGAAGAGTCTAATGGCATAGATAAATTACAGAAATGTATTCAACAGAATGGAATGCTGATGGATGTATAAGATACAGTGAGTTGTAATGGGATAATTCCCTACAAAGATGTTTAAATTATGCTCCTAGCTTTCAAGACAGAAGAAAAACTACAAAGTTACACCACCACCATATATTTAGACACAGTATATTTATATTTTGATATAACAAACAACTTTACCTGATGGTGGAGATACCCCCTCCCCACTGTGTGCAAATTCAGAGATGGTATAAATTTGTAAGTTTGAGGGCTGTGCCTTCTTCTTGCAAAAAAAAAGTAACTCCGAAATTTGCCAAAAATTGTTTTGGATGCTTTTTTTTTTCATAGAGCAGCACTCAAAAGTTGTTAATTGTTCAGTATGAATTTGTTGCACTGCATACGTCTGAGAGCAAAGAACTGAACAATGTTACTCTATTATAAATTTGCATATTTATTTGTTTGATCACAGCCAGATCTCTGAGTTGCGCAGTCAGTAAATAGCTGTAATTGGTGGGACATTATGTTCATCTGACATTAGCAAATAAACTAAAATAAATTACTGGGCCATTATTTAAAATTCATTAATTTGATCACAAACATCTAAGATATACAGAGTCAGGGTCTATATTATGTGAACGAATGTTCAGAATGGTGAACACTCCAAAGAGCAAAAATGCCGGACCTCAAAGTGCTTTTTGTAGGATCGCAGTACAGTGAAGGTCGGAATATTTGCCTTTTCCTCACTATAGTGCGATCTCGGAGTTGGTATATATGTATATATTTAGCATGGAGTGGGTGGGTGCAGCCCCCCACAATAACGAGTTCGAGGTCCGGCATTTTCACTCTTTAGACTGTTCGATATTATGACCCCATAGTCAGTAAAATATCTGCAGTTAGTGAACACGTATCTGTGTGTTCAGTGCAGTGTGTGTGTAACAGCAGTGAACTGAAATACATCACTGTGGCCATACTTATGTATTTCTTTGTTCACTTTATAATTGTCAGACATTTAAAGTGTACAGTCACAGTAAAGGCTGTAATTGGGTAACCCATCTACGCATTTGTGTGTGCATGTACAAGTGCTTATGCATGGTGGGATACATAAGGTTGCAATGTATGTGTTTGACAGCCCCAAGTTTGGAATAAAGTACTGTGGTGTTTATCCATTCATTTGATGGCAGGCCTCTGAGTTGTGTAAAGTCTTTAAAGTAACTGTAATTTTTGGGCATAGGATCAGTCTGTGAGTCTTTTGTTACCAGTAAAATAGTTACTGATCTAAGTTGGTGGGACTAGTGTGTTAGAGTAAAACAAGCTGAAATACTTTAGTGTAAATGTAGCAGTGCTGAGTAGTTAATTGCAGATATCTGTGAAGAACATTGCTCTCTGCAACACCTTTTGCTTATTTTTCCTAGAACTTGATAGGGATGTTGTTAGGAGAATAGTTATACATTGTATTTTCATCTAGCCACTTCTAGAAGTTGCTGGAAGATGCTAGAAGAGATTGTCTGATGGCTTGGTCATTGACTTGAACTGAACCGAGTGGGGTCTGGCATACTTAGAGTGGATATTGTTGATGGTATCAGTGTTTTTGGCTTGGCTGGATTTGGTTTTAAACTGTAGTTGAAGTGTGCTGAGAGATGGATGTAATCTACAAGATAAGTCATGATTTTGCTAGCATTTGTGAGGTTGGCATCTGCTGTGAATATTTGCTTTGCACACTTACTTGAATAGACATGTCTGAACATATTAAATATCTGTTAAAATTGTGAAATATTTGGTTAGATGCTATTTTGCTGTGGTGTTAAGACGTTTTCTTGACCTCGGTTCTGCTCATTGTTTTTCTGGACTGTAATATATCTGGCTTTGATCATACTCTGGAGAGCAAGATGGCTTGGACTTAATACTACAGGTAAATATTTGTATTTTGACTTCTAACCGCTGTTGTATTTATTAGCTGTTATCAGCACTTTATCATCAGAGAAGGGATATTTTATTTAAAAGGCAGCAGTTAAATAGCTGCTGTGGTGTGTATGTTGTTTTTGCTTCCCACAGGACCTCATCTGATGGATCGTCTACCTGCAACCAGCCGGCTGCTTTGTTCTTGGGTTTGATGAGAATCCTACAACACAGTCAGCAGTACAGTTTTAGGAAAGGGCCAGCATGCTGGTCCCTGTGAGAGAGCCTACCTCACCAACTAGGACCATCCCCCTAGCAGCTTTTCTGAACTCCACTATTGACGTCCACGCACACAGTTCCCCTCAGGGTACAGTTTATGTAGTTGGGCAGCTCAGGCTTCATCTCTACTAGATGAAGCATCTAGTGCTCCACTTAGATGTCCTTGTGAATGGCAAGCCAGTACCACCTCCCTCTCCCTGGAATGGGTGCACCAACAGTGCCATGTCACTCCCATCCTGTCAGCCAGCAGCCAGTTCCTACATATATCCAAGCCATTAAATGAACTCTGGCTGCCTACAGTGTAATCATAGTTTTATTCCTTTGAGCCATCGAGCTGGCATTGTTATGTTGTAACTTGTTTAACTTGCTAGTTGTTGTTCACAGTTGCATTTACAAGAGTAGTAAGTATAGTAAGCAATGTTTGTTGTTTCCATTTCTGTTCAGCTTAATATAGCTGCTGTTTATTTTTGAAGAGTTAACATATATATTACTGTCATAACTGTTGATTAAACAGTTATGGCAGTTATAATTGCTGGGATTAGATTTTATTTATTTCTTGTTTTGTTTGTTTTGAAGTGCTTTGTTTAAAAGCACTATAATATATGTAAACTTGAATCTGTCATCTGAGGTGTAGTTAGTTAAGTAGCTATAATGAGTTGCTACTGAGGCAGTTTGTGAATGAAACTGATTGACCTCAGCTGTCGTTTAATCATAGTTAAACAGTCCTTGACTTGTCAAAATGTATTAGCATGCCTTTTCAGTTAGTCCCACCTATTCATTTGTTTCCTGCTAAATTCCTGGTTTGAAGTTACCAGTCACCAGTGTTGGTGTTTATTTCCTAACTGAAGATAATTTTTTTTGGCCTTTTTTTATAGCTCTTTCTCATATAACAAAAGTCCATGTTACACGTTTGCTGACTTTGTCTACCTTTTGTGCTCTCAGGTCTCTCAACAGCAGGTACAAGTACGACTCAGTCATTGTCCACGCTGGTGTCAACGACCTGAGACGTACCTCCTTGGACTACATGAAAAGGGACATCGAGGAGCTCTCTGATTATGTAGCCCAGGCAGGTATGACCCTGACCTTGAGCAGTATCCTACCTTCACCTAGAATGATGCCACAATACAGTGATAAGATCAGCTTTAATAATTGGCTTAAATTCTGGTGTCATTCAAAGGGGATCCAATGTCTGTGCCTGGGATGACATGCTGGACAAGCGCTGCCATGAGGGGCGGCTTGCACCTGTCACCCTGGGCTTCAGGATATTGGCAAAGGCTCTTGCCTTGCCACCCCATAGTGCCTTTTTTTTTAAAGGCAAGGCTCAAATTCTAAACCTACCACCCTAGAACACCAAGGAAAAAAACTAAGGGTAATGCTGCTCAATGCCAGAAGTCTCAACCTCAAGATGCACGCTTTCGAGGCCCTTCTCAATATGGAGAACACCCGATGTGCTGTGACAGAAACCTGGTTCAAGGCTCCTGAGAGCACCCCAGCACTAACAGGTTTCACCTCATGTCATGCGTTCGGCCCCATTTTGAAATCCGGACAACACCAAGAGCAGCGGTTAAATAAGGTTAAACTATTTAAACTAAAATAAATTACTGGGCCATTATTTAAAATTCATTAATTTGATCACAAACATCTAAGATATACAGAGTCAGGGTCTATATTATGTGAACGAATGTTCAGAATGGTGAACACTCCAAAGAGCAAAAATGCCGGACCTCGAAGTGCTTCTTGTGGGATCGCAGTGCAGTGAAGGTCGGAATATTTGCCTTTTCCTCACTATAGTGCGATCTCGGAGTTGGTATATATGTATATATTTAGCATGGAGTGGGTGGGTGCAGCCCCCCACAATAACGAGTTCGAGGTCCGGCATTTTCACTCTTTAGACTGTTCGATATTATGACCCCATAGTCAGTAAAATATCTGCAGTTAGTGAACACGTATCTGTGTATTCAGTGCAGTGTGTGTGTAACAGCAGTGAACTGAAATACATCACTGTGGCCATACTTATGTATTTCTTTGTTCAGTTTATAATTGTCAGACATCTAAAGTGTACAATCACAGTAAAGGCTGTAATTGGGTAACCCATCTACGCATTTGTGTGTGCATGTACAAGTGCTTATGCATGGTGGGATACATAAGGTTGCAATGTATGTGTTTGATAGCCCCAAGTTTGGAATAAAGTACTGTGGTGTTTATCCATTCATTTGATGGCAGTCAGACCTCTGAGTTGTGTAAAGTCTTTAAAGTAACTGTAATTTTTGGGCATGGGATCAGTCTGTGAGTCTTTTGTTACCAGTAAAATAATTACTGATCTAAGTTGGTGGGACTAGTGTGTTAGAGTAAAACAAGCTGAAATACTTTAGTGTAAATGTTATTTTTGATGTGATTGTAGCAGTGCTGAGTAGTTAATCGCAGATATCTGTGAAGAACATTGCTCTCTGCTACACCTTTTGCTTATTTTTCCTAGAACTTGATAGGGATGTTGTTAGGAGACAGTTATACATTGTATTTTCATCTAGCCACTTCTAGAAGTTGCTGGAAGATGCTAGAAGAGATTGTCTGATGGCTTGGTCATTGACTTGAACTGAACCGAGTGGGATCTGGCATACTTAGAGTGGATATTGCTGATGGTATCAGTGTTTTTGGCTTGACTGGATTTGGTTTTAAACTGTAGTTGAAGTGTGCTGAGATGGATGTAATCTACAAGAGAAGTCATGATTTTGCTAGCATTTGTGAGGTTGGCATCTGCTGTGAATATTTGCTTTGCACACTTACTTGAATAGACGTGTCTGAACATATTAAATATCTGTTAAAATTGTGAAATATTTGGTTAGATGCTATTTTACTGTGGTGTTAAGAAGTTTTCTTGA
This sequence comes from Protopterus annectens, assembly GCF_019279795.1. Lineage (NCBI taxonomy): Eukaryota > Metazoa > Chordata > Ceratodontiformes > Protopteridae > Protopterus > Protopterus annectens. The sequence goes on from NC_056728.1 coordinate 435,470,235, forward strand.
CCTCGGTTCTGCTCATTGTTTTTCTGGACTGTAATATATCTGGCTTTGATCATACTCTGGAGAGCAAGATGGCTTGGACTTAATACTACAGGTAAATATTTGTATTTTGAGTTCTAACCGCTGTTGTATTTATTAGCTGTTATCAGCACTTTTGAGTATTTTATCATCAGATAAGGGATATTTTATTTAAAAGGCAGCAGTTAAATAGCTGCTGTAGTGTGTATGTTGTTTTTGCTTCCCACAGGACCTCATCTGATGGATCGTCTACCTTCAACCAGCCAGCTGCTTTGTTCTTGGGTTTGATGAGAACCCTACAACACAGTCAGCAGTACAGTTTTAGGAAAGGGCCAGCATGCTGGTCCCTGTGAGAGAGCCTACCTCACCAACTAGGACCATCCCCCTAGCAGCTTTTCTGAACTCCACTATTGACGTCCACCCACATAGTTCCCCTCAGGGTACAGTTGATGTAGTTGGGCAGCTCAGGCTTCATCTCTACTAGATGAAGCACCTAGTGCTCCACTTAGATGTCCTTCTGAATGGCAAGCCTGTACCACCTCCCTCTCCCTGGAATGGGTGAACCAACAGTGCCATGTCACTCCCATCCTGTCAGCCAGCAGCCAGTTCCTACATATATCCAAGCCATTAAATGAACTCTGGCTGCCTACAGTGTAATCATAGTTTTATTCCTTTGAGCCATCGAGCTGGCATTGTGATGTTGTAACTTGTTTAACTTGCTAGTTGTTGTTCACAGTTGCATTTACAAGAGTAGTAAGTATAGTAAGCAATGTTTGTTGTTTCCATTTCTGTTCAGCTTAATATAGCTGCTGTTTATTTTTGAAGAGTTAACATATATATTACTGTCATAACTGTTGATTAAACAGTTATGGCAGTTATAATTGCTGGGATTAGATTTTATTTATTTATTGTTTTGTTTGTTTTGAAGTGCTTTGTTTAAAAGCACTATAATATATGTAAACTTGAAACTTGAATCTGTCATCTGAGGTGTAGTTAGTTAAGTAGCTATAATGAGTTGCTACTGAGGCAGTTTGTGAATGAAACTGATTGACCTTAGCTGTCGTTTAATCATAGTTACAGTCCTTGACTTGTCAAAATGTATTAGCATGCCTTTTCAGTTAGTCCCACCTATTCATTTGTTTCCTGCTAAATTCCTGGTTTGAAGTTACCAGTCACCAGTGTTGGTGTTTATTTCCTAACTGCAGATCATTTTTTTGGCCTTTTTTTTTATAACTCTTTCTCATATAACAAAAGTCCATGTTACACCTTTGCTGACTTTGTCTACCTTTTGTGCTCTGTGTGCACCTGTGTGAGAGTGAAATGCATGCTGTATGTTAATCATAAAGCAGGACCTTCTAAATGCCATGTAAGGCTGAGTCATTTGTTTTTTTTGCCATGGATGTGCTGTAATTTTTATTATTATTTTGTGTTTGATGACTGGAATAGAACACTGATCTCAGTCTCTATCTCTGCCTGAGAGCCCTGGCCTGTTAAATGACTTGGTTAGAGTCAAACAGGCAGTGGAGGCTGGTAGTATCAAACCTTAGACCTCAGGAAACAACTTGTTAACAACTCCTTAATCCTGTGCATCAGCTAATAGACTAAAAGCAATACATGAAGCCCACTGTAGAAAAAATAAAAGATGCTTGCTTGATGTACTTAACTATATTGGTGTTCTGGCCCAGGTTGAGGGTGATTTGATAAATAACTGGTATAAGATGATGCTAAGACATTTTGCAACTTGCCTGTGCTTCATCTGGCCTACGGGCACAGGGACAGATCATCTAAGTATATCAGCAGTGGTTTAGGTTTGTCTAGGAGCCTAGGTACCTGAGAGCCAGCTAGAGGGGGAGGAGAAGATAGAGTGGGTGAGGAATAACTTTCCTGATCCCCAAGGGAAGGTTGAAAATGAGGCAAAGCATTGTTCAACACCAAAGGGAGAACACTTTCAGGCTTAATAAATCAAAGTGACGTAGACACTCCAGTAGGCACATGCACAGAAGTGTTATAGAAGACGCCAGTTGCAGTTTCTTACTGGTACCTGTTTAGTTATTGAACTACATAGAGGAAACACTTTCCATTCGCAGTATGATGACAACTCTGACCCCTTGATTTACACATTTTGGTGGTAACACCTGCATCTAGAAAGAAAGCTCACTCCTGAAAAGATACTGCAGCTATAAACATGGTAGTAGGTGAACAAATTAAATAGTTCAGGGGTTATGCATAGCAGATATTCAACAAAGAAACTCACACAAAAAAGTTTTTTGTTTTAGTGCAGATTTGTGTTTGCCTACCAGTGTAGAAATGGAAGAAAAACCTGTAGATAAAAACTGCTCACCCACTCACTGGCACACACCTTATTAGACCCCAGTCCCAGAGGCGAGCTGCTGCTATTTACTGAGGTAGAGGGTGCAGCTGATGATAAATTCTTATTTTCTGTTCTATCCATTTCAGTTCTTTTTAATCTGTCAGAGAAAACAGTTGAATTGTATTAGAAAATAATTAAAAGTAGTGTTGGGAAGTTTAGAAGTCTGTCATCTTCTACTTTTAGGGCAGTTTGAGTGTAATACATGTGAAATGCCTAATATATGCAGTGTATATTTACATGCAAAACCATGGTTACGCATACTGTGGTCTAATTAGTCTTTTCTTTTACACAGATTAAGAATCATTTTTTTGTAACACTGAATGTGTATGATGAAACAGATCATCTTGGAGCAGCTCTACCTGGACAAGACTTTAATGTGCCTTTAACATCTTACAGGTACTAGCTTATATTCTTTTTGTAAAAAAATTCAACTTTAAGTTGTTTTGGTAGTATAATATAACCAAATGTGTTAATTTTCGTCCTATTTTAAATCATCCATTAACTCTCACTCAGCTCACTCTGGTTATTCTTTTGTTTACATATGTTTGCTTTCAGATTTACACTTGATATCAACATTTTACGACACACTTATTTTTTTAATTAATGCAATGTAAATAAGACTATGTAATCTTGTCAAGAGTAGGCTCAAGCAGCAGGCTTTTACTGTTCATTAAAATTTCCTCTACATCAGAGCCAGCCAGTATCATTCTTCAGTAGTTTTCATGAGATTTGCCATCTCTTACAACCCATCCTTGTGTTCTGTATTAGCTGATTGTACACAGTGGAGTTCCCATCACACCTTCCCGTAGTTCGTTCCTTCATTTGATGAGCTAATTTCAGGGGTAGAGTTAATCTAATAATACTCTTTCTTTTCTGCACTTAAATGTCATTTAATTCAAGTCAGATGTGTAATATATATTTTTTCATTATTATGAAAAAAAACATTGAAATCTTGTTTCAGAATTGCAAATGCAGGGTGTTTGATCATTTACCCAGCCAGAACTTTATAGAGGCCTGTTCTTTCATGACTGGATGACAGAGCAAAGCTTCTTTAGTGCAAGTATGCAGTCCAAGCTTTAGCAGCCCCAGAGTATTTTTCCTCCTTCATAGTGGGGATGTGAGAAAGTGAAGTCATCGGCTTTAAAAAAAAAAAAAATCAGCTGAGTTCAGGTGGTTGGTGTGGCTAAACTACCTCTGATATCATGATTGTGATTAAGGCAGCTTTATAACAAATGCAGTTAAGAAGATAATGTGACAGGACAGGCATCCTGTGTACTTTCCTTTTCTCATTTATGACCCAAAGTCCCTTATTATATGCCAAGAAATCTATGACAGGAAAAAGGACAAAGATCAAGAAAGCTCCACTCTCCTTCCTCAGCGGTAGATAAACACGGGAAACCTTTTTTTTGGGGGGGGGTATGCCCTTCTAATAAGAGAGAGAGGTCACCCAGTGTATGAATGTTTAGCAACATGGTTTATGACCATAAAGATCCTAGCCTCCTTCCTGGAAACATGTCAGTCATTCTACTAGTTTTCACCAAATAAAGGGATTCTCACTGGAAGACCGCCCTTTTTTTTCTGTTTGGCTTTTTAATGGGACAGTAAACTGCTCAACTGGATGCCACTGAAGTGTTGATGCTCATCTTTGACAGCTGTCACCCACTATTATTAAGTTTTGCCCCAGTGACAGTATGCAGGTCAGTGGTAGTGTCACTAAGGACCTCAGTAAAATCTTCATTGAGGAGTTCTGTATGGATGATTCTTGCTTCTCCCTTGTACTATTCCACCTGCTTCATTTTCCCTACTGGAGAACATGTCAGTTGTGCTGCTGAATTTCACCAAATAAAGGGGGCCCATTGGAAGACTTCGTTTTTTGCTCATTGGCTTTTTAATGGGTCTGTGGGCTATTCTGCTGGATGCTAGTAAGCTGTTGATACTCTTCTTTGATAGCCATCACCCACTATCAGTGTATTTTGTCCCACAGTCAGGGGGCAGGTCAATGATAGCATCACTAAGGGCATCAGCAAAATATTTTCTATATGGAATCAGTAGTTAAGGTTTTTATCTAGTTCTGTAGCCGGGCCACTAGAGGCATTAGCTAGAAGAGTAGATTTCAAGTTGACTTCACTTATAGTGGTGCCCTTTGTCTTCCTCACTGTATGGAAAAGAACTACTGTGTCATTGTTTTCTTTTTTTTTCTTTTCTGTCTGTTTTTGTTTCATACTTTCTGGCCATTCCAGTCCCCCCCAGCTATTGCTGAGTCTACCAGCACTTTCATCTACCCCCAAATTTTCTCCAGCCCAAGCTTGGGCTGTTGTGGATCTTGAGAGTCCTGGATGGTCATGCAGGTGACTGGGTCTGCTGGGGGAGGGGTTATTACTCCATGTTAAGAGAAAAAGTTTTAAAAACATACTGTTATTTGTCTTTTTTCTGTTCTTGCAAAGTGAACATGTTATTTGTTGGGATATGCCTATCAAAGATGGGCCTCATCTGTGAACAAAATGCAGCATTGCTTATGAACCTGAATGATATCTGTTTTCTGCATTTCAGAATAAAGAGATTTGGTTATAGCTCAGTGAAGCCTGGGATAAGGACGCACGGCCGAGTAAGAGTTAATTTACTGGGGCAGGCTGTGTGTCCTGGAAAATTTGAGCTACCGTTTTTGAATTGAACATTCTGTACTACCTGTGGGTTTGAGGTAATTTGTGATGAACATGTTTTTCCTATATGTTTTTCATAGCCAACTGTCAACGGTCAGAAATATAACAAAAAGTTGTTTTGCTTGCAGTATAAAAGTTGATGTCAGTAAACAAGTTGATCAGATCAGAGGAGATCAGATCAATCCAGACCGGACATCTTGGCCAATATGCTGTGTAATCTGGTTAGCTGCTAATAAAGGAAAATTCATCACCTGAGGCAGATGCGACTCGTTTGAATTTTTTCTTCTGACATTTTGGTCCTTCGGACCGGAAACCTCTACGAAGATACGGATCAGACTGACAGAGAGACCGAAAACCCTGTGCAGGTGAGGGTTTCTCATCTTATGATTCCCTCGACTGAATGCCCTCCGACTGATTTGTCTTTGAAAAGAGGCCGGCCGCTCTCTGATCCCTGTCTGAGGGACGGTTTCTGAACGAAAAGGGGAAACGGAGTCTCATCTGGTTCAGGTAGGATGAAAAATAAATTTCTTTTAATTTAATTTAATCTTGTCGACAAGATTTTATTTTTAGTTAAGGATGGGTAGGATTACTTGTTAAGATTATTTTGTTAGGGTCACCCGTTAAGATAGTCCCATTTTATAATAAGCCCTGTAAAATAATTTTGATACAGTCCTAAATACCTGAGAAAAAGACAAAAGAAAAAAAAAAAAAAAAAGAAAGAAATCTAGGGGAAACATGGGTTCAAGTTGCTGCAAGTGTGAGAGTGATGCCTGTTTAAATGTTGATGCTAAGTATATGAAATGTTTAAACAAAAATAATGTTAAATTTTTGAAAAAGTGGAAGTCAAGATATGATTTTGATGGTACACTGAATAAGAATGCCTGTGCAAAATTGGTTAGAGATTTGAAAAGAGATGCGGGAACTAGAACTAAAAAACAAAGACAATTGGGATTTCCCCAAGCACAAAAATGGTTAGAAGAGGCAAATAAATGAGCTATAAAAGAAAAACAGTGCCAGGAAAAAGAAAAAAAAAATCAAAAGGGATCACTGGTGCCAAGTGGAAAAGTAGCTTTATTTTTAGATAAGGAGGATGAGCATACAGTTTGTGCGGTACAAAGGCAGGCAACTGCCCCACTGTATGGGGAAATTACTGCTGCTGTACCGGCGGAACCTCCTCAATATCAGTCTGAAGATGTGGGATCTGTACAGCATGGTGGGTTATTGGCTGCTCAAGGAAATGTTGTGACCCCTCCAATTTACCCGCAAATTCCCGTAGTACCCAAGGTTGCTTTGCAACCGGTAGACCAACCTATGCAGTTAAGGTCGGGACCAGCAGGGCAAGGATGTTGGGCCATTAAACTTTCTGACCACTCAGAAGCCCTTCCCTTAATACAAGTTGTAAACCCACAAGCAGGGGATGTTGGACAAGAGCCAACTATTTTAGTTTATCGTCCCTGGGCTAGAGAGGATATAAAACGAGCTACGGATGGTATTCCTCATCCCAAGGTTAATTTTCAAAAGTTTTCTGAGGACATAGTTGGTATGCGTTTAAGTTATCATCTAAATGGTTTAGAAGTAGAACAAGTAGTGCGACAAATCCTGCGTCCAGATTGGCACTTAGTTTGTGGTACTTGGACATGTAAGGCAGATGACGGCACTACATTAAAGCATAATTCTGGGGTGTTAGACACGCGAGTCACTGATCTGTTATAAGTGGCGTCCAAGAGCAGATTGGACAGTAATAAATCAGTGCATCCAAAATTATGATGAATCTGTAGATCACTATATTGTAAGATTGACAGAAGTGTTCAATAACCATTGTGGAATGATGATTCCGCAGGATCAGACTACTGATAGTCCGTACGAACAGCAATTGAAAAACGCTTTTCTTAAAGGTTGTAAGGCTCCGATAAATAGTTTTATAACTAAGCATATGGTTGATCACAGAACATGTAGACTGCAACCTTTGTTTGAATATGCACGGCATGCTGAGCGACATTTCAATTTAAAAAAAGAAAGTACAAGTGTTAGCAGTAGGGGGATAATGGTGGTATATTCTTGGTACAGGACCAAAGGGGGCAAGGGCGCCGTGGTAGCATACAAAGACGTGGGGGCCCGAAATGGGACACATCGTATAAACAGGGTGGACATTCAGAGGAATATGAGGGGAGGTTAAAACGTGGAGAATGTTTTAAATGCGGTAGACGTGGGCACTTTGCTGCCGACTGCGAAGAGTGGCAACATCCCCCACAGCTTATGAACAAGGGCTCCGCATGACTATATGATAGTAAAGGAAGGCGCCAAATTCATTATTGTGATTATTGTAGAGAAGAAGAAAGCGAGAATGATTGTGATGATGATGAGGCAGACACTCTCTGCGATGAATGTCAGGACACCCAGGAAATTAAGGAAGGGCGGGATTGTGACTGTGAAGTCATAAACCTGGCACATTTGGGTATTGCTACGCATCTGGATCAAAAGCCCATGATAGAGTTTTTGGTTGAGGGACAGAAAGTGGAGTTTTTATGTGATTCAGGTGCATCCGCGTACACTCTTGGGTCCAGCAGTTCTACTCCCGAACTGCGAAACAGATGAGTTTGTCCTTGTGAAAGCGGCAAACGGGAAAATCTATAAGGAACCACAGTCTCATCCTCTATTGTTCACAGATCCGCAAACAAACCAAACTGTTAGGTGTAGGGTAATTATATCGAAAGTTTGTCCAGTTAATTTGCTGGGAAGAGATTTGATGCATTTGTTTGGAATAGCGGCAATTCCCACACCTAAAGGCATTGAGGCGAAAAGGTTAGCGGATGGCTTGGTGGTACAAGGAGTACAAGACTTGTTTTACTGGTATAGCCAGGACTTGATTTCAAACAGGCCGGGGAGGGTTGATACAGATTTAATTAACCTAGCTTTAAGTAAATCTAGGAGCGGGTCACCGCAGGTTGCGGCACACTTACATTGTACTATGTACTACAGACAGGCCCCTGGTCCGGATAAAGAATTTGAAAAATAATTCTTTAGGCACAAATGTGCAAGGATAATTTGGAATGATATGTTTTGGGATAAGCAAGGTAATACAGTAGTGACCTGTACTTTGACCAAGGAAATGAGTTCTTTATATCGCTCAGGTTATAGCCCACATATTTCGATTACTAAAGTGGTGGGGACACATTGGGTAGATTTGGCAAAAAAGGTAACAAATTGGGACACAATGTCTGAAAGTCAGTTGAAGGATCAACAGATCCAGGTACAAAGATTAAATTGGGTGACTTGGGCACAACCAAGTGTGCACCTCAGGGATGACAAAACAAAAATGGCATGACAAATCCTCCTAACTCAAGAGGAAGATAGTGCGTTAAGTGCCTTACCTGTAGATTTATGGTCAAAAGGTAAAGGGTATGTAGGACTGATGAAAACAGCAGGTGAAGTTTGTATAACTCCAAAGTCAGGTTTTAGACCTCGTAAGCACCAATACCCGCTAAGTAAACAAGCAGAGGAAGGAATTAAGCCCGTCATTGAGCAGCTAAAATGGGTAGGAATTCTTGTTGAATGCCCAGATTCGCCCTGCAATACTCCGTTGTTTCCTGTAAAGAATCCGGATGGGTCATGGAGGTTGGTTCAGGATTTACAAGCAGTTAATTCAGCTGTGATCCCAAGAGCACTGGTGGTCCCTGACCCCTATACATTACTTAATGACTTATTTACCTCAGCAGAGATATTTTTCTGTCATAGATATAAGCAGTGCCTTTTTTCTCCATACCACTACATAAGGAGAGTAGATTTTGGTTTGCATTCACTTATCAAGGTAAAAGATACACCTACACCAGATTGCCACAGGGCTGTTGTGAGAGTCCGACAATATTCGCACAAGAAATGGCTACGAATTTAGCTCAGTTTGTTCCCCCAGAGGGAAGCCAGGTTTTGTTGTATGTAGATGATATTTTGTTGGCCTCACCCATGCAGGAAAGTTGTAGAAAGGAATACCCTTGCCCTTCTTAGTTTTTTAGCTGAGCAAGGACATAAGGTAAATAAAGAAAAGTTACAATTGTGGAAAGCACAAGTAAAGTACTTGGGTTATTTAATTTCGCAGGCAGGTAGACAATTGGAGAACAAAAGAAAACAAGCAATTCTTGAGGCACCTATGCCCACAACTAAGTTGGAGATGATGTCCTTTTTAGGTGTGACTAATTTTTGTAGAAGTTGGATCCCTAACTATGCTGAGGAAGTAGGGCCATTGACCGCACTGATCTATGATGCTCCCATGGGCGGCTAGGAATAATATACAGTGGACAAATGAGGCAATACAGGCATTTATAAGAATTAAGCAATTGATAGCAGGATCCTCTGTTTTGGGTTTACCGAACTATTCTAAGCCGTTTGTACAAATGGTTGATTGTAAGGGAGGATATATGACTTTGGTTCTGGTACAAGTACATGGGGATAAACAGAGGCCGATAGCTTTCTACTCCTCCAGATTAGATCCTGTTGCAAGGGCATTGCCACATTGTGCTCAAGCTGTAGTGGCGGCCGCCATGGCAGTACAAGCCTCAGCATCATTAGTTTTGTTTCACCCATTACAATTGCGGGTTCCACATTCAGTAGCTACTATACTTTTGCAAGATAAGATAACTTTTTTATCTCCTGGTCGACATTTGTCGTGTATGACAGTGCTGCTGACACAACCTCATATGACCATAGAAAGATGTACTACTCTTAATCCGGCGACACTTTTGCCGACTCCAGAAGAAGGTACTCCACACGTTTGTTTAGAGAGCATTCATGACAAAGTACTTCGCCGACCAGATTTAACGGATATTCCGTTGATAGATTCTGATCTCGTTTTGTTTGTAGACGGATCAGCAAAGAAAGACACTGTAGGAAAAACACTAGTAGGGTATGCTGTCACCACAGAAACTGAAGTTTTGGAGGCAAAAGGATTGTCAAACATTTATTCTGCACAGGCAGCTGAGTTTGGTGGCTTTGACTCGAGCTTGTACCTTAGGGGAGGGTAAAAAAGTGACAATTTATACAGATAGTCAATATGCTTTCTCCACTGTACATGTTTTCGCTCAACTATGGAAGAATAGGGGAATGATTACTGCGATAGGCAAACCAATAAATCACAGAGATTTAATTTTACAGTTGTTAGATGCAGTGCAACTACCACTTCAGATAGCAATATGTAAATGTTCCGCACATACCAACAGAAAAGATCCTGTCTCCAGGGGAAATGCCCTTGCTGATATGGCTGCAAAAAAGGCAGCTCAAGAAAATGATTTGCTTTTACATGATAATGATTTGGAGCCCGGACACCTCTTAGATTTAGAGACACTAAAAGTAATGCAAACATTGACGACACAGAAGGAAAAATGTTGTTGGGTAAAATATGGTATCACTCAACAGAGTGGGTTGTATAGGGCATCAGATGGCAAAATGGTATTACCCTCAAACCTTTTTAGGTATGCGGCATTGGTTAGCCATGGACCTGCCCATGTAGTAGTACAGATGATGATTCAAATAGTGTCTAAGGTGTTTTGGTGTAAAGGGTTTTCAACTTATGCAAAGCAATTCTGTTTATCTTGTTTATGTGCAAAGTATCATGCTCAGGGGGGAGTTAAGAAGTCTCAGCAGGCATTCCCTACCCCTCCGTATCCATTCCACACACACTGTATGGACTTTATTGAATTGACACCCTCAGAGGGAAAAAGGTTCTGTTTGGTCATTATTGATGCTTTTTTTAAATGGGTAGAAGCTTTTCCAGTGAAGCATCCGAATGCACAAACAGTAGCAAAGCTTTTGACTACAGAAATAATTCCCCGATTTGGCCTACTAAGATGCATTTACAGTGATAATGGGTCTCATTTTGTTAACCAGATTGTTCAGAAATTGGGTCAAGTGTTTCAAATTGATCTCAAAAATCATTGTGCTTACCATCCCCAATCAGCTGGACTGGTGGAAAGACACAACGGTGTCTTGAAGAGTAAGCTCCGCAAACTAATGGCAGAAACACATAGGTTATGGACTGCGTGCCTTCCGTTGGCACTCCTGTACATGCAAATCTCACCTTCCTACAAAGGACTTACACCATTTGACCTTTTGTTTGGGAGACCATATTACGTCCCGCAGTGGCAAGGATTGTTGCCAGCGGAACGTGACCGGGGTGAGGATCTAGCGGATTATATGAAGAAGCTGCTAAATGTCAAATCTCTTGTAACCAATGACTCCTTTGCAGATTCCAGAAATGAAACCTTGTTAAGCGTGGCACCCGGGACTGGGTGTGGATCCGAATTGTGAAGAGAAAGAATTGGTCATCCCCCAGGTGGGAAGGCCCATACCAAGTACTTATCTCGACACCTACGGCTGTAAAGATCGCTGAGAGGACTTCGTGGATTCATATCACTCACTGTAAAAAACTCAAGGCTCTTCCTTCTGCCATTGATATTGGTCAAACTCCACTGGACCTCTGAGCGCAAAGTCTGGCTACAAAGGGGGATTAGCCCAATAGGGGTTAGTTCGTCTCAAACCCAGTGAAGAAACCAACGGCGCGAGGTAGTCCTTAGGGAGGATGGCCATGTTCAACTGGTACTCGAACTGTCACATGATGATTTTGGTGGCGAAAGTAAATATGTCCATACGAGAAGGAGCAGTTGCAAGAGAAAAAGGAATGGTGGTGCTACAAGTGCAAACAGGTGTTACTACTGTGTTTAAGGTGAAACTTTGTGAAGGAATTTTGGACTGTTCTAAATGGAACAATAATAATTTCTTGACTCGTGCAAAATACTTGTGCAATAGAGACTGTACGTCCTGGTCAAGTGTTTGGTGGTCAACAGATGTGAATGAATGGGAAACAAGTGGTCAGTGATACCAAAGAAAGATAAAAGCAGGCAACAAAGAATAAAAATTGTGCATTTCCAAGGTACCGGAGTAGTTAGCATAACCATTGTGTCACCACAAGAAAGTGATTCAGGAGTTTATGGAATCGGAGTGTCTCTTCCAACTAGAACTGATCCTTTGGGGACCCTCCAACTTAAAGTACGGAGCCTTAAGAATGCTACAAATAAAGCAGATTTTGCCTTCACAAAAGAAGAACAATTGTTACTCGAGACGGGATTCGTACACCATAATGAATGGTTATCTTGGGTTAGATATAGTACCCGAGAAGCACATCGTGAGAACTGTATTTCTTGTGCTGAAGGTAAACAGCAATTAGCAACAGTCCCATTGATGCAAGATGAAGGTAACCTAACGTGTCTGTTGAAGTTATTTTTCAACAAAACTGAAGATAAATGCAAAGATGAAATTCAGCGTTTTCCGGTCATAAGCAAAGTTGAGAAACCACCTGCAGCGATTTCCTATCCAGGTTCGTATATGTGCATTTCCAGAGATGGCACAGGGAAAAATTATGGCAATATGGGACAGAACTATTGCAATGTTACTGTGAATGGCAATAGGAATCCATTTCTGGAGAACCAAACTCATAGTTTAGCAGACGTATGGTGGTTATGTGGAGACAACAAACTCAGATCAAGGCTTACAATTCCCTGGAAGGGAACTTGTGCACTTGCAAAGTTAATTCTGCCATTCTACATTTTCCCAGTTCCAGCAAGCAATTTCGTAAGAGAACTTGAAATAAAGCCGAAGTGGTTGAGTAGGCGAAAGAGAGGCACCGAAGCAATCTTTCGATAACGGTGTCTACATCGATAGCATTGGCATACCAAGGGGCGTACCTGATGAATACAAAGCAATAAACCAAATAGCAGCTGGTTTAACATCCATCTTTGTCTGGATTCAATGTAATAAGAATGTGGACTGGATCAACTACATTTACTATAACCAGCAGCGTTTTGTGAACTATACCAAAGATGCATTGAAAGGAATTGCTGAACAACTGGAGGCCACTTCGCAGGTGGCATGGCAGAATCGAATTGCGTTGGATATGCTCCTGGCCAAAGAAGGAGGAGTTTGCAAGATGTTTGGGACTTTCTGTTGTACATACATTCCAAACAACACTGCGCCTGATGGAAGTATCACTCGAGCTTTGAAAGGTTTGGAGATGTTCTCCGAAGAATTGGCAGAGAACTCTGGGGTAAATAATCCCTTTACAGATTTTCTACAAGCGTGGTTTGGAAAATTGAGTCATCTCATCATCAGTTTCCTGGTGTCCGTTGGAGTCGCTGTGGCTATCGTGGTGGTATGTGGTTGTTGTTGTATACCCTGTATCAGAGGTCTTCTACAAAGACTGGTTGATACTGCTGTTACGAAGACGATGTACCAGCAATTGCAACTGACTGGTGAAAGTGAATACATTGAAATGTGACTGTCTGCAAATGTTTTTGAAGTTTAAAAAATTGTCTTGCCAATGAAGTAATGTATGCAAAGAAAAACTTCGTTTTTACCATATATTGCTGAAATAAAAGACAAATAAAAGTGTTTTCAGGGGGGAAATGTTAAGAGAAAAAGTTTTAAAAACATACTGTTATTTGTCTTTTTCCTGTTCTTGCAAAGTGAACATGTTATTTGTTGGGATATGCCTATCAAAGATGGGCCTCATCTGTGAACAAAATGCAGCATTGCTTATGAACCTGAATGATATCTGTTTTCTGCATTTCAGAATAAAGAGATTTGGTTATAGCTCAGTGAAGCCTGGGATAAGGACCCACGGCCGAGTAAGAGTTAATTTACTGGGGCAGGCTGTGTCTCCTGGAAAATTTGAGCTACCGTTGTTGAATTGAACATTCTGTACTTCTTGAACATTCTGTACTAGCTGTGGGTTCGAGGTAATTTGTGATGAACATGTTTTTCCTATATGTTTTTCATAGCCAACTGTCAACGGTCAGAAATGTAACAAAAAGTTGTTTTGCTTGCAGTATAAAAGTTGATGTCAGTAAACAAGTTGATCAGATCAGAGGAGATCAGATCAGTCCAGACCGGACATCTTGGCCGATATGCTGTGTGATCTGGTTAGCTGCTAATAAAGGAAAATTCATCACCTGAGGCAGATGCGACTCGTTTGAATTTTTTCTTCTGACACTCCCCTTCCTTTCTGTCCTTGGATTTATCACTTCTTTAGACCACTCATCCATTTAGGGTGCACCTAGGCAAATGCCTCCTCCTCCTTGGGATAGGCACACCAGTTCATCCCTGCCAGCTAATCAGAATACCCAAGCTGCTACCTGAACCTGGGTTGGCTGGGCCATAGTTAAGGCTTTACTTCTGTATCCTATGGCACTGGCATTGGCATTATTTCTTGAGGCTTTAAAGAAGGGAAGGACATAGAAGTGGAGTTAATGTCTTTGAACAAGATTTCTGCCTTCTCTTCCAGATTTTATTGTTAGTAAATGTGAATTGCTTAGGGTATTGGATGAGTTTTGTGGCTTCCAGAAGGCCATCAAGTTTGTCAGCTTCTTCAGGACCACTGGAAAATTATGGACTTCCAGGGCAATATTAGGAGCCACCACCTGGAATGTCTGAAGCCTGTGCAGTGATGCTGTTAATTGAGATGCATCATAGGTAAATTAGGTGATTAACTTATGCTGGCTCAGATACATTCTGTAAGTGCTGAGATATGTAGCAGTGGCCATTATAGTGGCTCCACTGACCAGGTTTCACATGAGTAGTCATTGGGTCCTTTCATTTCCAGTTGAAATATTCTTAGTCCCTGGATCGCCTTGTCCCACAGGGGCCAATAGTGATGGCAAAGCAAGATTTGCTAAGTTTTACCAGGCTAGTTACATGAGGGAGTCTCCTTCCAATGCTTCTGATCCAAGTGATCACCGCACAGGGCTGTTCGGCAAGCTGGAGAATGCATGTCAGGTTCTAGAGGGCATGATGCTGTATAGCTTTGGTTTCAATGTCAGAGCTTTTTGGAAAACTCTTCAAGCTTTTTTTTCTGTCTTGAATGAAGCTGTTGCGATTCAGATTGCCAGTATAATGATTTTATAGTATTAAGTAAAATGGCACAGAACCATTTCTTAAGGGTATAAACATGTTCAGGCCCTGGAAATGGATGGGGATAAACAAATTGCTCCAGTTGATGCTAACCTAATAGTCTCTTTCTTAGTGGACATGCTCAAGTCAGCTGCATTCTGAGATTTCTTTATGGGAAGTATTCTTCTCCTGGTCAGATATTATGTGGGCTTGTAGAGTTTCAAAAATTGCTTTACTTGCTACTGTTTCCAGTGCAGAGTCTTTTGAGTTTTTATTGTCATGCATGATGCAGTGCCCTTTCCTTTCCTAGAAGTAGAGGCTTATTTGCACAGTTAAGCTCAGTCTCTCTCCTTCAGGGGGATCTGCTAAAAGCACAGAGAGTGACAAAAAGTCCAATGATGACTCTTAACAACTCTCCTATGTCACTGACACTGGCTAACCAGTTAGCATAGAGCAGGTTGTACAGGAACATATAGGTTTACCTGTCTTCAAGCCCTAAACATCAGAGTACAAATATTTTATCTACATACTATATTTTTCTTGCGTGCACACTTAGATTCCACTTTTATGTTAGACCTCATTTGTGATGTAAACTGTGCTATTGGTCTCTCTCTCTCTGTATAATGTCCTTTCAAGTATTGTATTCTAACTAAAACTCATAATTCTGTGTTGTAACTGCCTATGTGGTGAGGATTGCATTTGGTTTGCGGACCAGTCTACCAACCAGTTTATCATAGTAAATGAGTAAGTTATTTGTCAGGGTTGGTTCCTTCTGCTCTAGAAACTGTCCCATTCTGTCCATGTTCCATTACTGGCTTGTTGGATTCTGATAAAACAGAAGCGTGGATTCAGGTTTCCCTGGTACAGGCCTACTTAATGTTACTATGACTGTCTGCATGACTGGTAAGCAAATTGTCATAGTGTGACACAATATGTCAGACCAAGTCTGTTTTTTTTCCTTTGCATGCATGTAAGACATTTATTCCTTTTTTAAACACCTTTACTGAATTATCACTTAAGACATAGGCAAACATACATTAACAGAACAGAAAACAAACCATATTTACATTGTTTTCCATTTATGTGTACTATATGTCTTGTAGCTTTTCTTATTTTGTAGTTAGCATTTATTTATTTTATTTGTCTTTTGTTTACCGAGTAAGTTAACTGGGCTGGGGGCCCATTTTCAGTGGAGACTCGAGGAGAAAAGCTCCACAACAAATGATAACATAACAATAACAAAGTGACATTACAATGAATATGAATAAATAATACATGAGTACAAAAACATTCATGTAGCAACAAAGTATAAAATTCAGCACATACTACATCTATGAACTAGTAGAGGTAAATCTTGAAATCAGAAAAATGTGGAGATTATCAGAAAATAAATAAGCCATATAAAGCATTATTGCCTAGAGCAAGAAGGAAGAAATATTAAATAGAAAGGTTACAGTAGAGAGGAGGGGAGTATGGAGGAGAGAAAAGGAAGTAAAAGAAAATAGTTATGGAAATATAAGGGGATGGAAAGTAAAGTACCTAAGGGAGGTAAAAGAGATTTAAGTAAAAAAAATGCTCAGAGGCATTGCTAAGGTACCATACGGCTAGCTATTATAAAGTTGCATAAAAATTATGGAGGAACGATTGCTATAGTCTGACAATTCGGGGAGAAAAAGTTAGCTAGGGTGGTGACAGGTAGCAAGGTAGTTTTTCAATTCTCTTTTGAAAAGGATTGAAGATTTGATAGAACATGTATTAATAGGCAGTCTGTTCTAAGTTTGAGATTTGGAGCATTTATAAAGTATTCTGCCTATAGTTTTGTTAGGGCTGTAGGTATTAAGAAGTAGTTTATCAGTGCTATGGAGAGATCATGAGGGTTTGAAAAAGGGATATGAGGGTGAACCGGGAGGGACAATCTGCATGTTTGTAAAGTAGAGAATGTGCCATCTGTAGCTGTGAAAGTTGGAGTAGTTGAGGGAATGTGAGCCACTGCAGTTGTTTAAGGGCTAAGCGGTGATGGGATTTGTAAGGGAGGTTACAGGGAAATCTGGCCATATGATTGTAAGTTTGTTCAAATATGGTTAGTAGGTTTGCCTGGAAGTGTATGAAAACAAGGGGAGTGTCTATAGTAGGCAGGGGAGGAGATAGGCTTGAGCGAGTGAGGTCTTTGAGTTGGTGGATAAGAATTTTTGTGTCTATACAGTAAACCTGGTTTTTGATTGGCCTTTTTGATGGAGTGTTGGATGTGATGGTCAGTTTGAGTTGATCATCAATTGTAATTCCTAGAAATTTAGTAGAGGAGTCAGCATGAATGATGGTATTGTCTAGGGAAGAGAGACTGAAGGAAGTTTTAAGCTGGGTTATAGATTTTGGAATGAAAATAAGTTTAGATCTGAAGTAGTTACTTCATTTGATCTGCAACCTGTGGGAATCGGATCCGACCTTGGATCCGACCTGCAGCTTTCCAAGCTTCAAGATCCGAGCTCCTAGCTCCTCCCCCTACCCATAATCCCTTGCTACCAACCACATTACCTCAGATCGTTTTTTGCCGTGGCTAAAGACAGTTGCTTCTCAGTGAAGCGCTCCTGGCCTGGTGAGATTGTTCCTTTCTAAAGCTAGTTTGTAGTTTAAATTTGTGTGTGTGTTGTTTTTTAGCGTTAATCTATCTTACCCACATTTAAAAAAAAAAAAAAAACTTTTCTCCTTAGTTTAATTTTGTCTCTCCGCCCCCCCCCCCCTTAGTGTTTGGGTGTGTGTGTGAGAGAATTATGGCTGAATCAAAAGCTATATTTTCTAAGTGTACTGAGTGTGGCCATAAGCTTTCCCCAGCTGATGGCCACACTCAGTGTGTTTTGTGTCTGGGGGCAGAACATTTGTCAGAGGCCTGCCAGATTTGTGCGGCCTTTAATCCTCGGGCACTTAGGGACAGGAAGAACAAGCTGATCCTGGCGGGAAAACTCCCTCAGGAGTCAGCTTCTTCTTCCTCTCCTAGCCGGATCCAGGCTACTCCGGTAGCTTCAGCGCCGGCTACTCCCTCAGCTGTACCCAGGACTCAACCTCCCTTATCGGGTACTAGTTCTGTGGAGTCTGGTTCTTCTTCCCACAGGGAGAAGAAGAAACACAGAGAGAAAGAGGGTCATACTTCTAAGAGGCGGGCCGAGTCTCATCCCTCGGCTCCGCCTGAAAAGATATTGAAATCTCCTGAGAGGGTCTCCGGATCCTTGTCCTCTCGGCTCCGTTCACCTTCCTTTTCTCCGGAGCCGGAGGAGGAGGATTGGTCTCCCTTGAGGTCTTCAAGGCGGCCTTCCCGGCCTGCTTCGACTACCTCTTCGAGGTCCACTAGGAGCATCTCCGAAGCAGACATGGATCAGATGATGCGAAGGTTTTTGCAGACCCAGATGCAGATGGGGATGCTCTTGCCTCCCCCCCTTTGGGAGGGAGTGCAGCCCCCATTTTTGCCCCGATAGCTCCTTCTCCGACCCATTATCGGGTCCCGGAGTTTTTGGATCCAGGCCCTTTCGGATCCGGGGATACGTCGGTGCCGACAGGGATAGTGTCTTCGACGCCAACTATACCTTCGAGCTTGTCGGATCCAAGCTCTCGGGGCCGAGAGTTGAGCATCGGATCCGAGGGAGTGGTTGTGTCTTTGGCGCCGATGGGGCCGGAGCGCACCGCTACCTCGGATCCGATTGCTTCGGCTCCGACCCCGATCCTTTCCTCGGAGCCGAGGAGGTTACTTTCTCAGGCTGGTGATGGTGAATCTCCCTCGGCTTTTGAGGTAGTGGAGAGGGTACTGTCGAGGTCATCCAGGTCCCCGACCAGGCCTTTGGATCCACCCGTGCCCCCACTGTATCAGGGTCTGTCTTCGCTCATCCGTCCATCGGGACAGCCTGCCCAAAGCCTCCAGTTAGTTCCCAGGGAGGAACACCATCTGGTGGACGAGTCCTCTTCGGACAGCCCCACCGAAGAGGTGCCTCGGAAACACCAGTGCAAAAGGAGGCATCTGGACTCCCCCGAGTCCATTACCACGGATACGAATTTGGAGGATACGGAGGGTTCCCCAAGGTCACCCCCTGAAGATGTCTCATTTGGAGACATCATGGAGATGTTGCGTATAAGAGGGGGGTGGTCGGCTCAAAAAAGCCCTCCTTGGACGAGTCCGTATTTCTGGAGGCCTTTGAGGCAGACCCATCTACCTCCTGGGTGTCCCCCCCCCCAGTCGACCCCTTGGTGGACCTAATTACCACCAGGCTTGGAAGGAGCCCGACACCGTGGAGCCTATCCCTAGATGCCTGGATAAGGTCCTCAGCCCTCCCTCTGATAGACCTTCTTGGTCCAAAGGCGCACCAGTGGATGCTATGTTGGTGGCGGCTGCCACTAAGAAAGAACTTGCCCAGGAAAGTTCTTCGGTCCATCCGCCGGACAAGGAGTCCTGGGCTTTGGACCGTATTGGGAAGCGGATGTTTGCTTCAGCAACCTTTGCTATAAGGTCGCTGAACTACATGGCACACACTATCAGGCTACAGCGTGACTTAATTAAGGAATATGCTGCAGCCTCTCCGGAGTCCATCTCGGTATCAGACAAAAAGGTTTTTGAGACCCGAATGGCCACTCTAAAGTCCATATCAAATACATCTATGCGGCTTCTTTCCCATGCCACGGAAGGAGCCGCTAGAGCTAGCGGAGCGGGAGTAGTTTTGCGACGGCACTCCTGGCTCCGCCTTTGCGATTTCACGGATCCCTTCAAGGCCCTTCACGCCCCTTACGATGGTTCGGCCTTATTTGGCTCATCGGTTCGCGACACGCTAGTCCAAAGCGAGAAGGATGGGAAGACGCTGTCGGCCGTCTGAGTCCGCTTCTCGAACCCCCAAAGATCCTTCTCCAGGAATCAGAGGGGGCAAAAGAAGCTGTGGTTCTGTAAATCTCAGCAATCCCGTCCTGCTGCGGACAACTCGTCCTCTAGAGGCAGAGGAGGACAAGGTGGACGCCGGCCCAGAGGCAGAGGGGGCCCGCGTAACTTTGGGTCTAGAGAACCCTTCTCGGAGGGACCCGCGCAACAGCCCTGAGGGCTTGCCCGACTGTCCCTCTCTGGAGGCAGTCGGGGGGCGACTATCGGATCACCTATCAAGCTGGGAGTCAATTACAAACGATCGATGGGTGATCCGGATAATATCCAGAGGTTACACAATACCGTTCTTGCAACCCCCCCCCCAAGCCCAAACATCTCCCGGATGTTCCACCCCATCAAAGAGAGCCCGCAACTCAAGAGATTTCAGAGTTGCTAAGAAAAAGAGCCATCCAGCCCGTCCCCCCAGATCCGTCCGGATTGGGTTATTACTCCAGGTTCTTCTTGGTGCCAAAGAAAACGGGGGACCTCAGATCCATTCTAGACCTTTCGTCCCTCAACCTGTTCATACCCAAGGAAAAGTTCCGGATGGTCACTCTCCAATCTATTCTCCCCGTTCTGCAGGAGAACGACTGGATATGCTCGTTGGATCTCAAGGACGCGTACTACCATATACTAATGGACAGACGGTCCAGGAGATTTCTCCGCTTCCGGCTGGGAGCCAGTCATTATCAGTTCAGGGTTCTACCATTTGGCCTAACCTCAGCCCCCAGAGTGTTTACCAAAGTCATGGCAGTGGTAGCAGCCCACCTGAGACTCCAGGGCATTCAGGTGTTCCCTTACCTGGACGATTGGCTCTTCACCGCCCCCAACGAGCATCTTCTGGTTACAGCGAGAGACTATGCCCTATCTCTGTTTGCTCAATTGGGCATCTCAGTCAACTTGAAGAAGTCCTGCCTGTGCCCATCTCAAGCCCTAGATTTCATAGGGGCCAGGTTGGATACTCGAATCTCCAGAGTGGTCCTCACACCAACCATAATAAACAGTTTGTACCCCCAAGTCTTGGATATTCTTCAGAACCCAACCCCCCCAGCAGAATTAGTCCTGAGGGCGTTAGGATCTATGTCGGCGGCAATTGGCCTTTCTCTCCATGCCCGTCTGTGGATGCGTGTTTTACAGTGGACTCTCCAGGTCCAATGGTCTCTGTTGACCCATCCTTTGGACATGCCGATTCCTCTGAGCAGGGTGTGCAGGGACTCCCTACTTTGGTGGCTGCAGGCAGAAGATCTCAAAGAAGGGAGACCCTTTGTGATTCCCCCAGTCGAAGCCACGTTGACCACGGACACTTCCTGCCTTGGGTGGGGCGGGCATTATGCAGGGAAGTCAGTCCAAGGAATGTGGACTCCTCTAGAGACTGCATTGCATATCAATGTCCTAGAGATGAGGGCAGTGCTATTCGCGTTGCAGGCTCTCCATCACCTTCTACCTCTGGGGACTATTGCAATCCACATGGACAACATGTCCGTGGTCTGGTACATAAACAAACAGGGAGGGACCAGGTCTTACCCCCTGTGTCGAGAAGCCATGAGAGTGTGGGAATGGGCGATTTCCACCAACCGCTTTCTGATAGCAACGCACATTCCGGGACGGACCAACATATTAGCAGACAGCCTAAGTCGGGTGTTTCTCAGCCCTTACGAGTGGTCTCTGAATCCCTCGGTCGCGAATCAGATATTCCACAAATGGGGTCAACCTCGCTGCGACCTTTTTGCCTCTCCCCTAAACTCAAAATGCAGCGAGTACTTCGCGATAGTTCCCCCCAAAGGGGAATCTCCCAGGGACACCTTGGTTCATGCTTGGCCGCCCGGTCTTCTTTATGCATATCCTCCTCTTCCTCTGATGATGAAATTCATCCAGAAAGCCTGTCGGTTGGGGAGAAAAGTGATTCTCATTGCCCCATTCTGGCCTCTACAAGTCTGGTTCCCCTTTCTGCAGTCTCACAGTGTGGCTCCCCCTTGGATTCTGGATCCCAAACCAGACCTAATCTCGCATCCGAAGAGATGC
Source organism: Protopterus annectens (assembly GCF_019279795.1). NCBI lineage: Eukaryota > Metazoa > Chordata > Ceratodontiformes > Protopteridae > Protopterus > Protopterus annectens. Next base: position 435,492,121 of record NC_056728.1, read on the forward strand.
CACACTCCAAACCTGGTCAGCCTCCGGTTCACAGCCTGGCTGATCCAGTTCCGTTAATGGCAAGGACTCCCGGTATCTCTTACCCAGTCAAGGCTATTCTCGTGGCAGCTCATAAGCCATCCACCAGAAAACTCTACAACAGTAAATGGAAAGGTTTTTCCATCTGGGCAAAGGGTAAGGGATTAGATCCTTTTACAGTTCCTGTTCACACCATTCTGGACTTTCTATCCCTCCTTTTTGAGCAGGGAGCTAGCGCGTCCACCATTAAAGTTCAACTTGCAGCCATCTCCCATTATCATGTGGGAGATGGCATAAGTTCTTTGGCTTCAGTTAAAATATGCAAAGCCTTCCTAAAAGGCGTGTTCCTCTTAAAGCTTCCCATTAAACCGGCTATGCCTCCATGGGATCTTACCCTGGTATTACAAGCATAAACAGGACCACCATTCGAACCTGCGGCCTTGGTGTCCTTAAAGTTCTTATCTTGGAAGACAGCCTTCTTGGTAGCAATTACCTCTGCCAAGAGGGTGTCAGAGCTACAAGCCTTGTGCATTAAGTATCCATACCTTATTTTTCACAAAGATAGGGTTGCCCTCAGGACTAATCCTTCCTTTCTTCCTAAGGTAGCCACAGAATCTAACATTAATCAATCTATTAACCTCCCTGTTTTCTTTCCTAGCTTCCAAAACAAAGGTGAATACACATTGCACAAATTGGATGTACACAGGCAACTGCGTTTTTACTTGCACAGGACTAAAGATTTCCACAAGTCAGACCAGTTGTTTGTTTCTTATGCTAAATCAGCCATGGGCAAACCAATTTCTAAGGTGACAGTAGCGAATTGGATTTCTCAATGTATCAGACAGGCATACATTTCACTTGGGAAAACAGCTCTGGTTGCTATCCAGGCACACTCTACCAGGTCTGTGGCTACCTCAACAGCGTTTTGGTCTAGAGTTCCAGTTGACGATATTTGTTCAGCGGCTACCTGGTCCTCTTCCCATACGTTCATTTCTCATTACAAACTGGACATGATCTCCAGAAGTAGGGCTTCCTTTGGCTCCGCGGTGCTTCGGAATATCCTTCCGTAGGGACCACCCAGGGCCTTTAGGTAAGCTGGGGACTCTGTCCCACAGGTTGCAGATCAAATGAAGTAACTACTTCAGATATAGAAGTTATGTACTCACCATAACGTTCCATCTGAGTAGATACTTCATTTGTCTGCAACCGACCCCCCCTGCCATCCCCCGAACCTCGGTAAAATATTGTCCTGTGGAGATTTCTCTCTCCGTCTTTAGCTTATAGGGCAAAATAACCGATCTGAGGTAATGTGGTTGGTAACAAGGGATTATGGGTAGGGGGGAGGAGCTAGGAGCTCGGATCTTGAAGCTTGGAAAGCTGCCGGTCGGATCCGAGGTCGGATCCGATTCCCACAGGTTGCAGACAAATGAAGTATCTACTCAGATGGAACGTTATGGTGAGTACATAACTTCTATTTTTCTTTGTATTAAGGATGAGTTGGTTATCTATTAACCAGTGTTCACTGGTATTAAAGGAAGTCTGTGTGAGGTAGTGTAGGTCAGTAGGGTTGTCAGAGAAGGTAATAAGAATAGAATTATCGGACTATTGGATAACTGATGAGTTGCAGGCAGAGTGTAGGTTGTTTGTTAGTAAAAATATTAAAGAGAAGGAGGTCTAGAATGGATCCTTTGGATAGGTAAGAAAGGTGAGTAGGAAAACTGCCATCAAACAGATTCTGCTTTTTATTACGATAACCAGAGAGCCAGCAAATGGTGGATGTGGAGAGGTTTATTTTAATTAGTTTAGTGAGGAGCTTAGGGTGGAAGACGATGTCGAAGGCTTTGGAGAGGTCAAGGAAGAGACATGACACCAGTTTATTTCCTGCTTCTGCTATAGTCTGGATGAAGGATAGAAGGGCTGTGGATGTGCTGTGATATGGTCTAAATCTGTGTTGAGAAGTGGTGAGAAGGTTTTCCTGAAGTAGGTAAGTAAGAATTTGTTTGCAAATCCATTTCTCGAAGTGAGGAGAGAGGATGGCTATTGGTCGGAAGTTGGAAGGGTCGGTGGAGTTACCTCCTTTGTGAAGTGGTTTTGTATAAAAGGATTTTCAGACGTCAGAGACTTGAGGATTCTTTGATAGATTGGTTTATAAGGCTAGAGATGGGATATGCTATGGAACTGGCTGCAAGTTTGAGAAATGGGGGGGTGAGTTGTTGAAGGAGCAAGAGGATGGTTTAAGTTTCTGCAAAAGGGATTTTATATACACACTGGAAAGAGGTTTCAGAGAGAAGTCTGTTTGGATGTGGGTGGTGGAGGAAATTGGGGGTTGCTTTTGATTATTGTCAGGGGGAGTTAGTTTGCTAATAGTCTAGGAAGTAATTGTGTAGTAGAGTGGTGGCAGTTTCATGAGGAGTTTTATTAGGGGAAGGGATTGGGGTTAGAAGGTTTCCCCAGATGGAGAATATTGTTCATAGTGTGCCAAAACATTTTTTGGGTTAGAAGAGTGGGTAGATTGGGCATCTTGATAGAATTTTTTTGTCCTGGATGGTAAGTTTTTTTTGTTAGGTTTATTAATTCTTTGTATTTAAGGAGGAGAGAAGAAGATTTAGATTTTATCCATTGATTCCAAGTACTGTCTCTAAGTTTCATAGTGAAAATGGTATCTTTAGAGAGCCAGGGAGCAGGATTAGATTTGATCCTAATTTTCCTGATGGATGCTAGGGCATTTAGTATGTTTAGAAAAAAATATTGTTAAACACAAGAACAGCATAATTTAGAGGAAAGTTATATGGATGAGCCAAATTGACAAGTGAGAGTTGGTTGTTGAATGTTTCGGCACTGAAGTTAGACAGTTTGCGTCAGTTTCTATAGAGGTGAGTTTCTGGGGTTTGAAAAGGCAGATTAACATCATCAGTTCAACATTACATGAATTGCTGACTTCCTGCCTTTCCCTTAAACCTCACTCCTCCTCATAAACAACATTCAGCATGTATTTTTCCCACAATTTTCATTTATTTCTGTGTAATTTACTTCTTCCCTTTTCCAAAGATCCCTTTTCCAGTTCTTTTATCTCTTTTAGAATATTTAGTACTTCAGATACAGTTGGTTTAAACTTTGATTTACATTTTCTTGTAATTTCTTTTTTCTCGGCCAATAGAATTAAATTTAATAAGGCCTTACTGAGTCCAAGCAATTCAGATCCTATGTTAAAAAAAAAAAAAAAAAAAAAAAAAATTCATATCCTTAGTTGCAACCGTTTGCTCACCCTATATTTTTGACAGTACTGCAGGAAAATGTGTCAACTCATTACATACTCAAAATGCATGTTCCCAGTTACCTTTCTTCCGCATCACTCCTCCAACATTTGCTATCTGTCTGAGGAAAAATTCTATGAAATCTGCTTGGAGTATAACAGTACCTATGCAAACAGTTCCAAGCAAAAACCCTAAACCTTCTGGACTTTGTTGCATACTTGGGAACCATACATATGTCTTCCTATTGTTCTCTTGTAAATTACTTTACTAGTCTGTCTTCCAAATCTTTTCTAACTTCCACTAATTGATTTCTATAGTTATCATGCAGTGTTATATATGCTTTACTAAGTATCCCTTTTTAGCAGCAGCTTCTGTTCTACCTTTGACTAAAACCCCCCACCAGAGCAGGTCTTTCACTTAACATTCTCCTATCCCTCTCTCTGCCTCTGATATCAGTCCCTGGTAGGGAAGGCAGTCTGTTGCTTGCAGTAAATGTCTTCTTGACCTCATTCCACTCTGTTACCCTTACTTCTCTATAGTTATTTGCTGCCGATACCTTGGTTACTTTGCTTTTTTCACCAGTAAATTACATCTCCTTCTTACCTGTTCTCTGTACCCCTACTTGCAGTCATCCCTGTTGGCAAAATCTCCTTTCTCCATTCTCATGTTGGCTTAGTTCTTAGGTTCATAGGTAAGTACTAGGCTATTTGCCCGCAGGCATCTTTAAGCCTAGCCAGAATATGTTGGCTTTCGCCACCCCCTTAGATTAGTTCTCTGTGCCTTGGTTCAGCAGAGCCATTAGTTCCCTGTGCCTCTGTCCAGCAGAGCCACTGTAATGATCCCCAGGGTAAATTTTCTGTTTCCCATCCACTCGCCAAGGTTTCTCTTGAAGAGTGTTAGTGAGGGGCTCTGCCTAATGTAGATTAGAATCCTGTTCCAAAGCATGGGGAGTCTCTGGGACAGGAATCTATCCCTCCAGCACGTCCTATTTATCGTTGTGGTGAGGTTTAGATCCCTAGAGCGTGTGGCTCTTGGGGATTTTTTTTTTATTATTATTTATTATTATTTTTTTAATTCTGGGTTGGACATGGCCTTGTATGTCAGGCAGAGATCACCTCTGGGTAAGCGGTATACAACTGAGTACCGCTGGAGTTTCTTCAGTCGGGCTGCATAGGGCATATTTTTGAAGCCAGTAATCCTTTTGGTGAGGTACTTCTGTGGTCTTTCCAGCTGTTGCACGTGTCTTGTAAGGTACATCCTAAATGGGGCTTTGTACTCTATGATGGGTCTGATGAGTGATGAGTAGAGGGGCACAATAACCTCTTTTGTTCTAGATGTGAACCCTTTTGTGATTAGGTGGGCCACGTAGAAGGATTTTTTAACCACCTTGGTAATGTGATTATCAAAGGAGAGATTACTATCGTACTTGGGTCTCCAGATCCCTTATTACATTTTCTATTTTTAGGGGACTACCACATATGTGGTAGTTCACGGGTACTTTGTTTTTTCCAAGGGGGATGACTATGCACTTTTTGGCATTTAGCTTGAGGCCATGATTTTGACACCAGGTGTCCGTCTCAGTGAGACCCATCTGGAGGATGTCTGTATCAGCTGGAGAGTCAATTATGGCCCCCAGTTTATAGTCATCTGTGAACTTGGTCAGCCATAGTCCTCCTGTGCTTGCCTGTACCTCTGGGAAGTATATACCGAACAGGAGGGGTCCCAGGACTGAGCCCTAGGGGACGCCACTTGTAATTGGTTTAGAGTTGGACCTAGAGCCTGCAACTCTGTGGGTTCTATCCGTGAGTCAATTGGCAACCCATCTTGTGACGTAGGGGTTTATGTTCAGGCTGGTGAGCTTGTCTATAATACCAGAATGGGGAATTGTGTCGAAAGCCTTTGCGAGGTCTAGGTAGGCTGTGTCTGCCTCCTTTCCCTCGTCTAAAGCCTTGGTAACTGTCTCAAAGAAGTCCACCAGGTTTAGGAGGCATGATCTGCCCTTAACAAAGCCAAACTGGGTAGGGTCCAATGTTTGAAGGTACCCAGTGTCTCTGTTAATGAATTCCATGATGTGCTGCATAGCCTTGCAGACCAGGCTAGTCAGGCTTATAGGGCAATTGTTCCCAGGGTACGTTGTGGCTCGACCTTTGTAGAGCTGGATAACTGTTGCTGTGCGCCACTCTATGGATATGTAGCCTGTAGAGAAACTGAGTTTGAACAGTGTGTTTAGGTGAGGGGTTAGTTCATTTTGGAGTTCGTGTAAGACACAGCCTGGGACACCATCTCGTCTCATTGAAGCTGTATTTTTGGCTTTGGCTAGGGCTGTTTTAACCTGTGTGTCAGTGATTGTCGGGACACTACATTCTTCTGGTATGGTTATGGGCCCTTTAGGGGGTGGGGGGGGTGAAGTTTGCACTAAACCTGTCTTGACGGAATGTTGGCAATATCAGTCTGTTCAGTGTATTTTGTGCCATTCTGCACTAACTCAGAGCAGATCTGAGAGTTTCCACTTAGGTTCTTGACATAGCTAAAGAACGCTTTGTGGTTATCTTTGGAGTCCTTGGCAATTTTTCTTTCAAAGCTAGCCTTGGGTGATTTTATGTGGGATTGTAGTTTCTTGCTGATACTGATCGGGGATGTCTTTTCTTCTTGGGATTTTACTCTTTTCTGCACTAGTTTCCTCCTTCTGTTGTATAGCTTGATTATGGCAAGGGTCCACCGGACTGGTTTCCTTTTTTTTGGAGGAGCGAGTCTTGGTTTTGCTTGGATTGCATTCTTGCAGGTGCTCATAGAGTGCCTTTGTAAGGGATTCAGCAGCTTGGACAGCGTTGTCCTTCAGCATGGGGGCTCTGAACCTTTCCACCTCAGTCTTAAGTAACATGAAGTTTGCTTTTGAAAAGTTTTTCACGGTGGTTTCCTTGATTGGGGGTGGGGGCGGAATGTGGATATCCAGTGTGACTAGTCTATGGCCTGATCTAACCAGTGAGGGTTTGATTTCCGGTGTAGAACACCAGTCGCCCATGTTGGTGATGACCAGATCCAGTATGTTGCCACCTCTGGTGGGGGTGTTGACCAGTTGATCCAGGGAGTTCGAGTTTATAAATTCTAGGAAATGTTGGGCATGGGAGTTGGTACTTGAGTAGTTCTTCCAGTTAATGTTTGGGTAATTGAAATCGCCCAATATTAGGGCGTTTGGTAGGACCTTCATATTTTCCAGTGTCTCCAGAAATGCGGAATGGGGGTCCTGGGTCATGGTAGGTGATCTGTAGCAAGCTACAATTTGGATTGCAGTTTTGCCCGTTGTTAGTTGCACATGGAGGATCTCTGAGGCATTGTGCTGTGCCGCTAACCTGGAGGTGTGGGTATCCTTGATGAATATGGATACACCCCCACCTTCTGTGTTTCGGTCCAGGTTCTGTGGCTGAAAAGTATGGTATGTGTTAAAGCCTGGTAGTGCTGAGGTGCTCTCTGGAGTCTTAAGCCAGGTTTCTGTTACTGCACAGATATCAATGTTCTTCATACTGAGGAGTGCCTCGAGTGCATGCATTTTGAGGTTTAGACTTCGGCAATGAGTAGCATTACCCTCAGTTTATGGTTACTTGTGCTGTTTACGGTGGTGGGTTTGTCTTTTGAGCCTTGCCTAAAAAAGGCATTATGGGGGTGGCAAAAGCCTTGGCCAGTATTTGAAAGCCTAAGGGTGACAGATGCAAGCCATCTCTTGCAAAGCAATTGTGGCTTATCAAGCATGTCATCCCAGGTGGGCAGATACTGGATCCCCTTTGAATGACACCAGAAACTTAGCCAATTGTTGAAATTGATAATTTTTTCTTTATACTGTGGCATCATTCTTGGTGAGAGCAGGATGCTTCTCAGGGTCAGGGTCTTACTGGCCTGGGCTACATGATCAGACTGCTCTTCCATGTCTCTTTTCATGTAGTCCAGGGAGGTACGTCTTGGGTCATTCACACCAACACGGACAATGACAGTCGTATTTGTACTTGTTCTGGAGTGACCTGAGTGCTTGTGTTATGTGGTGAATCCTGGTGCCCGGCAGGCAGCTAACCGTATCCTTCTCCTTGTCCAGCCTAGTTATTGGGACGTCTGTGTTCCTGACTATAGAGTTGCCTATTACTAGTGTGTTGGTTATGTTATTTTGCCTTAAGGGCTGTGATTGCATGGCACACTGATTATGTGAAGTATGTGTTTCATGGCTTGTGATGGGGAGTGGAGGTTGCTTGGGTGTCTGCTTTGGAGATCTCTGTTGTTTTTGCAGATTTTTATTTAGAGCCTCCGAGTATGTTTTCGTGTATTTATGTGTGTTATTTGCCAGTGTTGGTTTAGTAAGTCTGTGTGAGACTGATGGTGTGTTGCAAGTATTTTCCTTCTCCTCTTGACTGTCAGTTCCAGTCTTGGGTTGAGAGAGCTTTGCCTCCAGTTTGGCTGTATAATTGCATCTTTCGCATATATTATTGTTTGGTGGTAGGAGGAGAGGGTTGTCTGTGTACATGAGGCAGTTGTAACATTGCCTCAAAATGCCCTGAGTCACCAGTTGGACTGGAGAGTATACCTGAAACTGCCCTTTGGACATGCCTGAATAGGTAAAGTGAGCTGTTTTACTGATTAGCTGGTAGGGACAAATAGAGAGCCTTGTCCTTCTGTACAGTGTAGGGGATCTAGTGCTAGGGTTAATTAGTGCTTGCTGTGAGTTTTGAGCAAGTGCTGGGCTGTGAAATGAATGGTTTGAGTGCTTAAGTTGAAAGTTTGTCTAGTTCCAAGGGAAAAATTGAAGAGCATACTTTGTGGAGCCGGGAATAGTTTAACCCTAGCTTACTAGCACTCCGCGGCATGCAAAACAGCATAAATGTGCTTTTTATAGCAGGGAAATGAGAGAGAGACAAATTAGCCCAAAATGGCTAATAAACTACTAACTTCTGAGCTACAGCAAACAAGGCACACAAATTTCAGCAAGAAACGGATCAAATAAGCAGGCACAATAAGCCTTTAACCAGAAATTCCCAGCTCGGAAGTGCAGAATCTAGCCTCTTTTCCCACAAGAGTGCAAACTGCAAACCTTCTTAATGTAAAATAATTGGCCTGAAGCCCAAGTGCTTAAACCAGAACTAATGCACTTTTAGAATAACAGACACTGAGCCTTCAATCAGCAATTCCCAACTTAGAAGGATGATAAGCTACCTGTCGTGCCACAACAATGCAGTCCACAAACCTTAATGTAAAACAACTGGTTTGAAGCCCAAGAGCTTAAACCACAAGGCTTAGAATAACAGTTACAATTTAATCAGGCTACTACCAAGCAGTAATAACTGCAGCATAATAATACAATTGAGTATTTTTAAGAAGAAGCACAAGCAAAATAAGGTAATAGAGTGGGAAGAAAAACAATTACAGTAAAAGCAGATGAATAAAGTGCAATTTTTTTATGTTTTATATATAACATCAATAGAAAACGAGCAAACTGATTTAAACAAATTGCCCAATTAACCAGTAAAAAAACCTCAAAACTGAGCCCTGTTCCAGCAGTCTTCAATCTGACAAGTTCCAACTGCACACTCCTGCCCACTAGGGTGCAGTGTCACCTTCTCCAGAAAAGATGGCCTGGATTAGTGCCCAAGATATACAAGCAAAGCTAGATTCAGCAGGCCTGAATCTAGTCTATGCTACAGCAGACAAGGCACACCAATATCAGAAAAACAGTTCAAATGAGCAGGTAGAGAAAGCCTTTAACCAAAAATTCCCAGCTCAAAAGGATATAATCTAGCCACTCCTCCCACAAGAGTGCAGACCACAAAACTTAATGTAAAATAACTGGCCAGGAGTCCACGTGCTTAAACCAGAACTAATACACTTTTAGAATAACAGACACTGAGCCTTCAGTCAGCAATTCCCAACTTAGAAGGATGTAAGCTACCTGTCCTGCCACAACAGTGCAGACCACAAACCTTCTTAATGTAAAACAACTGGTCTGAAGCCCAAGTGCAATAACCAAGTTACTTAAAATAACAGTTACAATTTAATCAGGCTGCTGCCAAGCAGTAATAAATGCAGCAGAATAAACACAATTGAGTACTTTTAAGAAGAAGCAAAAGCAAAATAAGGTAATAAAGTAGGAAGAAACACAAATACAGTAAAAGCACATAAAGTGTATTTTTTTATTTATATAACAATAGAAAACAAGCAAAGTGATTTGAACAAATTACTCAATTAACTGGTAAAAAACCTCATAACTGAGCCCTGTTCCAGCAATCTTCAATCAGAGAAGTTCAGGGCCTAAGTGGGTATGCCTACTCAGATGTTATCTCTGTATTAGGCGGGGTGAGCTAATTAGACTAGACTAGGATAGAGCTGGGATAGGGCCGAACAGATGGGAATGGTAGGAGTGTCTGAAATCAAAATATGATCTCACTGTACTTGGTTGAGTGAGCAAATGAGATGGGCCCAGGAGGAGTGTTCAAACACAAATTTACAGGAGGGGTGGTCAGTTCCAAAGCCATCAAGATTAATACCACAACAAGAACAGGGAGGATGGGTGGGGAAAGCTAACTGTAGACAGGGAGAGAACAGAGAGAGAGCCCACAATTGTCAGTAAACAAAATTGGATAAATGCAGTACTATTTTTAACACAATGTTCAATGAAACAAACAGAAAAAATAAAATTCAGTACTATCTTATAACACTGCAAGTTTGTACTTATCTCAGCTTGTAATAAAGTTGATGTAGGGTATGCAAATGCTAACCAAACAGCTCAAGTATGCAATTATTCAGCAGAAATTTAGAATACTTTCAGATTCTTAGAATACTTTCTACTGCTTTATGAATGTAATATTCTTGTATGTTGTTATTCTTCTCCTTAAGGATCTGAATCTAAAATCACACACTGTTTTTATTTCTTGAACCCTCCCCCCCACTTCATCATCCCTTTTCACTTTGGATTATAACCTTCCTCTTGTGTTATGTATTTGGGCTGTGACAGTGTAGCTCTAAATTATCCCTTCAAATCAGATAATCCTAAACCACCTTTTAGTATTGGAGGGATCAACTTATCCCACTTAACTCTTGCCCGCTTCAATTCCAGATAAATTCCTTCAACTCTTTAGTATTGAACATAGCTTCTCTGATGTATAAAATATGCCTGATCCATGTATAAAATGTAAAGAACTAAGCACATTTTCACTGAATCTTAATATCCATATCCATAAACAAGAGCTTCCAGTTCATTTTTGTATTTTGTTTTGTTTAGTCTCTTCCTAAATATCCTTAGCTGCCATAGCAGAAGCCTATTTAATCCGTACTCCTAAATACTTTATTACTTTTCATGTCCCCATCAGTATGGTGTTGCTGAACCAGTTTGTGTGTGGGTACATAATTTATGGCTATAATCCTTTTTATCTTCATTAATTTTATATCACAAAAACACTTTTAATTGTTTAAAAATGTTCCCCAACATTGAAATGTCTTTTTCTGGGTTAATCGGGTACAAATTAATAACATCTTTAAATAAAACCAACTTTTCATGATTACCTTACTAATTATATTCTTGCATTTCTGAGCCCCTTATTTTCTTTGTAATAGCTCTAAATATAAAGTGAATAACAAAGGGAAAGAAGACACTTACCCTGCTTTCTCTTTTCAAGCACAACTTAGAGAGGAACCCTTCTAATTTAATTCTTGCCTCCGATCCTGCATATATCCCCTTAATTGATCACATTGTTGTATCAGGGAATGCAAATGCTTCCATTACCCTACTCATAAAATCCTATCTTACTCTTTCAAATGCTTTCTCTGCATAAAGGCCCACCAACAACCATGGTATTTTCTTACATTCTGCTTTCTTCTGGATCATCATTTTTCTATTAATGTTGTCAAATGTTTGCCTTCTCTCCACAAAACCATAGTAATCCATATCTATCAATTTTGACAACACTTCTGTCATTCATGTAGCTAGTATAGACATAAATACTTTGTAGTCAAGATTTAAAATTGAAGTGGGTCTGTATAAAGCTGGATGTGATGTTTTTTTACCATCCTTAGATAATGCAGCCACCACAGCATTCTTCCAAGATGTTAGTGCTTCTCCTTCCTTTGAAATACTATTAAATACATTGTTCTAGAACCTTATCACTTTCTTCTCTCCAAACCTCCACAGGAGTATCATCTATTCCTGGAGACTTTCCTAAAGGTTGATTATACAAATTACAACAAAGAGTTAGAAAGTCACACTGAAAACACAATCAGAAAAAACTAAATGAAAACTCCAGCCAAACTAGAATTTCCAATGAGTGACCTTCCCAAACCTCCTGTAACAGAGGCACATGGGATATATGCAAATGACCCTTATGAACATCAGGTGTTTCAGCTATATGGCGATTCTGATTGCCCATGACTTTTAAACCCTGTGTTTCTTATGTTTAGTCAAACACTCTGCTTATGCTATGCTGAAGAGGTCATAATAAGGCCGAAATATGCATATCCATAGCTAGTGGGGTTTGGCTGTATTGGCCTGAAATTGTTCATTAAAACGACTTCAAATGTAAAAGTCATGGGCAATCAGAATCACCATATAGCTGAAACACCTGATGTTCATAAGGGTCATTTGCATATATCCCATATGCCTCTGTTACAGGAGGGTTGGGAGGTCACTCATTGGAAATTCTAGTTTGACTGGAGTTTTTTTTTCTGATTGTTTTTTAAAGATTGGTTATACATCAACATTTTTATTTCATCCCTACTGTCTTAGCTGTTAGTTGTTGAGCCTCATCTACCTCTAACCTTGGCATAATTGTCTTCCATAACTATTTCCATTTGTTCTCCTTTTTGATTTCCTCATTTCTCATATTTATACAAATTCTCATATTTGCATAATATGTCTTAAACCTCTACCGGATATCTGGTTGTTATAGGCTCTTAAATTTGGCAACTATTTTTCTACTTTCTGTTGCATAACTTATTGTACTAAATGTTTTTCTGCTTTGGAATTTTCAAAAATAGTTGCTTAACAGCACTCTTTATAAACTCATGCATAGTATGCAGATTCTCTCTTAATTTCTTTTTAGCACACTGCATTTTCCCCTGTTATTGTCCTGTAAGATTACCCTTATTCTGCAATAATTTAACCTTTGTCAGACCATCTAAGTGATTCCTATTACTTCTTAACCATATCTTTCTTTTGTATTTCTACCATGTTTTTAAACTCCCTTGTTCATTTTGTCCCACGTATTAGCTTTAACTTCTGAAGATATTTCTATATTCCCTAATAACTTTGAAGTGCATTTCATTACCCATTCCTGAAATTTCTCCCTTTTCATCAGTTAGATGGGAAACGCCAGTGTCTCATATTACTTAGATTTTATTGATTCATGATCTGAAATAGTTATTGCAGGTGTGTTGAAGCTTCCAATTAAATGCACGTCTTCAGAAATATACTTTCTGTCTAGCTCAGTTATTGTACCTTGGAGAATATGAAAATTTTATCTGAGTTCTTCCAGCTGATTTCACATCTTCCATAACAAAATGTTTCATAACTTTCTTCAGAAGTCAAGTCTCTTTTGTTATATTTCCCTTCTGGGTCCCTGTGATAAATCCCCACTATTGCAGATCAAGTTCAGTTCCCTACTTATATGTAGTATTCCCTTCTGAAAGCCAATTATTTCTCCCTAAATTTTCTGACACTCCAAAATCACAGTTTTTGGTGGAATATAAGTACATGCCAGCATAGTTGTTTTCCCTTGCAGTAGCCCCTTACTACCACATATCTACCATTATTGTCTTTCCACCTCCTCCTATCACTGTTGGAACCTGTCCAGCAATTAATATAATTACTTCCCTTTTCCTTTGTCCCTGATATTTCCAGAATTTCCATCCTGAAATCCTTTCTTTGTCAAATTCACATGTTCATTTCTTTCCAAATGTGTCTCCTGCTTTGCACTTTTGTATTTCTTAATGTGATTCAGTACTCTCTCCTTTTTGTCTATACCTGTAAGGGCATTCATGTTCCAAGAAAATGTGGATAGCATAGCCATTATGATAAAAAGCTTTTGTTCCCATCTGTTATACATGGCAGTGTTTTTGAAAGTGTATTTCCAGTTTTTATGTTACATATCCACACTAAAGTTTGGCAGGCTGATCTTTTATACAGTTGTTTTTTTCTCATCTCCATTTGAACCTATCTCACATTTTTCAAGAGTTTTTGTTTTAATAAAAAATTTCTAAAAAAAAAAACTAAACATTTTCAAAACACACCATCCCCTATAAACGTAGAAAAAAAACACTAAACTATGCACATCTTTTAAAAAAAGTAAAGTTTAATTCTGCATATAGGAAGAATTGTCCCAAATCGACAACTGCACAGACAGGCATTACCAAACCTAAAGTTACCCATACTGAAGTGCATGTTACAGCCTGTACTCCCACTTATAGTGACTGCTATCTGTTCTATTCTTATCTGTGTTGCCCTCTCAGATGTGAAAAACAACTTGTTTGATTTCAGAAAACATTAACTTTTAGCTCTAAGAAAAAGTGCATTGGCTATCGTTAAATAAAACTGAACTGTACACTGTTCTATTAAATGCATTAAAGTATTAAGGCTGCTAGGGAGGCTGCTGTCTCTTATTCACTATCCATAATTTCAAACTTTATTTTTCACTGTACTTCTTGCCATTGTACCTTTAATTTTTTTCTGTCACCAGAGAATGCTCACAACTCGCTATTAATTGCTTTCACCTGCAGACAGCTCATCTCCATGGTAGAGTACTCGGGAATGAATCTTTGTAAATTTCATATAAGAACAGAATGTAGAGCTGCCTCCAGCTGAAGACTTAGTCACCCACTGAACATTTGCTAATAGAAAAACACAAGCTAATATCTTTGCATTTGTAAGAAACTTGGCACTTTTTTCTGGCTTTCATTGTTTTCTGTTATTTTTAAAGCCTACTTCTTTACAAAATGTTCTTGTTTATAGCTTAAGTCAAAGGTGTTAATCTAGACATTCACCCATGTAAAAAATAAGAAAAAATATCGTAATTCTACATATAATATAATCTGTGCACTTTTACACCCCACCCCTTCCCAGCATCCCAAAATCTCAGCATATTAACATTAAACTTGCTTTTGTCCAGCCTTTCTTCTCTTGTTTTAGTGTAAAGCATATATTTCTTACAACTAAAAAAAGTACTTGTCGCTGAAATGACTCCCCACACATTTAAAATACTCCTGACTACATACTACATAAAAGTCCTTTACTGTATATAACATGCAATTTATATCACAAAATGTTTTATACAAATACTAAGAGCAAAAATTTTTATTTACAGTTACGTTTCCCTTTCATTGTCCTTCTAAACATTAATGACATAAAGTGAGGTGTATGCTTTACAGTCCACCCATAAGTTTTACACAGTCAATAAAAGTCATTTCTTTTTCAGACACACTTTCTTTCAAAACCATATTTCACAAATGCGATCGATATTTTAAAGTCTCCCATTTATTCACTGATTTCAGTATTGCTAGTTTACCTGTTTATCTCCATCTCCCAACACCAGACTCCGGTTCAAATCCAAGTATTTCTGATTTTCCTAGTCAACTCCTGTATTTTTTTCTGTCTCTCAAGCATTTTCCTGTGGAACATTGGAACATGTTTCACTAGCAAAGTATCTCAATGAAGCTTACTGTCAGAAGAATGTGAAGCAGAGTCCCCTTCTACTAGTTGACTCGTTTTTTTTTCATTGGAAAAAACTTTATTTCCTCCTTAGCCTGTTCTACATCCAAAAATATCTTTGATCCTACAGGAAAAAATACTCTGAAGACAGCTGGTTACAGTAGCTTGAATTTTGCACTTAAACAGAAAAAGTACACTGATGGAAACAGGTGCTCGACACAATTCTTTTAGCATAAGCGAAATTTATTAATCCGCTATTCATCCGAAGACTTCATCAGAAACAAACACCCACATAATATTGCAGCCGTATTTAAACCAAATCTGTTAAACAGTTAACCAATAGGAAAACACTGATGTTAACCCTTAATGCATCAAACAGAATAAATGACAGATTTTCTATACTTTAAAAAACATATTGATGTTTATAGCTTCATTTAAACCAGGAGAAAGGTGAGCAGCCAACCGAATCTGCCACTCAACTTCCTTCCTTTCAACTTCATTCTTAAAATCACCTCCCCTTAAGTCCATATGTACCACGTCCAAAACAGAAAAAGTAAATTTCTTAAAACTGGAATTTTCATTGTTCCTACTGTTCGTGAGTTATTTAAATGTAGTATTTTGCCTTTTTTTCCTCCCTCCCATATTTTAGTGTTCTTAGCAATTCTTTCTTCACATTTTAGTGTTAGTTACCATTTTCAGTACTTCTGTTACCATTGTTGGTATTCTTTTGTACTGTTTTGGGTAGTTTGTCTACCATTGTTGGTAGTTTTCCTCCTTTTCCTTTCTTTTCTTCATCTATAAAAAAATGTGTTTGTGTAGATAGGCTGTTTTTCTTGTAGCTTAATATTTCACTTTTCAGCCTTTTGGCTAAGATTTTGGTACTTGCTGTGTTCAGCTGCATGTTGTGGCAGCAGTCTTAAGATGTTGGGCAAATCCCCTTGGTTTAACAAGTGTATTTCCTGTGGGCATAAGTCAACAAGTTCCGATGCCCACAGGGAATGTGTATGTTGTTTAGGTCTGGCACACCTTGATGTTAACTGTGACATTTACTCAGGATTTAATTCTAGGGCCTTGATTGACAGCAAGAACAAGTTAATTCTTCAAAGTCTCTTGCTGTCTACTACTTCCTGTTCTGTGACTGGGGCTCAAATCCCTTCTAAAAGTCAGAAAAATTAAAAGCTGACACTCCAGCTAAAGACAAGAAGTCACAGAAAAGGTCTACAGCACTTTCCTCAATTTCGGCTTCAGATCCCTCAATGAAACCCCCTGCCAAGATTCAAAAAAGTCAGATCCATCAGTCTTGGATCCAACAGCTCAAAGACCAAGTTCTCCATGGATCTGTACCCTACTGTTGCCATCAGATCCTATTCATCCAGGCTCCCTTCTCCGTTTCTAGAAGAGTCACCTTGAATACATTGTAGGCCTCCTTCCACTGCATCCTCTCTTTGATCCTCCAGAAGTTTTCAGAAGCAGACATGGGCACAGATGTAGATGGGGGTTCTCCCAGCTTCGACCCCTTCTGAGCCTGAGAGCTGACGTCTGTCCACTTCCCCTCTCTTTCTCCAATCCATCCTTCTGTTTCGGAGCCATCTGATCCAAGAACTCTGTGAGTGTCTACTTCAGATCCGAAGAATGTTTGCTCTTCATCTCTGATGGTTCCCCTGAGCTGACCAGCACCAAATGTTTTGGAGCTGGAGGTCTCTCAGAGCTGAAGCATCAGTGCCAGATCTGGGGGCTTGGAGTTGACTCCAAAACTTTTAGAGCCATCTCTTCCCCTCAGAGCCTCAACACTAGATAGCTCTGGTCCAACTCCCTTCTCGGGTGTAGCGCTGATGGGGTTGCAGAAGCCGGTAATCCGAGAGATTTTAGCTTAGGACCCATTGACTTCTGTTTCTCCTAGGTGCTCTGCTTTCAAAGTTGTGGAGAGAACAGACATCAATGCCCCCATCAGGTCAGACAACCCTGCCTCTTACTGTTCTGTTTCGTGAGCCTCAACCATCTCTTCCACTGTGACAGCCAAGCTGAGTAAGCCTCCATTCAGTCCATCAAGGCATTATCTCTTCCGATGCTTCCCCAGAACACCCCACTGAGGAAGTCCATTGAAAGAGGGCAATACAAAAGGAGGCACCTAGATTCCCATCCTAAATCTCTCACAGAGGACACCAGTTTTGTTGAGGGGGAGGGGGGGGCCTTTCAGATCACCACCTGATGATGTCTCCTTTGGAGACATCCTGGAGTTCTTGAAACAAAAAGGTGGTTGGTCTTCTAATATCCCCTCCCCTGTGTTCCTGGAGGCTTTTGTTTCTGACACATCTACTTCTTGGATGATCCTCCCCCAGCCAATGAGCTCATTGACTTAGTCTAGTGTGTAAGGAGCCAGACACTGTTGAACCAGTACCTAAAGACCAGATAAAATTCTTGCCCCCCACCCCAAAAGACCATATGCACTGGACCAAGTGGATACCTATTGATGCCATAGTTGAGGCTGCAGCTACTAGAGCAGACTTCTTCTGTCCATCCCCCTAATAGAAAGTCTGGGGTGCTGGAAAGATTTGTGAAGCGTGTTTATGCTTCAGAGACCTTTGCTCTTAGATCACTTAATTACATGGCACACTTTACAAGACTTCAAGGAGATTTGATCAAAGAGCTTACAATATCACTTTCTAGGGCCATGTCCTCCAAGGATAGAAATGGAGTTTCCTTGCTGCTGGCCATCCTCCAATCTATCTTAAATCTGTCAGTGAGGTTGATCCCCCGTGCTGCAGAAGGTACCACACGAGCAGTGGGTTCTGGCATAGCCATCAGGAGACATGCCTGGATGCACTTATGTGATTTTGTGGAACCATTTAAGTCTTCATTCATCAGTGCGCCCTTTGACTGATCTTCTCTGTTTGGCCCCAAGGTTAAGGACACAGACTCCACTTGCGAACAAGAGGGAAAGACCCTGTCTGCCATGGGCATATGTTTTTCTACTCCTTAAAGGCCCTTTTCTAGGAACCACCGTGGTGGCAGAAAGGTGTGGTTTAAGAATTCCCAGAGTCCTTTCCAGAATTCACATGGAGATAGTTCCCCCAGGGGAAGACAGAGGAACTCAATTGGAAGACACTGTTCTCACAGCACAGGTTTCTTTCTCAGATAAACCCGGTCAGTGCTTCTGAAGGGAGGCTCAACTGTCCTACTCTGGAGGCAAGTGCGAGTCCTCGATCCCTGCACTAGAGTCCATTCTCTAACATCCGTGCCAGTTGAGATCACTCAAGTATGCGAGGGGGGACAGTACTTGGGAAGGACAGTCCAAAGTATGTGGTCCCCCAAAGAGGCCAAAATGCACATCAATGTCCTAGAGATGAGAGCTGTCCTACTGTTGCAGGCCTTTCAAGACATTCTCTCATTTGGGACACTTGCAGTATAGACAGACAATATGTCGGTAATCTGGTACATCAACAGACAAGGAGGAACCAGATCTTACCCCGTTTGTCGAGAAGCTACGAGAGGATAGCATTTGACAATCTCTTCCAGTCACTTTCTAATAGCACTACACATCCTGGGGAAATCCAGTGTGATTGTAGACAGGTTAAGTAGGTCCATTATGATGCTGCACAAGTGGTCTCTCGCCATTAACATGATGGAGAAAATTTTCCGTCAGTGGGGCAAGCCTTGCTGCAATTTATTTGCCTCTCCTGTCAACAAGTGCAGCAGGTTCTTTCTCCTGATTCCCCCGTCAGGAGAGTCACAGAGAGCATATAGTTAATGCTTTGTATAAGCATTCAGTAGTGTGTAAAGAATTTAAGAAATTTGTGCTTACTATCCTGGGAAAAGTTCCTCTGACAATTAGAAGAGTAGACTTGCAGAAGAGGTTGGGAGGGAGGTGAGGTTGCAGCAACATGCACTTTATTGGCAACTGCTTCTGAATGCTGGGGTTTACCCTGGCTTGAATGATTTTATTTCTATCAAACCTGCTTTGAAAGCTAAAGCTGCTATTATTTGATTTTATTTTGACTTGATTTTATATTTTAAAGATCAACATCTCAAACTGACATGTTCTTTATACAAAATGGTTTCTGTATGTAATGCTTTTCAAAATAGAATGCATTTTACTGCCACACTTGCACTATAGCACTTAGCACTTTATTATGACATGTTAAAGTTTATGCACTTATTTAGCACTGTCAAAAATTTTGGCGCCAAGGCTTTTTAAATGTATCCAGAAAGTATTTGCTTTCTTTTCTGATGAAGTTCCTTTGATCCTGGAATGAAAGCACTAAAAACAAGACACCATTAAACGTTTCCTGTGACATCTGGGCTGTGTTTTTTTTTTCAGTTTATAAGTACGTTGTTTCGGTGATTTTGTTCTTTACTGATTAATAGAAAACAAGTAATAGTTTTTATTGCTGTTGTCATGTAGTAAGCGTATATTTTCTTTTTAACAATTTTCATTCTCTCCAGCTTTACATAAAAATTGCTCAATTCCTGCCTTCCCTCAAACCTCCTTCTTAACATTGTTATGCATGTATTGTTCCCACAAATTCCCTTTATTTCTATGAAATTTGTTCCTTCTCTTTTCTAAAGATGCAACCTCTAGTTTGTTTTATGTCCTTTACAGTATTTGTAATTTCCTTTATGTTGGGAATAGACTTTGATTTCAATTTTCTAGTAAGTGCTTCTTTGGTAGACAATAAAATCAAGCTTGTTAAGGCATTACTGTGTCCTGATAATTCAGATCTATATCCCAGCTCAAACAGATCATTTCCTTGATTACAATAATTTGTTCTCCAACATTTCTGTCAGAGCATTTTGTAGGGAATTTTTAAAGTTTGCTAACTCATTGCATTCCCAAAAACATGTTCTCAGTTACCTTTCCTCCCTGTCACACCTCCAGCATTTTTATCTGTCTAGGAAAAATCCTCTAAAGTCTGCTTGGAATATAAAATACATATGCAAATACTTCCATACAAAAATCCTAAACTTTCTGGAATTTATTGCATACATGTGAGCCTTTCAAATATCTTCTCATTGTAAATAGCTCTTGTATTCTCTTTTTTCCTATCTCTTCTGATTAATTGATCAATTTTTATATTTAGCATGCAATATTTATACACCCTAGCAATTATTCCTTTTTTAAACAGCAACTTGGGTTATACACACAAGTAAAAACACTACTAGAGTTAGCCTTTCAGTTTGCACTTTCCCATCCATTTTCGTTGCTTGTGCTGTGTTATTAATCCCCGATAGGGGAAATAGTCTCCAATCTGCACTACAAACTTCTGTTTAGCCAAACCCCAAGTTGCCTTCTATTTGTTGTTTTCTTGCTATTTTTGTCCCAATACCTTAGTTCCTTTAGAAAGTTCTTCCAGTAAATTCCAGCCCCCTGTTGCCTATTTTCTTTACCTCTACTTACAGACCTACCTGTTGGTAAAACCTCCCTTTTTCTTTGTCAATGTGACTTAGCTCTTAGAATACTTACAGCTATTTTATGAATATGTTTTCTGTGGTCTTTATTTTCCTTAAGGACTTGTATCCAAAATCCTAATCTCTCTGTATCTCTTGAATTCTCCAAACCCCCCTTTTTATCATCCTTTTTCACTTTAACTCATAACTTTCTGCTTGAGCTATGTGTATGGCCCTTACCTGCATTCTCAAGTATCCTTCAAAACAGATAACCCCAGACAGCCTTTTTCTAAAAGGAGTGTCAGTTTATCCCACTTAACTATTGCCCTCTTCCCCTTCAATGTAACTATCTGTAAAGGAGGAATTTATCCACAATGTCTCATTTGGTTGACAAAAATGTCTAAACTGTATACAAGAATTAAGGGAGCTAAAGACATTGTCACTGCTTATATCTTGACATCTGTAATCTGGTGCTTTGAGTTTCTCGATTTTTGTATTATCTTTTCTTCAGTTTCTTTCTACATATCCTTAGCTGCCATAACATAATCTCTTTTTTATGTTTTATAATGGACTCATTTTAGTCCATAAACCTAAATAATTCATCTTTTGTTTCCATAAGTATGGATATTGAGAAACCAGTTCATGCATGGGTAGTATTGGGATCTCAAGAAAATGGGATACCAGCTTACTAAGCTTACCAAATCTTCCCTGAGATGATGTGGGAACCTTTTGAAACCCAGAGTCATACAGACCCTTAAGTCTATCTTCATGCTGTGGAAAAATAATTGAGAAGGTAATACAAGTTATTGTTAGAACTGAAAAGGTTGAGACTAGAAACCATATATCAGCAGGCATATGTAGAAAATAGATCTATTACCTCATGTGACATGATGTTCTATAACAATACAGTAACAGCTATGAATGAAAAATGGTGCTGCAATGTAATTTATATAGATTTAACTTCAGCATTTGGCATGGTCATACACAAAACACTGATCAGTAAATCTGAATAGTTAGGCATTGATGTACTCTTTATAAAATGAACAGCTGCATGGCTTAGAAATAGGAGATGGCAAGTACCCTACAACAGTTGGACAGGTGAAATACTTGGCTGCGGTCAGGCTGTCCCACAGGGCTCTGTCCTAGGTCCATACCTGTTCAGATTGCATCTTTCTGATCTTTCTTTTTAATCTGAGATGTTCTACAGTCTGTATGCAGATGACTTAAAATTGGGTAAACTGATTGCATGTTGCAATATCCCACTCAGGCACTGTTAACAAACTCAAGAGGTTTGGTAGAAACTCGAATGTCACCCATTGGATAACCAACTGGCTCACAGATAGGACCCAAGAAGTTAGAACTGGGGAATCCACCTCTACAGAGAGTCCAGTCACAAGTGCAGTCTCTCATGGATCAGTCCTTCGACAGCTCCTTTTTGGCATTTATTTCCCTGAAGTCAAGGCTAATGTCATTGATCTCTGGCTGACTAAATTTGCAGTTCATTGCAAATTAGGAGCAGTCATTGAATCCCACACTGACACAAATGTTCACCAGGAGGAGCTGACACAGACAGACAACTGGTGTCAGAGCCATGGAATAAAACGAAATGCCAATAATTGCATAATAGTATCCCTTGCGAAATCATCCACCCCTGGTAACTATCATATTGACAGCACACCCCTTAAAGTTGACACAGAAGTCCGGGACTTAGGGACACACACAGTAATTAATCCTTTGACCACCAAGTGTCTGCATTAGTGAGGAAATCATTCTATGTTGCTCAACTTATAAACAAAGGTGTGGCATCTAAGTCCAAGGAAGTCATTGCTCCACTGTATTCAACATTCATCAGACCTATCATTGAGTACAGTGCCTCTTTTGGTATGTACCTAACCAGGCATACCCAACAATTGGAATGTCCACAAAGGTTCCTCGATAAAAGAATACAAGGCATAAGTAAAATGTCCTGTGCAGACCATCTCAGTGCTCTTTCCATGTATTCTGTTTCTTACAGGCTTTTGAGGGGAGATCTATGTGTGTCATACAGGGCATTGTCAGACCCCCACTCCCCACTCTGATGGACTTTCTGCATATCCACAAACACAGCAGCACCAGAATTACCCATTCTAAAGACTTAAACCTTGCCTGTGATGTAAATAGGACCTGCTGGAGAGACAGGTATATATCCCAGAGACTACCCCGTCTATGGAACAGGCTCCCCATCCATGTGAAGCAGAGTTCCTCCCTAACCCATTTCAGGTGCAACTTGGACAATTGGACGGAGAGCAGGAAATTCATCCCTGGTTTTGCACCAATGTCTCTAATGGACACAGACAACCTGTAAATGATTAATCTCCCGTACCCCTACTTACACTTATCAAGGGTATCAGAACTTGTCAGAGATTTGGGATGCATGTCTAGGCTTAAAAAGGCCCTTATGGTTGTTAGCCTAGAAAACACATATGAACCTGTGTGTTACAGATAGGGCATGTCTGCAAAAGCACTTGACTAAATTGGCTATTTGGGCACAGGAGAATAATATGCTGATAAATACTTAAAAACTAAACATATGAGATTTGGGAGACATAATTTGAAAGGTGAATATTTAATACACCACATAGTGATTGAAACTATAGAGTCATTTAAGGACTTGGGTATGTGGGTAGATCCAGCTTTGAGTTGTTTTAATCATATTAACCAATTGGTTAGTAATAGGTATAGAACTATAGGCTGTATAAAAATATAAATTCTAGGAAATCAGAAATGATGAAGTCGTTGTTAGTTACTTTAGACCAAACATCAGTATGGAATAACAATACAGAAACCTTATAAGAAAACAAGCATGAGTAAACTGGGAAGAGTACAGTGGAAATATTCCAGGGGCATCCATGGATGTTAGTTATTATAGAAGGCTAAAATATCTGAACTTGTACAGTGTCTCGTATAGATATTTAAGCGGAGACCTTATTCAGATATATAGAACATTTAGAGTCAACTACCTCAGGGAATGTTTGGGGTTGTCAAACAGTGGAAGGCAATCATCAGACAACCTATGCAGAGGATTCTGTAGGACTGAAAATTGTACTAATCTGTTTTGTATGGGTGCAGCTGATACTGAGAACACACTACCAAATTACAGTAAAGTAGGAACTAGTTTAGATATTTTTAAGAACAACTTGGATACTTATGGGAACAACTGTTTTGGTATGTTGGCAGGCTAGAAGGCACCGATACCCATGCTTGAAATATTTGTATGTATATCAGCCTAGTGTTCAGACCAGTTTTTCTTTCATTTCAACCTCTCGTTTCTGCAGTTTTATCAGCTCATCTGAATAGCTACTTAAAGCGTCTCCTATTTTTTCAGCTTTGTCATTTGACATACGTTTTCTTCCAGTGTCTCGCTTATTTTAAGCACATCTCTAAGTATTTTTATTTCGCCTAAACTTCTGGAAGACATTTCCTGTAGTAAAGTTGAATCTTCTGAGGTAGATAGCTTATTTTCCTTTTCTGGTTGGATTCTCTTACTTTGTTTATTTTTTTTTCTTTTCTGGCAGTGTAATTAGTAGCCATTACCTGAATTTTACTCAGACTGATAACTTTTCCTGTTTTTTGTTTTGAGAGTTTCTTTTTTCACACTGGGAGAGCTCAAACCAAGCACGTTTCCTCAGTGTGCAGTCATCGTGGAACAGTTACAATATGTTTTGAGAGGATGGAGATGTAGTTGTATTTTTGTTATTTTGGATTACTAAAGCCTAAACAAAGATCACCATAGCTTATGAAAATAAGTACAGCTGTTTTTTTTAATATAACTGAGGTAAATCAACTATTAATTGAATCAAACATTAACAGTAAAAGCATTAATAGCTACAGAGTACAAAAATCAGTTGTTTCATTTTGTAGCAAAGCATCATTTATGCAAGGCATCCACTTGTAGTTACCATACCTCTCAACTGTACCAAATTCATCGGTATTTACCAGTTTTGAGGGCAAAATAATGGGGTGCCATGAAATTCCTGAGTGGCCCCTTCAATTCTTAATTTTTTCCATTGTTTTTTTTTTTTTTTTTTTTTATTTCCAAGATTAAATAATGGCTGACGTCACCACGCATCACCACCCAGCACCCACCCTATATTAGTTAGGAGGAAATCTGAGGAATCCATACCATATCCATTCAATTCCTAGTTGAGGGTAAGATTTACTTTCTGTGGTGGCTTGACCTCCTCCAGATAACTAATAAAAGAATTAAAAAAAAAAGAAACACTCATGCATTTCGAAAATGATTCTGCTCTGCATCTGCAGTTCTGCATTGTGTGTGTGATAGTAGCTAGCTGCTGCTAGTACTAGCTGGAGAAAGGAGATAAGTTCATTTGTTTGAGGCAGGGCAGGCAGCAGCTATCGAAATCAGATGGGCATTGGGGCAATAAAAATCCACTCTGCAAGCAGCTCCATTCTATTCAGATCTTATACTGCTGTTAAACCCCAGTACAGATCTAACCTGCACAATATGCATTGTTTCTTTAAACTTTTTTTTTAGTATCATGAAGAACAAGTACAATTCCAGCAGTGTTCCTCTAGCTTTCTATAGTTACTTATGTGTTTAGAAAGTGGGAAGGCTTTTTAGGCCTTGCTTAAGGTGAGGCATGGCATAACTTGGTACTAAATGAACTGAGCACGTGAATAATTCCCTCTACATTTATTTCAGGGCCAGCAGGCAGTACATTTATGAGTTCAGCGCTGTACAAGTACCTCTGAACAGGAAAAGAAAAACATGCTTCATGGTGCTTGTCTATAAATAACATGATCATGGGGTTTAACTTGTACTTCATGATTTTACAGAATCGGCGTAAAATTACAGGAACCATCATCTGCTAGATTGATGTGAAAGAACTATCCAATGAGAAATGTTACTTAACTGCTCTTATTAAAGGAAAAAAAAAAGATAGTAGCTATTAGAAACAGAAAATGGTAATCCATTTACAGCTGTTTGTATTAAGGTAACAGGATCATACAAAACAACACCCAAAAAAGAAGAGTTAAACATAAACATGCCCACCCTATCCTCTGGGGACCCTTAAAATGACATTTCTTTGTCTGCCACCTTACGGTGGCTACACTGTGTGCCTCACTGGAATTTCCCAGCAGCTGTCACATTTTACGTTTATTGCAGAATGAGCAGATTAACTGTAGCAAACTATTTTCTGTAGACTGTAGCTTAGCTACAAATCATATCAAAGGCAGCACTAAGTAAACTGTTGTGATAAAGCGCCAAATGCAGTATATTATTAGGCGTCCAAAAAAAGGAAACCAGACCACATGGATAAAACGGGTCTATATTAATCACCCACCACTTAAAAAAGTGATTGGTGATTGATAGAACTTATGTAAGCGAAAGCTTACAATCTCGAACTGTCAGAACAGCAATTATTTTTCCTAGGGGAAAAAAAAATCGCTGTTCCAAAACACATACACACACAACACAAGCACACCAAACAAACAGCAATCCACACACACCTAAAATCTGACACCTAACCCTACATTAAACTATACACACACCACTAACTATCCACTTACCTTAACCCAAACCCTAACCCTAAGGTCCGTCACTATTGCACACTCACCTCACCCGCTTCCTAACCCGCCCTAACCCTCACGTCCACTCAATCGCACACATACCTAACCCGCGCCCTAACCCTAATTCACCTAACCCGCCCTAACACTAACATCCACACAATCGCACACTTACCTGAACCTGACCCTTAACTTTCCATCACAGCACTGAAAATACTGAAGCAACAGAAACGGACAACCGAATTCTTTCCCTAGGAAAGAATTTGGGTTTCTGTTGCTTTGATATTTTAAGCTTTCGCTTACATAAGTTTGATCAATCACCGTTCGCTTTTTTAAGCGTTCAGTGATCTAATATAGACCCGATAAAACCCAGAGTCAGGGAGAACATGCAACCCAAGAACTCTGAGATAGCAATACTACTCACTGAGCTACTGTAAGTTGTTCCAAAAATGTAAAATCATGCTTCACAAGTGCACATCATTATGAGTAAAGTCTTGAAAAGCCCATGTTCCACACTGAAAGGGTCTGTTACAATTTAAATGTTAAGAATTTTTTTAAACTGATATCCATAAGTAATACTGTATCATAGTAATTTATCAAAATAACTTTTCTAAGTATAAAGTAACACATTTTTAACCATTGTGTAAGCTTCCTAATTGAAGCTGTTAGTAACTAACTTGATAGTAAGTGCTCCACATTTTGCCCATCTTTTTCACATTATAAGAGGTAGTGTTCCACATTCTGAAGCTGGTGGGTTGAGAGTTATGGAAACTACGTATAATCTAGGTTATTTTTGTCATTTGGGAGAATCTATAATATTCAGCTGCTGATGCATGCCAACCTCACTGCCTGCATTAATGCATGATATTATGTTAGCTCAAATCATGTAATTAATCACTGGTGAATTTGTATTTTAGAGTTCACCTAGAAATTCAGGTTAGGTGATGGTGTTTAACTTTCTACATTTATGTTTTTGTCATATCTGCTATGTGCCATTGTTAATCATCTTAGATTTTTTGTCTCCTGGTTATCTTTTGAAATTTATTTGTCATGGTGGAACCCGACTATAGTTCACACAAAAAAGAAGACAAAAATGTTATGTTAACTGTTGGTATAAGAAAAGAATTGGAGATATGTTTGCTTGTTTTAGGCTTCACTGGCTAAACTTAATGTCTTGAAAGCATAATAGTAATCTGTATGCTAAAAGTATAAGGGGGAGCAGTTTGTTTGAGCTGTTAGATTCCTGTTCGCTATTGCTAGTGGTATCAGGGGAATTGTAGAGAGAAGATGGTGAAAACCATTCCTGTCTGATACATTTGTCTATAAAAGTCCCATGTGTTTTATTATAGTTGATTTATTGAGTTTTTGCCTAGTTTAGACTGCATGTTGTTGTGAACAAAATTAACTTAATTCTTTGATTTCTCTTATGGATGATGGTTTGTCTCACATGAATGGAAGCTAAATACTCCCTTATCACTAGATATGCCTATAGTGTTTGGAATCTGATAAAAATGTGATTGTGTAAACACATAAAGAAGTGAGGTTTTCAGAGTTTTGTGGAAGCCAAAGCGGTACAACTATTTTGGTGTCTAAAGAAATAGGATTTAAACTGCAGAAAAATAAATAACATTAATTTATTGACCAAGCAGCTATCTTATTGCAAGACAAAGCAGTGTCGCAAGTAGTGAGAAGTTTAAAGAGGGGTCTCAGACTTTTTTTTTTAGAAGATAATTTGGTAAATAAACATAAGTTACAGGATGACAAGTCAGTGTAGCAGTTAATTTTATTTTCATAAAATAAAGTTACATTTTAGTTTTATACAAGTACAAATGTTATTGTTAATGTAAACAAAACAGTATTATTTTGGTTATATCATCTTATGTTATTTAATGTTGGTGTAGAAGCAGTTAACTTATTTTTATGAAAGAAAATTGTATTTTAGTTTACACAAGTTCAAAGTTTGATACAACTTCAAATGTTAATATAGGTAAAACGCTATTGTTCTGGTTATACTTTGTGTTTAATTTGTCTGCTGTTCAATTTGCATTTGAATGTTGGTATCCCACAATTTCATTGGAATGGGCAGGGTTACATAATTATGCACGCAATTTTTGTGTTAATTGGTATACAGATATTTGGCGGGTTGTACCCACTTTTCATGGGCTTTTGTCCAGATTTTTGATGTTTCCAGGTTGAGAGGTATTGTAGTTACGGAGTGGGAAGGTGCGAAATCTAGTGCTAAAGGAGTATATAGTAAGAGGGGAGGGGAAAGGGCTACATGTATCCATCTTAAAATGAAGACCTGAATAAGTAGTTTGCAAGTTTTTGCTTAGTATGATAAAGAGCTGAACATTTTTCTAGTATTAAATGCTAAACTTAAATAAAACAGTGAGATCATAATTGTGGCTGGAAATGTATTAGTTCTGTTCGGTTGATGTTATTTCTAGCTAAGAGAGATGGTCAGGCACCGCATGCAAGAAGGGTTGAGTAGACTGCCCTATTGAACTCCCTGTGGAGTGGAATGTTGCAAAACAATTGAAATAAGCCTTAAAGGTGCAATGTAAGGATATGCATGGAGGAGGGAATGTTAACAATCTGAGCAGCTGCTGCACAGTGATGTGTAAAACAAAAATAATAGCAGAGGCTTGAGAAAATTAAGAGATGATTATGATGTTGAAAATTAAAGGACTGGAGGAAAATTAGATAACTGGGAGGATGCAGGTTGTTGTTTTTGCTGGAAGAGTATAGCGGTTGAATATATTTAGGCAACAATTTTCTTTTTCCTTTATGGAAAGTGTGCAAGAATATGCAAATGAACAGAACATATCTAATGTTTAAGTTAATGCCTGTTTTACCATGCATTAACTGAGGGTGTCTGCCATGATGGGACATAAGTCTGATTTTGTCAAAATCTGTATGTACATACTTATTTTTGTGTGTTTGGTGGGGACGGGTGGGAAGGCAGTCATAATGTCGGTAGAGGTATTTCATGTGTAACATGCTCAGTAAAAATGTTGCAGTGTAAGAGTAGTAAAATGCCAGTCACATAACGGAATGGAGTTGCATTTGTGGGAAGGGTTACTCGTACAAAATGGTAATGCACTGAGAAAGTTGAAGAGGAATATGTCAAATGGGCTGCATTTCCTATATTAATCTGGAATGTGAATGTCATGGTAGATATGGAGAAAAAGGAAGGACTGTAGTCTCATATAAAGAGTAGTAAAGTACAAATACAAATGTAGTACAAGACCCATTTAGATAGGACTGAAAAAAATATATAAGCTTGATAAAGAAGAGACTCAATGGGATTACTGTTACGAATACCAGAGGTAAAAGAAGAAGAGGTGATGACAGTACTAGGGAAAGGGGTACCTTTGGTAATAGAAGATAGAAAAAAAAATGACATGTAAGCCTGATTGAGATACATAAATACCTTGTTGAGTATGTGTGTCCTGTCCAAGACAGACTGCAGTTTTGGAAATGAGGCGAATGCTGTGGGAAATAGTAAGCTTTCAGCAAGGCATCCTAATTACAGGGTGAGATTTGGAATATGTAATAATAAGGATGTTTCAGAGGGCCCAAGGAAAAGAGAGGAGACTATTAGTTGAGAGGGTATATTCTTAAGGAAATTTATGATGATGTTGAAGATGGAGGATGTAGTAGTAACCTTAACAGCTCAAGTGGAATTTAGTTATTCTCACAGGTGTAAGAACTGGGCCAGACTGGAATAGATAACATATTAAACACAAGGTCATACTCATTCACTTGAGGGAATACAGACACATCTGATTACAATCACTAATCATGTACACCTGTACAAGTTACAGTATGGGGTCAAGATAGCGGCAAATGAGAGAGGCACTGGCATTGCCCTATGTACTTATTCAAGAGGGAGGTATTTTAGGAGATGGTAACAGATAAGTTTTGGTAAGTGGAAGAAACAATGGAAATCGGTCAGAAGAGATTGATTAGGTTTGAGAAGCAGCAAAAGGACACTTCAGAGCTGTGATTGAAATAAAGGAATGAGAAATGTGAGAAAACTGTAATGCACAGTATTGTGAAGTATTGTCAGTGGTTAAAAGCAATGCAGAATAATTTAGAAAACCTGACTGATAAGGAAGTGGAGCAACTCAGAGGTATCAGGATGACAGAATGTGGAAAAGCAGCTCTTAGGTAATCATTCTATGACAGTACCCTAGAGCACAAAAACTTTCTGTTGTATGGTTTAAGGAAGCGAAACGTAGGTAACACAGTAGCAAAGCTGATGGATTCTAATTCCAGGAAAATTATAGAAAACTCTGAATTTTACCTCTCAACTGCCAGATTTTTATACAATGTCCAGATTTTTACCTCATATTTTTGTGCTGTTCTGCACACAATTCCTGGTTTTCTAGCTAATCACTGGAGATTGAAGTCACTAAATAAGGTTAAGGAAGCAATAAGTAGGTGGAGCAGTAGCAATGCTGATAGATTCTAATTCTACAAAAATGATAAGACTCTGAATCATATCTCTGATCTATCCTGATTTTTGTAGGAAGTCCAACCTTTTACCTTTATTTTTGTTCTGTTCCTCATAAAATTTGTGGTTTTCTGGCAAGTTATTGAGGATTTAAGTCACTGAATAATTATATACACTTGGGTTTCAGACTTCATATCCTTCAGAAAAATGCATGTTAACATAAAACCTGTTCTATCGAAATTCTAAGTGTATGAGCAATATTTAAAGCTGTCCTTACTTTTGTGGCATTGTCCTGTCCCCCTCCATTATTTTAGGCTCTGTCCAGATTTCTTTTGTTAAGAGGTATGTTCTGAATGAGTTAGGGATGTAGACCTGATATTTTATGGAAGTCTGTACAAAGCATATGAATGAGGTAATCAGAACAATATTTTGTCTGGCAATTTCATGTTAAGCCTGGGTTTCCCTGGGGTATAGGAGCTAGAGGCTGAGCAGTTAATTGTAAATATACAGGGAGAATAAGTAAATAATGGTGATGAGTAGTCAGCCTGCAGTTAAGTCACAAGGACTGCATGGTATACCTGTAGAAATCTGGAAGTTCAGCAAATAATCTAATAATGTGGAATACATTATTCAGTAGTGTCCTGAAAGGTGGAGGAGTTAACTTTATCTAAAGAGGAAAAAAATAGTGTGCAGATCTAGCCTTTTATGGACCAGTTTGAATATTAAATTATAACTACAAAGTATTTGTTTGTATTAGCAAAAAGGTTAGCAAGAATGTTGCCAAACTGATAGACTTTGACTAATGAGGATTTGTTGAGTGGCGACAGACATTTAACAGCATAACAGAACTTTGTTGATTCTGAAAGATGCAGAGGAAAAAATATATATATCAGTATTAGTGGTAAGCCAGAATGCAGAGAAAGCGTCTTTATTAAAGTGTCACTTAAGACAAAGGTACATATACATTAATAGAAATGAAAACAAAACCATATTAACATTCTTTTTAATGTACACACATCATGCATTGCATGTTATCTTTTGATATAGCTATTGTCTTTCAGTCCAACTTTATATAAATCACTCATTTCCTCCTTTAAGCCTAATTCCTCGTCCTGAACTTAATTCTGCAAGTATTCTTCTCACAAATTCCATTTATTTCTATGTAATTTACTCCTTTCCTTTTATAAAGATCCCACTTCTAGATGTTCTTCGTCTTCCATTGCTGCAGTCCTGACTATTGGGTATAGTCCGCGTCCAGTCGGCCCGAATACCAGAGTATAAGGCTGACGTCGGTCAGGGCGCATTAGACTGACGTCAGTACGTCAGGGTACTAATGCGCATGACCGACGCCATATCCTCAGTCTTTTTTGCCGCATGGTCCGATGCAGAAGCAGTTTTGCGAGTGCAGGTTGGCGTACTGAAATATTTCCGAAACCGGAGTTTCAGACCGAAACAGAGTTGGCTAAGTACCCGTTAGAACATTTTAGTTTTTTCTTGCCTCAAGTATTCTACCGGATGTCAGAAAAAGTGAATAACTGTATTTCTTGTGGGAAACAGATACCTCATAGGGATTATCATACCTTGTGTATACCTTGTTTAGGGCCTGAGCACGACGTTGTTGGTTGCCGCTCTTGTGCTAGGTTTAACAAACGCACTATTAAGAGGAGGTTAGACTGTGCCAGGTTAGTGTTTGGGAAGCGTTGCAATTATAAAATGCCGCCGGATACTCCGCGCCCGCCTCCAAGAAGCGCAAGGATAAAACAGTGAAGCCTAGGGTTGAGGAACCGGCAGTCCCGGACGTTGGTTCTTTAGAAGGCTCAGTGGAGCCGGAGGTTTTGCCAGGAGTTTCCATGGAGTCCCAGGCAGAAACTATACTCTTACAGGATGTGCCTTCTCAGGAGGTGGGCCAGGCTGAGGGGGCTTCTCAGGTTACTGTTCTTCCCTCTCTTCCCAAGGTAGTTAGGGCCTCTCCTTCTGTTGCCAAAACTTCTTTGAGAGGTAGGCCTACTTCAGCTTCAGTGGGGGCTTCTCCTAGCATTTCGGGTTCTGTACCTAAGAAACATATGCTTAAAATGGCAGAAGATTTGATTACTATGATTAGGGGTTCTATGCCCCCGCCTGATAAGAGGCCTAGGGTGGAACCGGAGTTTGATAGTTTTGAACAGTGTTCAGAGGCTTCAGAATCTTCTGTGGAAGATTTGCAGGAGTATCCTACTTATTCTGATTCTGATGTGGATGATTCCACTCCTACAGCGTCTCCACCTGAGGATTTCTCATTTTCAGAGACTTTGCATTCCATGAGGGAGCACTTTAAATGGGAAGGCCAGGATTACTCTGACTCCAGGAAAAGGCTTAGGATGTTCTTGTTTTTACCCCAGCATAGGCCTTTAGCTATTCCTCCTGTGTTGAATGTGGTGGAAGATGTTTTGCAGAGGCTTCCCTGAACCCTGACTCTTTGCCTCCTGCTCCTGTTAAGCCTGATAGGTATTATAGGGTGCCCGAAGCTCAGAAATATTTGTTTAAGAGTCCTAGGGCGGACCCAGAAACTATTTCTCAAGGGCCTAAGGGTGTAAAGGCTTCTGTGGTTAAAAATCCTGTTCCCACTGATAAAGAGGCAAGGGCTTTGGATAGGTGGGGAAAGAAAGTGTATACTTCTTCCACTCTAGCCATGAGAGCTTTGAATTGTCAGTTTCACATGCTAAAATATCAGAATTATCTCCTTTCACAATTGAAATCTAAGGTGGATGCTTTGGCGGAAGGTATTGAGTGTAAAGAGTTGCTGGATTTGGTTCATGTGTCTGAACAAGTGGGTAAGCATTCTTTGCAATGTGGTTTTGATGCTGTACAGGCCTCCTCGAGGGTGGCTGCTACCAGTTCTGTTCTTCGCAGGCATGCCTGGTTGAAGGATCAGAATTTAGCTGAGCATGTTAAGACAAGGATTTTGGATGCTCCTTTACAGTCTGATGTGTTGTTTGGTTCGCCTGTGGAAGCAGTTTTAAAGAAAATGGAGGACAAAGCTAAGTCTATGCAAACTGTTAAAGATTTTTTGCAGGTGCAGCCACCGAAGTTTAGTAGAAATTGGCCTGCTAAGGGGTGGACATATCCTGCTTATGATTCTCAGTCTAGGGGTAGGTCTAGACGTGGTAGGGGCAGGGCTCAAGGTTCTTTTAGGCCTAGAACAGGGAGTTCACCTGCTCAGACTTCTGGTGAGGGCAGGGGTCAGTCCTTTCGTAAACAGACCCAATGACCTGTTTTTTCCGCTGCCAGCAGATTCACGTTTGGCAGCTCCTTTGGGAGGAAGACTGTCTCTTTTCAAAGAAAATTGGGATTTAATTACTCAAGACAAATGGGTGTTGGATATCATTCACCACGGTTACAGATTTTATTTCCATACAATGCCCCCTTTCAAAGGCATGCCAGACGTTCCTCCTCTACAAAGAAAAGAGGCTCACCAGCAAGTTTTACAGTTACTTCACATAGGGCCATTCAGCCAGTCCCTGTATCAGAAAGGGGCCTAGGATTTTATTCTCGCCTGTTCCTTGTACCAAAGAAGGGGAACACGTGGAGACCAATTTTGGATTTATCTCTCCTCAACACGTTTTTGGACATTCCCAAGTTCAAGATGTTGACGTTACAACAGCTTTTACCTCTGCTGGGCAAAGATCACTGGATGGTAACTTTAGATCTCAAGGAAGCTTACCTTCATGTGCCTATAAGGCTAAGTTGCAGGAAGTATCTGCGGTTTCGAGCTGGAAATTCTCATTATCAGTTCTCTGCATTGCCCTTTGGCTTATCTACTGCCCAGAGTATTCACAAAGGTTCTGGCTCCAGTGATAGCTTACTTCAGGCTTCAAGGAATTCAAATCTATCCTTACTTGGACGACTGCCTGATTCTGGCTCAAGAAAAGGAAGACCTTCTACAGCATCTGGAATATGTTATAGCAGTGCTAAGATGCCTAGGGTATTCTGTGAACGAAATAAAGTCCAGTCTAGTACCCTCTCAAGACATGTGCTTTCTGGGTGTGAGACTGAATACAGCAGCCCAGATGGCCTTTTAACCCCGGACAAACAAAAGAGTCTGTCACTTTACTTCCATCAACTATCTCATCAGTCCGTGCTGACTGCAAGGACAGTCCTTCAAGCATTAGGGTTCATGGCATCTTGTATTCTGGTGCTTCCCAATGCCAAACTGCATATGAGGAAGCTACAATGGTATCTCAAAAATGTATGGACACAGCACTGCCAGGATTTGGACACTGTCATTCAAATAATACCTTGCCTTCAAAAAGAATTCTTGTGGTGGGCTCAGGAATGTCTCCTAAACAAGGGACTCTCTGTGACCCGGCCAGAGGCAAGTCAGATTTTAACGACAGATGCCTCGGACATTGCTTGGGGAGCTCATCTATATGGAAAGTGGATACAAGACAAGTGGCCTGCCAGACTACAGCATCTACATATCAACATGAAGGAGATGTTAGCAGTCCAGTTTGCATTAATGGCTTTCAAGGAGTTACTTCTTCCAGGGCAGGTGTTGATTCTAACAGACAACACAACTGTCATGTGGTACATCAACAAGCAAGGGGAACACATTCTTATCCTCTATGCAGGCAAGCAATGATTTTATGGGAGGCTGCGCTAAGCTTGCAACTAACTCTTCCGGCAAGGTTTCTGCCAGGAGCACAGAACTCCTTAGCAGATGTGTTAAGCAGACAAATCATGGATCCCCACGAGTGGAAACTGGATCTTCATGTATTTCAGAAACTGACAGTGTCATGGGGAACTCCAGACATAGATCTGTTCGCTTCTCCACTAAACCACCAGCTGCCAAAGTATTGCACAAAGGGGTTTCATCACACAGCTTGGAAAGTGGATGCTCTGTCTTTCAGTTGGAAAAACCTTCATGTGTATGCCTTTCCACCTCTACCTCTTCTTCCAAAGGTACTATTAAAGGTCAGACAAGACGGGCCAAGGATGATTTTGATAGCTCCAGATTGGCCTCGGCAACACTGGTACCCACTACTACGGAGTCTGGTAAAGAAGCCTCCATGGCCTTTACCTCTGATTCCTCATCTGTTATCTCAGAAGGACGGTCATCTGCTCAATGTCAAGCTTCACTCTCTTCATCTAACAGCCTGGCATATTCTGTGTTGAAACACAGCAGGTCTCAACTTCCTCAACAAGTTTTAAATGTGATTATGGAAGCTAGAAGACCTAGTACAAGGAGAGTGTACGAGAAAAATGGAAGAGATTTTTATTTTGGAGTACAGCAAAGAATTTGGAGATTTCAGAGCCTAATTTGAGTGTGGCTCTTCAATATCTTACTGAATTATTGGACAAAGGTTTGTCCTTCTCTTCCATAAAGATTCATGCTGCAGCAATTTCAGCTCACTATGATTGTGACCCACCTTTGTTTTCGCATCCTTTGTTCAAGCAGTTTCTTAGAGGGGCAAAGAATATAAGACCCCACGTAGAGCTCCTACTCCTGCTTGGGATCTCAATTTTGTGTTGGAAAAACTTACTCTACAACCTTTTGAGCCTGCAGCTACTGCTGAATTGAAATATTTGTCATGGAAGACTGCTTTTCTGTTGGCTATTACTTCTGCAAGAAGGGTGTCTGAGTTGCAGGCCCTTATGGCAGTAGAGCCCTTTTTGATTTTCCATAAGGATAGGGTATCATTACGTACTAATCCTTCTTTTATGCCTAAGGTGGTTTCTAGTGTGGCTTTAAACCAAACAATTCATTTGCCTACGTTTTTTGCAGATCCTCAAAATAAAGGGGAAAAGATTTTGCACACTTTAGATGTACACAGGCAATTGCGTTATTATTTAAGCAGGACTAAGGATTTTAGGCAGTCTCAGCAGTTGTTTGTTTCTTTTGCTTTGAGTTCTCAGGGCAAGCCTGTGTCAAAACAAACTATTTCTAGGTGGATTGGCTTTTGCATTGCATTTTGTTATTCCCATCATGGCAAGGAGATTCCAGCTGGGATTAGGCCTCATTCCACTAGGGCTACTGCCACTTCAACAGCATTTCTAAGGGGGGTGGCAACTAAGGATATTCTGGAAGCAGCTACTTGGAGTTCAGTGCATACTTTCTCTAGGCATTATCACCTTCCTATCTACTCTAAGTCTAGGGCTGGTTTTGCCACAGCTGTTTTACAAGGCATGTTGTCAGCTCCTACTACTTTATAATTTGCCAGCCTCCCTTACCTCTGCTTTGGGATTCTACCCAATAGTCAGGACTGCAGCAATGGAAGACGAAGAACATAGTACAGTTTTGTACCTACCATAAATGTAGATGTTCGAGGATTCCATTGCTGCAGTCCAATTTACCCTCCTCCTTCCCCTCTGTATTTAGGGGTGGTTGTGTAGGTGAGTTTACATGCTTATATTTTTGTATATATATTGTACATGTTTTTGGTGCAGGTTGTTTTGGGACTTGTCTTTTTAGGGTCTTCTGACATCTGGGGCAAGAAAAGACTGAGGATATGACGTCGGTCATGCGCATTAGTACCCTGACGTACTGACGTCAGTCTAATGCGCCCTGACCGACGTCAGCCTTATACTCTGGTATTCGGGCCGACTGGACGCGGACTATACCCAATAGTCAGGACTGCAGCAATGGAATCCTCGAACATCTACATTTATGGTAGGTACAAAACTGTACTTTCTTGTATGTCTTTTACAATATTTAGTACTTTAAGTACACTTGGTATAGATTTTTCTTACCATTTTCATGTAATTGCTTTTTTTGCAAGCAGCAGAATTATTTATTTATTTTATTTATTTATTTGTTGACATTTGTTGACCAGGAAAGTCCACTGGGCCATTGACCCATTTTCAGTGGAGGCCCGGGGAGAAAAGCTCCACGGTATTACATTCAAAATAAAAGCAGAAGATAAAGTTAACATAATTAAACTTAATAAGACCTTACTGCATCTAGACATTTCAGATCCTATGTCCCCAGCTTAAAAAGATCATTTCCTTAGTTACAGCCATTTGCTCTCCCAATAATTCTGACACAGTACTGTGTAGTGATTTTTTAAAAATCTGCCAACTTATTTAACATTCCTGAAAACATGCTGTCAGTTGCATATTTCATCCAACATTTATCTGCATGAGTAAAAATTATTTGGAGTCTGCTTGGAGAATAAAAATATCTATGCAAATATTTCCAATCAAAAATGCTAAACCTTCTGGATTTTTTGCATACCTTGGAGACGTACATATGTCCTTCCATCGTTTGTAAATATCTCTTCCAGTCTCTCTTCCCAATCTTTTTTAACCTTTTTTGACTGAATCTTAAATTTATCATACAATATTTATATGTCCTACCAATTATCACATCAGCTTATATTCTGCATTCAGCTAAAAATTTTATCAGAGCAGGTCTTTCACTTAGGATTCCCCTATCCTTTTTTCTTTACATGTACTCTGATATCAGTCCCTGATAAAGAAGGCAGTCTCTAGCCTGCAGTCCAAATGTCTTCTTGGCCTCATCCCACTCTATTACCTTTCCCTCTCTAGTTGTTTGCTCCCAGTATTGTGATTCCTTTACTAGTTTTTCTCCAGTGAATTTCCATCCTCTCTCGCATATTTTCTATACCCCTACTTGCTGTCATCCCTGTTACGGTGCAGAGGAAGCTTTTGAGTAAGTTGGGAATTTGTGTTCCTTTGAAATAATTTTTTGTTTGTGTCTTTCGGCTTTTCCCAGTTAGGAGTCGCCACAGCGGAACTCCGGTCCGCTAATGATTGGCAGTAGATTTTTACGTGCTGGCTTGCCAGGCCTAATGCACAACCTTCAACAAAGGAACGCCCATTCACGCATGTTGCCACACAGAAGACGCTCTAACTGAGAATCGAACGGGCAACGTGTAACTGTAAGGCGACTGCCTTTGAAATAACGAAGATAAATACAGGATCAGAAGCAAAGGTAGATACGTGTAATTGTGATTTTTATTTGATAGATTTGTATTATAAATTGAGCTTGTTAAGATATAGACAGCCATCAGCAATGGAAATAAGAGGTGCAAACTTTCAAGGGTATGAGTAGAGGGGGGAGACAGGAAGGAATAGCATTGTTTGAGGGTGATATAATGTATTAGACAAATCCAGCACCAGATGCTCTTATTCTATGAAATATTTTGACACATTTCCAAGTATTTTTGGTTATGAAGTAAAGTGTAGGTAAGTCAAAAGCTCTGTCTACAAATGTACCTACACATGATTTAGTGCAGCACTTCGTGTACCTTTGGGAAATGAAAAAATGAACTACATAGGAGTATGACTTGGGAAACGTTGATGGTAAAGGAAGATGGGAAGTGAAAATGTTTTTGTTTCCCATGGTTCTGTATGTCAGCCAGACATATTTCTGTCAACCTTTTAGCATAATGGCAAGCAGTAAATAAGGTACTAAAGGATGCTGTTTAGGAAGGAAAGTGATCTAAGGTTAAGTGGGGTAAGATGATCTTATCAGGGGAACAATGAGTTTTATGAGGTTGCCTGGTTTAGAGAGATACTTAACGTATATTCACTTAAGGCTTTTATATGGGCAGGTAGAGCTGTATAATTTTAAATGGAAAGACATGAGACAAGGAGGGATTGTCTTATTGGAAGCAGGTGTTGGAGAGACCAAAAACAACTGGGTGGAGCGGTACGTATAAAAAGTAACAGATGGCATATTGAAAAATAAGCTGATGAGGGGATGGAACAAAATGACTTTGCTGACTGGGTTCTCAATTAAAAGGGATACAAGGTAAGCAAGCAAGAAAATAGCAAGTAACTAGATGAAGGTGGCCAAAGAATCCAGGTAATGGAAACAAATTACCTAGAGAGATGAACTAAGAAGATGAGAGGAATCAAAGTAACTTTTTTTCATTGCATGATATTGATAGACCCCCCCATATCAGGGAATAATTAGCAGAATATAGACAGAAAGCGAGCAAGTGACAAAGAGGAATAATAAGTGTACGGAAGCCTCTGGTGGAGTATTTGCTGGGCTCAAGAACAGACAGTATTATAAAAAGGAGATAGTATGGCATACAGAGTTATACATAGCAATTATGGAATGCAATTGCAGAACCTAAGGCAAGATTGACAGAAAAGGCTGCGTGGACAAATTGCAAAGTGTCAGTGGTGGGAAAGTTTGCAAGGTTTCTTAGCATGCCACTAAATCAAGATTGTTTAAGATATTTGCATGAAAATGCATACATAGACATTTCTGTACTCCAAGTTGACATTGAGAATAATTGATGGAAGTGTGTAGAAAGTGAGATAGAAGATTGGGATAATGTTTTTTTTTTTTCTTTGTTTGGAGTGGGACAGAGTTTAAAGATGCATTGCAAAATGACTTAGGGAAGATGCTGGATAAACTAGTAGAGGTTACTAAACAGGTCATCCCTGCTATATTGCATTAGCGAAGCTAGAATCCCAGGACATAAATAGGCCTTATTAACGTTATGTAAGGAGGCAATGTAAGTGATGGCCAGAAAGAAGAATTCAAGGGTTAAAAGTACCGTGGACATGAAACAGAGAATTGTTAAGCATAAACCTCACTCTGTCATTAATGGCACTAAAAGGACTAAAGAAGTCACTGTATGTAAAACAGATTTTGTTCTTATTAATATTTGTGTAAACTTTTCATGGTATAAATTGCATGTTACATTGAAATCAGTCATGTACAGTATGCAGTCAGAGGATTTTACATGCGAGTTGAGTGCTTTATAAGTGACTACTGTATATGGTAGTGAAAAGTGAGAAAATATTTTTCTTAACTGTAGTATGTACAGACTTTGTACTGTAATAAGATAGCAAAGGCTGGAATGAAGCAAGTTAAAATTAATATTGTTGGGAACTTGGGCTGCTTGACGAGGGGGTTATAAAGTGCGTTAGACACATATGTGGAATCAAAAGATGATAATTATCCTTGTTTTTATATAGTGAGCTGCTTGTTGGTGTGGGGAAATAAAGTGCATTGATTGATCATGTGATGTGTAGAATTAAAAGGTGAAAATTTCCCCTGTTTTTATACTATACAAGTGGATGTATAGACTAATGCCCTTAGTTTGAGCTGTAAACTTTTTTGAGCAAATATGCTTGAAGAACAAGAGAAAATTATGAAACATGAGAATATTAATTCTTTCTTTTATTTGCAAAATTATTACCGGTTTGTTTTCCCTTCCTTTAGTTGGAGATAAGGAGGAAACATGCAAGCATTTAATCATGAAAGGTCAAACCAGTATGTTGCAAAAGAACAGTATAAAAATCCCAGCAGAGCAGGCAGAAAGACATGATAGTACTGTAGTATTGAAGTAAGCGAGTAGCACAACCAGCACTTATAAACGTGCCACAATTTTAATACAGGCACAAGAAGAAAACTAAAATACGTTACCGCTTTCACGGTCTTACATAACCGCTTCTTAAGATAGACATTAAGTGCCACATGACAACTTTTATTTAAGTGACATCACTTCAAGAGCACATTAAACCAATAGAATGTGGCAACGTAAAAAGCATATATATTCAAACATTCACAGACATACCATTTAAAGGTACATGAACATAAACTGTCTAAAAACGAAGCTAAAACATGATGATAGACTAAAACATGATAATAATAATAAAACCTGGACCACAGACAACATACCTCATAAAGCGAACAGTAAAAGTAAATATAATAAATGATGGATAAAATCCATTAAAGCCGTCTGTTCCTCAACAGTGGCTTTAGTGGAATGTGGTCAGTTACCCCCATGTCAAGGTGCGCCCCAACCTCAAAATCCACTCCAATTCCACTACTTTCAGTGCAATTCACTATATCACCCCCACATAAATTGGGATTAATAACATGTAACACCTGATATACAAAAGTGTGTAAAGGGCCAGTGGACATAACATGCTTGGCTAGGGCACTAAAATCATGCTTCTTCCTGATACAATAGGTGTGGTCCCTAATTCTTTCCTTCAGGCTCCTATTGGTCTTGCCTACATAGAAAATATAACAGTATTGGCAATGAGCTAAGTACACAACGTGTATGGTACAACAATCAGTGGATGCCCTTAGCTTCCACAGATAACCAGTGACTGAGTGTCTAAAAAAACCTAGATTCATCTATAAATTGACAGTAATTGTATTTATTACATTTAGATGTGCTCATAGAATATGGAGGCATCGAAGCAACATGTCGAAGAAAACACAGCTGTTGCTTTAAATTACATTGATTTTTGTAAATGAATCTAGGGCCATCCTTCAATAAATCTGAACATCTATTGTCGGGCTGCAGGATATGCCAATTCCTAATAATTGTTTTTCACCATATTGATACCCTGAGAATATGTCAAAACAATAGGGAGACGATCGTCCCTTTCCGAAAATTTTGTAGAAGGTTTATATTTGTCAGAAAAATACGGA
This sequence comes from Protopterus annectens, assembly GCF_019279795.1. Lineage (NCBI taxonomy): Eukaryota > Metazoa > Chordata > Ceratodontiformes > Protopteridae > Protopterus > Protopterus annectens. The sequence continues at coordinate 435,533,880 of NC_056728.1, forward strand.
CACGCTCTACCTTCACGTTCACTGGTCACTTTAGCAAGAGCTAGATCAACCTCAGCTTGAGCATAATCTCTTATCAGAAATTCATTTCTCAAGTCTACTTAACTGCTGTCAAAATCAGGTGAAGTACAAGACAGTCTTGAGACTCTAAAAGCCTGTCCTTTAATGATGTTCCCAAATATGTGTTGAGGATGCATACTCTATCTATCTATAAAGGTAGGATAGCCTATAGCAGTCTTTCCTATGCATCTTGGTTAATAGTTTCCCATCTCCCAATCAGATATTAACATCCAGAAAATCAATATTTTCCTGGGAACGAGATAGGGTAAACCTCAGAAAATCACAACTATTATTCAAAGTGTACAGGAACCCGTCAAGGTCATGCCTGTTACCATTCCAACCAGTAATAAACATGTCATTAACAAAACGTCTGTAGATGACTATATGATCTCTCTGTTGTCCCAGTATGTGATGATGTTCCCACTCAGACATAACCAAGTTGGCATAGGAATTAGCACAACTGGTCCCCATTGCTACCCCAGATTGTTGCCAAAATACTTGTCTTGGAACATAAAAATGTTATGCTCAAGAACCAACTCCAAAAGTAAGCATAGGAAATCAACATGCTTAACATCAAACTTGTTGCTTCTAATTAGGTCTGCCCTAACCATGTTAATGCCTTCCTGGTTTGGAATGCAGGTAAACAGGGATACAACGTCCATGGTTACTAGAAATTGAATAGCAGGTGCATTCCCATCAAGTCACACTATATAAATCTCTCAGGAAATTCTTAGTGTCTTTAAGTACAACATCACTCATCTCAAGGACAATCCATAACAGTTTGTCCAGATATATGGACATAGCCTCAGTCAATCAACCACTACCAGCTACAATGGGTCTAAACGCTGGTAGGGTGGGATGTTTATAGATCTTAGGCAAGCCATGAATCCGTGGAATAGTGGGAAACTCAATAGTAAAATATTCCAAAAGTTCCTTAGTAAGCAGACCTAAATTGAAACATTCAAGTAGACAATTGTCCAACCTTGTCTATGTACTTAATTGGAAGATTTGAGACTCATTCAGTAATGATATTAGATCTTGTACCAAAAAATCTAAGATGATGTAAAAATGAGGCAATTGCTTTTCCCGTTTATTTGAGAAATTGAAGAATTTAAAGATTGGGTAGTGGATATGATTTCAGAGTTGTTACAGGTGGTAAGTGGGATAAAATGAACATTTGGAAGTTAGGAGGGAAGAAAGTGATAAAGATGTGGCAGGTTTTGTTTAACAATTTTTAAAGGGGCAGAGTACCAGTATCCTTGAAGGAAAGGTATGCTGGCTGGACTGCCAAAGACCATAAAAACCTTCAAATCCAGTGTTACATATACCCTTCAGCTTTAAGCCACTATAATAAACCGTTCATATACTTACTACCTTAAGAGAATGGCAAAAGTGTTACAAAAAGTTGATGAACATGGATTAGTATGTTTTTTTAGGAATACAAACTTTTACCAACATAAATAGAATGATGAAGATCCAGAGGGAAGAACAGTATAAGACAACAGTGATGATGATGGTGACTTGATGGTGAAAAGCATTAGATAGTCAGTCTGGATTTTATGGTAGATTTCCATAGATTGCTGTGAAGGAAAGGTTAGTTTGTTTTTGCTTTCTTGTATTTTGTATTGCTTTATTGCCATCTTCTCTTTTGTATATTGTGGTTTATGTTTTTTACATTGTGTTTTTTTTTTATTCTGCTTTTAATTGCATGTTTAAACTAGGAAATAGACTGCAGCTGTGTCTCTTGTATGTCACACAGCAATTCAATTTTCTCCCACCCTGGGCTGTTGAATTTTTAAATTGCCTGTCCGTGAAGTCAATTTGACCACATATTTCTTTCTGCCCCCCTCATTCTTTACACTGAGTTTTACATGGATTTCACTTTTAATTGCATATTTAAACTAGAAAAGAGACCACAGCTGTACCTCTTATGAGTCGCACAGAAATTAGAACAGGTCAGTTGAGGTTAAAGCATGGCGCTAGGAACTAAACCTTCTATTTAAGGGGTAAAATAAAACATTTCAAGGCTTTCTTGTATTTTGTATTGCTTCATTGCCACCTTCTGTTTTGCATATTGTGGTATATTCTCTTTACACTGCTTTACTTGTAATTCTGCTTTTAATTGCATATTTAGAATAGGAAAGAAACTGCAGCTGTGTGTCTCATGACTCAGACAGAAATTAGAACAGATTCATTAAGGTTAATTACCTGTGAACTGTGGTTGGGGCTAGGAATTGAACCTTCTATTTAAGGGGTAAAATAAAAAATTTCAACGATTTACTGGAAAAGCTCACTCAAGCTCTGCCATAGTATGCTGTGAGGGAAAGGTTAGTTTGTTTTTGCTTTCTTGTATTTTGCATTGCTTCGTTTTCTCCTTTTTGTATATTGTGTTATGTTTTCTTTACACTGAGTTTTACTTGTATTTTGCTTTTAATTGCATAGTAGTGCAGGGAGCATGCAGATTACACTCCAATATTTGGAAGAAGACAAATCGGTTAAGTGCCAAAGTGGCACTCAACCCGACCTTAACGTATGTTAAGCAACACTTACTTATGTTGTTAGGTTGGGTCCCACACTTAGCAGAAAAATCTGCCAGTACTGACTAGTAAATGACAACAGAACAAAACATTTGTTTCTGCCTGCAGTCTGTACCCTTAACATGTCATTAACTCCCTGTAAAAGAAAAAATACTTGAGGGAGTTGATAGAATAACAGGATGTGTCATGTGCTTTATCCGAATGTGAATGCTGAAACTCAAATGTATGTATATCATTATTTAGTGACTTCAAGCATGAGAGGTTTGTCTGAAAACCACATACTTTGAGAAACTCACCAAAAATATGAGGCAGTGATCTGGATACCCTGCGAAAATCTAGACAGTTGAGAGGTAGGAAAGGTGAGTGTAAATGTAACGGACTGCCTTGCACTATCTCTCTTGGCAGTGTTAATTGTTTTATGGTTTGGAAAGCCAGGAAAACACTTGACAATTTCTTCCCTTTAACTAGTAGTACATGGAGCAGATAAAGATCCATGCACTACAAAGAATTATGATCATCTAACCAATCATAACCCCTTATTGTGAGTTCTGGACATGGATACAGAAATTCACCTCTTGAGCTTTCACTCTCAAGGTGAATTTCTTAGCATCCATGTCTCACACATGAAAAGCAGGTTATGAATCATATTTCTCTCTTTTAAACTAGGAAAGAGACGACAGTTGTGTCTCTTGAGAGTCACACAGAAATGAGAATGGGTCCATTAAGTGTTATTACCTGTAAACTGAGGATGGAGCTAGGAAGAAAACCTTCTGTTTAAGGGGTAAAATAAAACATTTCAAGGCTTTACTGGAAAATCTCACTCAAACTCTGCCAAAGATTGCTTTGAGGGAAAGGTTAATTTATTTTTACTTTCTTGTATTTTTAGTTGTTTCATTGCCTTCTTCTATTTTGTATATTGTAGTGAATTTTCTTTACTGTGTTTTACTTGTCTTCTGCTTTTAATTGCATATTTAAACTTGGAAAGAGATCCACAGCTGTGTCTCTTGCTAGTTGCACAGAAATTAGAACAGATCAGTTATGGTTAATAACCTGTGAACTGAGGATGGTGTTAGGAACTAAACCTTCTTAAGGGGTAAAATAAAACTTTTCAAGGCTTTACTGCAAATGCTCGATCAGATGCTGCTATAGATTACTGTGAGGAGAATGTTTGTTTTTGCTTTCTTGTAGTTTGTATTGCTTTTTTGCCTTCTTCTGTTTTGTATATTATGGTGTATGGTTTTACATTGTTTTTCTTGTTTTCTGATTTTAATTTCATATTTAAACTAGGAAAGAGACCACAATTGTGTCTCCTTTGAGTCGCACAGCAATTGAATTTTCTCCCACCCTTGTGCTGTTGTATTTTTAAATTCAGTTGTCTATCTAGTTGCCTGCCCCTGAAGTTAATTTGACCACATATTTCCTTCTGGCCCCTCTTTTAATTGGCTATTAAGAGTGAGCATGTCATTATCATTTTGTGAAATCCCTTCCCTTCAGCTATTTAAAGTTATTAGTCATCCCACTGTATTCCGTAGAGCCAGAATACAAATTGCCTACTCCTTTCCAAACTAACTTGCTCTTTTAAAATTAGTGGCTCTCTGCTTAGATTGCGAAAGCTTAAGTTATCCCCTCTTTCATCTCTGACTGATTAGTGCATACTGGAGCTCTTAGGATATTAACACATTTTTTTCCTTCTTAACTTTAAAATTTGCAATAGCTTATCCAAGACCAATTATTAGAGAGCCCATATTTTACCTCTCAGTAGTCATCTTGTGATTAGTATTTCTGTTTTGCTTCTTGTGAGAGAAGGAGCATAGGGACATTATTTTCAGTAAACTGCTGATCACCAGAAAATCTGATAACTACCTTATAGGTGCTAGCTTGGAATTTGTGCTTATATTTTCCTCCTGGTGAGAGAAGGAGTAGAGCGTATTGATTCCTGACTGGGTGGTGAGCGTCTGTGTTGTGCCTTTCTGATTGGTCTGGTTGCTATTCAGGGTATCTACCAGGAAAAGGATACAACAAGTCTACGAACCCCTGCATCATCTAGGACAAGAGTGCTGATCACCAAAGAACCTGTGGCCTGCTTCTCATATTGGAATTGATGCTACTGTTTTCCTTCTGGTGAAAAAAAAGTAAAGGAGCATTGTATCCCTGCAACGTGAAGCTATGGTGAGACCAGCACTAGTAGTAGCCAGGCAGTAGCCAGTCAGGTAAATCCCCTGTTTTCATCATTCTTGACAAAGTTAATTCTTTCTTTTTCAGTAAGTATAGCTTGATTAGCTGCTGTCTAATCTGACTTCAGCATCTCTCTAAATACTTCATAAGATATCATCAGGGTCTACTTATTAGTCTCCTCTCAAGTGTTTGGCAGCGCACTGTATATATGCAGATACCTTGTGTTGACATTTTCCTGTAAAAGCACCCTTGAAATTTCACCAGTACCTAGTTGCCCACAGAGCAGCTAGTGTCTAGTGACAAGCACTGCACCCAAACGTGCAAACCAAATACTCTTGGCATTACTTTATATTCTCACGGCAACTGGCTAATCAATAAGAAAGGTTCTTTTGCCATGGATATGAACTTTACCATTTTCTCTGTTACCAGCTTGGTGGACATGGGCATCATGAGACAATGTAGAAATTGCCTCATGTTTACCAACAACCAGCTAATTCTCAAACAAACTGATATGCTATGTATGAGGTTTATCTGCACAATGTCATTTGAGGCAAAACTCTCACATAAAAGCACTTAATATCAATCAGTTTGTCAGTAGTACACATGATGCACTCATATAATGCAGTTCAAATCAGTCACATAGACCCACATAAGCTGAGGCACTTAAGTGTAACCTTTCTAAACACCAAAGACATCCTAAATGAAGTACACATAGCAAATCCCTCAGTAACTCCAAATGCACTCTTTCAAAAAACATGCACATCAGCATGTACAGCCGCATCTCTTGGAGCTTCTAATTCTAAACCTATATGACAAGCCACCACACAATCCAACAATCTGGTCATTGTAGGCTCCATTATGAGACACACACTGATGTCTCTCTCACCAGGCTGAGAAAGGAGAAAGTCATGGTCAGTTGCTTATCAGGAATGAGGTTCGGCCATGTTATGTATGCACTCAGTTCAGTGGACCACAAGTACCAGTATGACTCAGTCGTAGTCCATGTAGGTGTAAATGGCCTGATATATACCTCCTTAGGCCATATGAAAAGAGACATCATGGTGCTCTCTGGATGTGTGCCCCGGGTTAGTATGAGCCTAACACTGAGCAGCATTTTACCTTCTGCAAGGATGATGCCACAATACACTGACTTGAATAATTGGCTTACTATCTTAGTATCTGATCTCTTTCTAAAGGGGTGCAGTATTTGTCAGCATGGAAGGAGGTCACCAACAGACCATGTTGCTTTGCCAGGGAAGGTCTGCACCTTTCCCCTCTAGGTTTCGAGTATAAGCTAAATCGTTGCCCTCCCCTTTTTAGGCAATGCCAAACTGAAAGTACCTCTGACATAGCAAATCTAAACTGTTAAATTCTAAAGGTGCCGTTGCTCAGTGATAGGAGTCCAAACAAGAAACTTCACTCCCTACAAGCTCTCCTCACCATAGGGGGACCCAGGTGTCTGTGCATTCACTAAGACATGGTTTAAAACTATGGAGAGCACACCAGCAGTGCAAGGCTATAGTGCCTTCCACACATTTAGACCAGCTTTATACACAGACAGGTACTAAAGGTGGCTATATCTTGATTTACATCAAAAATAAGTATATGTCATGGCTGATCAAGCAGGACAATGCACTTGAGCTTCTCCACATTCAAATCTCCATTGGCAAAAACCCACACCACTTCCTTGCAAGTTATAGGTCCCCTTATATCACCCACGAAACCTATAACATATATTTAAACTTATTGGAAACACTCACCATCCAACCCAATACCATGTTCATAGGCAATTTTAACTATTTCATTATTAACTGGGAATTATATATGACACCAAACATGCAGGCACAGATATTCCTGGATTTTGTAAACACAGACTCCCTGGACGCAGATTGTCAGTACACTGACCAGGGGTGCTAGCAAACTGGATCTAGTCCTCACTAATATGGGAGAGTGTTGCACACCCTCCTACTATAATGTTTTCTCTGGTAAAGTCAGACCACAAAATGGTCTCCTCTGAAGTAAAAATATAATTCGGAACCCCAGCTAACTCTGGAATGTTCAGGAACTCCTGTAAGGGTAACTTTCTACTATTAAGTGATAACCTGACAAAATTTCAAGCCTTCATAAACCCTGAGAACATCACTGGCTATGTGAAACTGTTTACTTAAACCCTATACAAGCATGTTAATGGCTGCACAAAGGCAGTTGTACCCAGCAGGAAGAAGTACACAGCTAACTCAAAAAACAAGCTAGATGGTGGAGCACCTAGGATAAAAGCACTCTCATCAAAGTAAACAAACAACGCAGAGGATAAATAGTCCACCAAGGCCAAATTTGAGGTACATTTGGCTTCCCAGGCCAAGGACAACCACAAGGCATTCTTTAGTTAGGTCCATCACCTCAGGAGCAATACACATTTGTGTGTGGAGCTTATTGTTAATGGAGCCACTTGTACTGAGCCAGAGGATGTAGCAAACCTACTGTCTGACAAATTCTGTTCTAACTTTACCCATTCTCTCCCTCAGCCTTGCCTCAGGAAATACCATCAACTATAACTCCCCCTCCCTCACTAGGGAACAGGTCCTCAATGCTCTCACAAACACCATGAATACTGAATCAATGGTCCCAGGCAATATCCTTGGATGCCTACTAAAGAGCATGAAACATGACCTCTCAGGTCCACTGGAACTGCTCTTTAACTATAGCCTCCAAACAGACTTTGTGCCTCACAAATGGAGAACAGCAACAGTCATTCCTCTGCACAAAGGTGGGCCATCTACAGACCCTGAAAACTACAGATCTACAAGTCTTATATGCAAAGCTGTGATATGAATTATCATGGAAATTATAAACAATAACATAGGAAACCTCCAGACACTGAACCCAGACAAATTTGGTTTTGTCAAGGGCATGTCATGCCTTCTTAAGTTGGTGGTCTTCTTTGAGGTCACCAAAGCAATGGATGATGGCTGAATGTTTCATATTGCCTACTTTGACCTAACCAAGACATTTGACACAATACCCCACTCGGGCATTGTTGACAAACTCAAGTGGTGCAGTATAAACCATTAAGACAGGACCCAAGAGTCAAAATTTTGGAGTCCACCTCTACAAAGAAGCCAGTCACAAGCAGAGTCCCCAACGATCGGTCTTGGGACCGCTTCATTTTGGCATTTCTGTCTCAGATCAAGGCCAATGTCATTGGCATCTGGGTAACTAAATTTGCAGATTGCAAATTAGGAGCATTCATAGAATCCCTCACCGACATTAATGTTGTCCAGGAAGAGCTAACACAGATGAATAACTGGTGTCAGAGCCATGTACTAAAACTAAATGCCAGGAAATGCATAGACAGGGACTTGGGGAGACACACACAGTAGTGTAAGCCTTTGACTTTCACATGTCCAGAGTAGTGAGGAAATCATTCTCTTTTGTGCCTCCAGGTCCAAGGAGGTCATTCTTCCACTGTATTTGGCGTTCAACAGACCTGTCATTAAGTGCAGTGCCCCCTTTGGTATGTACCTAACCAGGCACATCCAACAACTGGAATTTCCACAGAGGGTCCTCATTCAGAGAATACAGGGTGTAAGTAACATGTCCTATGCAGACCGCCTCAAGGCCCTATCCCTGTATTCTGTCTCCTACAGGCTGTTGAGGGAAGTTCTATGCCTGGCATACAAGGCATTGTCAGACCTCACCTTGATGAAACTCGTGCATATCTACAAAGCAAACAGCACCAGAATTACTCATTTTAAAGACTTAAACTTTGCCTGTAATGTAAATAGGACTTGCTGAAGAGACAGGTATGTATCCCAGAGACTATCCCTTAATGTGAGTGCATGAGTATAGGAAAATAACACTGGCATTCCCCTGTTTTGCTCCACTGAGGGAGAGGCAGATAGTTTCATAGTAAACCTGTTCCTTGAAACTGTGCAGACTGTGTTATCTTTTACCATCGAGTAATGAGTAATCTTACAATATAATAAGATAGTAGTAACTGGAGCGAAGCAGGGTAGTACACAGCTGTAATCATCCAAAGTACTCCAAACATCAAACACCAAGCAGAGGTCGTAAATATTGTAGATATATCCAAGCATTGTTTTATTACATAAAAATATAACAAAGGTTAGCGCTTTCACCACTAGGCTTCTTCAGACCTATGACATAACTAAAATCATTCAAACTTAAATAGCTTCCAAGGCGGGAAAACAACTATTCCATTAAAGCACCAGTGCTTTTATATATATATATATATATATATATATATATATATGTGTGTGTGTGTGTGTGTTTGTGTGTGTTTGTATAATGCCTTTTATATTTACGTTACCTAAAAACCATTCTAAAATAACATACCACCTCATATATAAATACATGTATAAATAAAAATGCATATGAATATGTATATATAAAACATATACATAGAAATCTATCTATGTAAAAACATATATTCTATGTACTGGCACAAATTGAACACATCATTCAGTCCATTTACATCATTTATGCTGCAAGCATATATACATATACATAAAAACAATAAAATGACATAATATCATCATTCCTCACTCTATGCAACCTATAACAATGGTATAACAATGGTATACTTCAAACTCTGTTTCCTTGATTTCAAAAACGGTTTGATTGAAACCTTCACATTACGTCCTGGGAGTTGATCAGATCTTAACCTCATAATCCAGATTGTCTCCCTCTCCTCTGTATATGTCCTTATGTCCCCACCTCTGAAATTGGGGCTAACCCTCTCTATTACCCTAAATCTGAAGGTATGAGATACATCATTATCCATGATATGATATACATATTGTTTTTATGTATATGTATATATGCTTGTAGCATAAATGATGTAAATGGACTGAGTGATGTGTTCAATTTGTGCCAGTACAGCTTTATATAGAATATATGTTTTTCCATATAGATAATTTCTATGTTTATGTTTTATATATACATATTCATATGCATTTTTATTTATACATGTATTTATATATTTATATATGAGGTTGTTTTAGAATGGGTTTTAGGTAACGTATATATAAAAGGTATTTTATATATATATATATATATATATATATATATATATATATATATATAGCACTGGCACTTTAATGGAATAGTTGTTTTCCTGCTTTGGAAGCTATTTAAGTTTCAATGATTAGTTATGTCATAGGTCTGAAGAAGCCTAGTGTATAATATAGGTGGCAATCCACTAAGCACAGAAGAGGTTATCCGGACTGGGGGGACCCAGGTGACAGTGGCCCTTTCTTTGACACTCACGCTAAAGTGGTTTAAAAAAAGACTTACATTGCCCACCTGATCTTGAAGGGATTCACATCATCCAGATCTAGGTCATGAGTTTGTGCCCCCCTTTACTCTTCACATCAGACACGATCGAGTACAATGCCCCCACCGAATCATCTACTCCGACATCTGCAGCAATTGTGGAGCCCCAAACCCCAAGTAAAAAGAGGAGGACTCCAAGGGACTGCTGTGTCAGAAAAAGAGTCAACTCAGCCTCTATTCAGTCAGCTCAGCCTCCGTCTAGGTGCATATTGACATGCTATACACATACATGTCCCCCGATGGACATGCTCCATCAAAAAATCCAAAAAAATCAAAACCACCAAATCCATGAGTAAAAACCTTTAAACCGGAACGGATATAAATAGGGGATCGCTGATATATAAAGGATTTATCACAGAGAGGAACAATAGCACCTCGCTGAGATCCCCATGTAGTGAAAGGACTGTCCATGCTGACTCTGTTCAGAAATCCTCGGGGTGGGAGAGGATCAGGACTGTTGATGGAATCATCTCCAAAGATCATAGGTGACACAGGAATCACAAAGGGGTGGCTATAGGAGGTTTTAAATAAATATGGCCAGTATTTGCCACAAAATAGGGCAGATAGCCTATATAAATGCAATAAGGCCTATGAACCTATAAATGCTAACCTTTGTTATATTTTTATGTAATAAAACAACGCTTGGATATATCTGCAATATTTACGACCTCTGCTTGGTGTTTGGAGTACTTTGGATGATTACAGCTGTGTACAACCCTGCTTCACTCCAGTTACTACTATCTTGTTGTATCGTTTTGGGTTTGCTTTTGTTGGCTGGGACATTAACTCCGTGCAGACACGTTGTTTTTGAATCTTACAATATAGTTTTCCCTATGATGGGTCACAGATACCTTTTCATCATCACCCTTTGCCTGGATAGCCCTTCCATCCAGCATCTTCTATTGCTGCTCCCTCTAATTTGGCAAGTTACATTTATATGATCTTGTAATAGTGCTGGTGTCAAATCTTTGTATTTCTTTGGTCATGTCGAAAAACTGGAAACCAATGGACTTTTCTCTTCAGACATCAATTCTGCCCAGTAGTGAACTTCTCTCAAGCTCCTCTCCTAACTGTTATCCCTTAGCCTGCAGGCACTTTCCAGTTCTCATTGCTGCCGTTAGTCACAACAATATCTTCAACAGCTCAAACTGTTGGGAGATAAAATTATTCTTATTTAGTTCAGGTATGTGTTTCTTTTTGGTGTATTGTATTAGTAAATTTTGTTCTAAAATTCTGTAATGCTTTCTTGCTGTGTTTCCATTTTTTTCCTTCCCTGTCTGTCCTCTGACTCTCCCCAACCCTTAGAATTCAAGCCAGGTTGCACCAGGTGGTGGTCATCATTGTACCCTTTGGCACCACCTTGTTTGGGCAACAAGGTAAAGAGAAGCTGTTCCACTGTCAGCAACTGTATAAAACACACTCAGCTGTTGGAGTCAGGTTTGCAATCCCACAAAGGATGTTCCAAAGGAATAAGAAAAAAAAAAAAAAAGACCAAGAACTTAGTTTTTTTTAATTCAACAGCCCTAGAACAGACAACAGTATGACAGAAGTTTCCATGGTAGGGGAGATTTCCAGTCAAGTCTCTACCCTAGAGGCAGAGGTCATCCCAACCACCAGGGTTCTAGAGGATCCTTTTAGGATTTCATGCCTGTGAATCCCGAAGGACTGCCCAACAGTCCTGTTCTGGAGGCTACTGGGGGGTCATCTTTTTGTAGACTTTCCAGCATGATGGGCCATTGCATTTGACAAATGGATAAGGGAAATCTGAAAGTTAATTTATTCCCTTTTTTGACGTGCCCACATATCTGACATAACATCCTGCAACAGTTCCACCCCATCTAAGGAGGTCCTTCTCCAAAAAATGAGTCATCCAGAAAGTCCCACCTGACTTCAGAGGATGCAGATTCTACTTCATATTCTTCTTAATGCTCAGAATAACTAAGGACTTCAGACCATTTCACGACTTAAGTTGTTTGAACCAGTTTGTGAAGGAGGAATCGTTCTGAATGGTTTCGGTGCAGTCCATCTTGTCATGTCTTCAGACAGGAGATGGGATATGTTCTTTGGATCTTCAAGATGTCTACCAACATATAAAAATAGAACAGAAATTGAGAAGGTTTCTCCACTTCCTGGTAGGTGTCAGTTATTATCAGTGTCAAGCCCTGCCTTTCAGACTTCCCACTGCTCCCACACAAATATTCTCTCAACAGGAAAATAGTCTCCAGCATATTTCAGAAGTGGGGAAGTCCCTGTTGTGATCTCTTCATAACATCTTCCTGTACCAAATGTCAGCAAGTTATTCAGTATAGTTTCTCAGCCCATCAGCCAAGACAACCACCAAGAGATGCATTCTCAGTCATTTGACCCCAGAACTCCTTTTACACCTTTCTTCCCATTCCACCAATGCCCAGGGTTCTTCAGAATGCCAGGGGATGCAAGGCATGGGCCATCTTCATATCTCTGTTCTGGCTTCATCAGATTTAGTAGTCCTTGCTGTGGTCTCACCTCAAGAAAGAATCCTCTTCTCCCTTAAAGCCCCTCTCTGCTGATGCACCTGTCCCATCAGCCTTATCCAGACATGCACACTCTAACTGCTTGTTTTCTCCACTTTCAGTAATGTCAGAAACTATTCATCTCTCCCCCCAAACACAAGTTGAACTGATTACAGCTTCTCCAAAACACTTTCTACAAGAACGATTTACAGAGGAAAATGGAAAACATTTCCAGTTTGGGCACTTAAGGATAAGGTAGATCTTTTGTCAGTCCCATTTGCTAGTGTACTTGACATTTTAGCAGAACTTTTCAGCATAGGCACCAGTTACTGGTCAATCAAGGTTCAGTTGGTAGCCATTTCATCTTTCCAGGATCAATTATAGTTAACTTCTTTGGCGTCACATAAGACTTGTAAATTCTTCATCAAAGGATTTATTATATTCCAGACCACCCTTGGTAAAATAAGACCCTTGTAGGATCTCAGTTTTGTGCTGGAAATGTTAAATAAACCACAACTTGAATCAATCAGCACATTCTGCTTCTCTCAAATTTATGTCACGGAAATGTGCTCTGCTAGTATCCATTACACTGGCAAGAAGAATTTTTGAACTCCATGCTCTGTCCCCACAGTATCATGTATTATCTTTCATCCCGACAGAGTTCCACTTTGAAATAATGTGTCCTTTTAGGTCCAAGGTGGCTACATAAACCAATTTGACCCAGTCTCTTGCCAAATATTCCAATAAAGGTGACTATTAATGTCATTGTCTGGATATTCACAGACAACTTTGTTTTATCTTGGACCTTACAAAATACTTCAGAAAGAACTAACAACTGTTTGTGTCCTTTTTCCGAGCCAGGAAAAGTCATAAGATTTCCAAGATTACATTATCCAAGATTGTATAATTCATCTTGTCATTCTATAAAGACACCTTTGGTGTCATACAGTCTACTGTGAGATGATCTCTGCATTACCTACAGAACCTCAACAGACAGTATCCTTTCAGACCTAATGCACATTCACAAGTCTATTAGAGGCATAAACTCCCATTCAGGAGATCAGACTCTCTTTTGCAACATAAGTAGAACATGTTGGAGGGTTAGATATGTATCACAGAGAATACCACTTCTTTGGAATCACCTTATTGTCCGCATAAAGCAAAAGTACTTATCTTACATTTAATCTGGATGAATGTATGGGTAACCACAAAATCACCCCTTGTCTATCACTCTTGTTCCTGATGGATAAGGGCAGCTTGTAAATGTTCTTCTCTTCTTTGGGTTGGTAATACTTAAACTATATGGATTAAAAACTTCATGGGAATGTATGGCTAGGTGTCAAAATATCCTCACAAAGCAATAGCTTAGTAAGTACCTATGAACCTATAATACATTGCTTCCCTTCTGCAGCTCGAACCTTGGTCCCATGACTGAAAGTGCAGTCATTTAGAGCTCAGGCCACATCTAATGCCTTTTTGCACACATTAGCTTTGGAAGAGATTGCATTGGCTACTACTTGGTCACCTTTCCATACCTTTGTATAAACATTATAGTCTGAGTACTCTGTCTAGGACTTGGGCTTTATTTGGATCAGCCATTCTGAAGGGCTTTTTGGCTTAGGTGACACTGTCAGCAGGGGACTCTGTCCAGTGGTTTTCATTGTCCGGATAGGACTGGAGAAATATGTACTATATGTTCTTATCTGGTCTCTGTCTGAGCACTGGAAGGACCCACCTACCCCCCTCCAAAATTATAATTGTGTAAGAGACATGTAGTATAGTGGCATCCCATCTTAGTCTACTAGCTTTGCATGCTTTTATGGTGTTTTCTTGGTACAATATGGTAAGATATGGTTAACTTTTTAGACTTTTACTTGATCTGGAGAGTGCCTATAGCATAGGGGATTATAGCTAGGGGATGAACTCGGGCTTGTGCAGAGCTTGTTACCAGGCAGAATAGACACCAAAGGTGACCATTCCAGTAGTTTTTGGTGTCTAGAATGAGACCAAACAGAGCTAATATTCTGGTTACTACAGAACTTTAGTTTTTGTTGAGTTGCATGCAGTGCACTTGCTTTTAGTTATTTGGAGTGAACTGGCAAGCAGATGGGCTCGGTGCTTTCTCCTGTTGAAGTGAATTACATCACAACATGCACCTGCAAAGTGTGTAAACTCCAGTTGCTGAAACTTCTGAGCAAATACCCAGCTTAAAGTTGCGGAAAGGATAAATCTGATGTAGATAATCTTCATTCCATTCATCACTGATGGGTTTCGGTTCCGTCCTTGGAACTAAGTCGGCCTTATACCAAGCTCACACCAGCCAGAAACTCTTGGGTTAAGCTTTTACCCACAACCCTCTTCTCCCTTTTACCTCAGATCTCATTTCCCGAGTAGCTGTAAAGCCACTTCAAGCCAGCTCTCAGCTAAGTCTTTGATATTTTGATATTTCTGAATAGACAAGTGTTTATTAGAAAGTGTTACTTTACTCCTCCTTATATTTTCCTTGCACCTGATTATCACTAAGTCTCTTAACACTCTTTTCCAACTTTCCTGTCAATTACCTGTTTGCCATCTTTGTACCATCGCTGGTACACTCCCTTCCCACTACCCGCTGTGGTAATCTTCCTTTACCATTGTTGGTATTTTCTTCTTTGATTTCTAACTAAGCTGTAGTCGTGATTTTTTTGTTTTTGTAATCTGTTTTTTCTGGTACTGTATTATTTTTGTTGGTGTTAACATGTTTGACAAAAAGGGCACTTCAGGCTTCAAACAATGCCTGAAGTGTGGGAGAAAAATGACAAATAGTGACACTCATGATGACTGTGTTTGTTTGGGATTGCCTCATTTCTCTGTACAACCACCTTGCTCTATTTGTCAGGGTTTTAGTTCACGTACCATGAATGAGTGTAAGAATAAACTGATTTTTAAGGGCCTTCTTAAATCGCCCTTTTCAGAGGCTCTCTCCACATAGAAGGGTTCACCCCCTCCTAGAAAAGAGTGAAAGAGGCCACATTCCATTCCCTCCTCACCCTCTGGTTTGATGGAAAGACCACCAAAACCCAAACTTCCAAAACTTTCTGCTATGGACCAGAAGTCTTCGTCTACGGCACCGATTTCAGTACCATCTGTGTCAGTTGCATTGGTGCTGACAACGTCTGTGGCACCAACTATGGCTGAAACTAAGATTTTGACCTCAACCAGATTATGGCTGTGAGCCTTCCCACAGTTCCACTAGCTTAGATGGACACTACTGCCCCTGTCTCAAAATTGGCGATGGTGGTGCCATTAGACATGCAAGCATGGCCCCCGATATTCCCCGTCTGTGAACCCCTTCTTAGGACAGACTTATAGTCCCTTTTTAGCGCATCCATAGTCCCCTTCGCGGTTATCCAGTAGATCCACCAGGGCCCTCTCTGAAATTGATGGGGTGCCCTTGTGGACCAGCTGCTGATAGCCAGAGGGGATCCCTTCTGATTCAAAAACCCAGTCCCTTCTAGGACTTGGGAATTCTGCTTTACAAGCTCCATCTTACTCTCCTCCTTCGTCCACCTTGCAGGTTTCAAAGCCCTCTGCACTGGCGCTTTTCTTGGCACCCTCTGCTTTGGTGCCTGTGGTGGATCTCACTTTGGTCCCGGAGCCGTCCTTTTGGCCTTTGGTTCCATTGGAACAAGGTCTTCCTCAGGCCCGTGATTGGACTATAGGCTCTTCGGTTCTGAGTTCGGCGCCAACCTTTTCTACGGTAACGTCCACGGTGCCAGGAGCCCTGTCGGTACAGATCCAGCTTTAGGCTCCATTCCTGGGAGTGGATTCAATGGAGCGGTGTGTGGCCCCGGTTCTGAGGTTGTCTTTCTTGGTTCCTTGCTCCCATCCCTCTTCAGGCAGCCCTGACTTCCAGACGATGGAGAGGGCTCCTGCCTCTGTAGGCAAGCCTTCGGCATCAGAACCTCCATGTCCTCCCCCTGAGCTGCAGCTGTTGCAGGCCACCATCCCGGATCGAGCACGGGAGCCGCGGGAGACCCTATTGAAGTGTGCCCTTTCCTCTGGGTCCTCCTCAGAAGCTCCCATTGAGGAAGTTCCTAGGATGAAATCGTGCAAGAGGAAGCACGTGGACTCTCCTGAGGGAGTCCCTCATCGAGGATATGGATTTTGATAAAGAGGAAGGGTCCCCATGATCACCCCCTGAAAATGTCTCCTTTGGAGACATCCTTGAGATCTTGAAACAGAGGAGTGATCAGAAGCCCCAAAACCCTTCCTCCAAGAAATCCATTTTTCTGCAGGCTGTTCGTGCTCGACCATCTACCTCCTGGGTGACCCCACCTGCAGATGAGTTGGTTCAACTTGTGGTGCAGCGCACCTTGAAGAACCCTGATGCTGTTGAAGCAATCTCCAGGAGACCAGACAATGTCCTCTCTCCCCATGAAGAAAACCCATATTGGTCAAAAGGTTTACTGGTAGATGCTATTCTGATGGCGGCAGCCACCAAGAAAGAGCTCGCTGAGGAGAGCCATACTGTTCACCTGCCTAACAGGGAGTCCCAAGCGGAGGACAGACTGGGGAAGCGAGTATTTGCTTCATCGACCTTTGCAATTCGGTTCTTGAACTACTTGGCACATTTCACCAGACTCTAGAGAGACCTCATCTCTGAACTCTCTGGTACTCTATCAGAACAGGTATCTGACGAGGTTAATGACAAGGTAGCCTTGCAGCTAGCGACCCTGGAATCAATTTCTAATTCGTCCATGAGGTGAATTTCACATGCAACCAAAGGGGCAGCTAGAGCTCCGAGTTCAGGTGTAGTTATGAGACTTCATGCTTCGATTCACCTATGTGACTTTGCGGATCCTTTTAAGTCCTTTTTCCTTAATGCTCCAATGGAAGCATCTTCCCTGTTTGGCCCTAAAGTGAAGGACACACTAGCCAGGTGTGAGCAGGATGGTAAGACCCTGTCTGTAGTTGGTGTACATTTCTCCACTCCTCAGCGTCCTTTTTTCAGGAACCAGAGAAGTGGCAAATTGTGGGACAAAAAGTCTCAGGGTCCTTTTCATGACACAGTTGGCGAGTTCACCCTCAGAGGCAGAAGGCGCAACTGTATCGGAAGATTCCCCTACAGAGGCAGAGGGGGTCCGTGTAATCAGGGTTCCAGAGATTCTTTCTCTTGACAGCCCTATCAGTGCTCCTGAAGAGCAGCCCGATTACTTTCCTCTGGAAGCAGCCTTTCTATGCACCCCAATGCCTGGCTATCAATTACCACCGATTCTTGGGTGCAGAAGATAATAACCGGAGGTTACCAAATCCCATTCGACTCTTACCCAAAACTACCAAAACAAATCCCAGACATTCCACCCAGTCTAAAGGAAGGAACAGCTCTACAAATAGAAAAGCTGTACTTAAGAGTCATCCAGAAAGTCCCACCAGACCAGTTTGGATCCGGATTCTACTCAAGGTTCTTTTTGGTGCCAAAAAAGATGGGGCTGGAGACCAGTTTTGGATCTCAGCTGTTTAAACCAGTTCATCAGCCAGACAAAATTTCAGATGGTCACGGTTCAGTCACTTCTCCCCTTTCTGAAGGAAGGCAATTGGATGTGCTTGATAGACCTTCAGGATGTGTATTATCACATCAAGATGGACAAACGCTCCAGAAGGTTCCTTCTCTTCCAGCTGGGAGCCAGTCATTATCAAATCCGTGCCCTGCCCTTCGGACTCTCTACAGCCCCCAGAGTGTTCACCAAATGCATGGCAACCATGACAACTCATTTGAGACTGCAAGGATTCCGGGTGTTTCCATATCTGGACGATTGGCTCCTCACTGCCCCCACCAACCGTTTACTGGTAACAGCCTTGCACTACACCCACTCTTTGGCAAATCGCCTGTGAATCTCTATAAACTGGGAGAAATCCAATCTAACTCCAACCCAAACCTTGGAATTTATAGGGATGACAATCAATACCCGCTCTTGCTTAATCTCTCTCTCAGATCAAAGGTTTCAAAGATGAAGGATCCAGCTCTGAGTGACACTCTGCCATGACTTGGTTCTGAGTCGACAGATCCTGCATTTGTTAGGATCAGTGGCAGCATCTATATCAATAGTACCCCTAGCAAGGCTTCACATGAGATTCCTACAGTGGCTTCTGTTAACCTAATGGTATCCAAATCGTCAACTGTTGTCCTTCCAGATTCAAATTGCAAATCGATGCAGACTAGATCTTTCTTGGTGGATGAAACCAGAGACAGAACTTTGGAGCTGATCCTTCCACCTCCCTCAACCCAGCACCATTGTGACCACGGATGCTTACCTGATAGGGTGGGGGGGCATTTTCAGGGAATGACTGTCCAAGAAGACACATGGTCCGATTTAGAGGCCAATTTGCATATAAATGTTCTAGAACTACAGGCATTGATTTTGACGTTGCAAGCATTTCCATCTGTCCTTCCTTCAGAAACAATTGCTGTCCAATTGGACAACATGTCAGTAGTTTAGTTTATCAGCAAACAAGGAGGAACCAAGTCCTATCCCCTATGTCAAGAGGCCATGAGAGTTTGGCAATGGGTGATAGCTTCCAACCGCTTTCTGATAGCAATGCATATCCTGGGGAATTCCAACGTGATTGCAGACAAGTTGAGCAGATGCATTCTCCTGCCTCACAAGTAGTCCCTCAACCCCAACTTAGCGGCAAAGATTTTCAGCCATTGGGGCCAGCCTCGCTGCAATCTATTTGCCTCCCCGTCCAACCACAAATGCATTAACTACTTCGCCCTAACTCCCCTGCAGGGGTGATCTTATCCACGATTGGCCCACAGGACTGCTTTATGGTTATCCTCCCATTCCTCTGATTCTGGTAGATGTTCATCGTGTTTCACTGTTGCAGTCATTACACTTGGGTTATCCTGCTGGCACGCGACTCGTAGTCGGCCCGAGTTCCAAAGTCTTGGTCCGGCGTCGGTTGCGGTCGCTTCTTCCCTGACGTCAGTGCGCCAGGGGTATAAAAGTTGCAACTGACGCCATTTTCTTCAGTCTTTCTTGCCGCGCGGTGCCCGAAGCATAAGCAGTTCGCAAGTGCCGGTCGGCCAACTCCTGAGATTTTCAAAATTGAATTTCAGAACCAAAGTCTTCAATAAAGCTAAGTACCCCACTGGGGAAACTTTTTCTTGCTCCAGACCGATGTCAGTAAAAGTTAATAATTGTATTTCTTGTGGGAAGCAGATACCTCATAAGGACTTTCACTCTTACTGCATTCCTTGCCTAGGCCCTGACCACAAAGTCACTAGTTGTCGGTTTTGTGCTAGATTTAATAAACGCACTATTAAACGTCGGTTTGAATTTGCTTTACATTATTTTGGACGAAGATTTAATTACATAATGCCGTCGGAACAACCGATGACCGCAATGTATAAAAAATGCAAAAACAAAGAAAAAGACAGGCATCCGAGGTCCAAAACCGACGATGAAGTCTCTTCTAGGCCAGTCGCCGGTTCGCCGGATCTCAGTGAGGCGCTTTCGCAGCCCCCAACACCCGCTACCTCAGAGCCACAGGCCGCAACTGACAGCCACGTGGAGACACTGAGGCCTGTGGAAACTCAAAGTATTGGGCCTATGGAAAATATACCTTCAGATGTGTCCGGAGCCGCTGAGCAGGCACCGGCTTCTGAGGCTGTATTCAGACCTTCACAGCTTACAATTAAAGCTACTACAGCAGCAAAGGCAAAGTCAAAAACACCATTAAAGACAAAGAAACAAGTGCAGCATTCTCCAGAACAGTCATCCATGCCTAAGAAACAGATGCTTAAAATGGCCGAAGACCTTATTACTTTAATCAGGGGCTCCCATCCCCCTCCTGACAAAAGGCCTAGGCAAGACACTGATTATGACTCCTCTGATCAGGTTTCCATTTCTTCTGATTCTTCATCTGACCAGGGCTATTCTGTCCCTCCCTATGAGGACTCTGATGCTGAAGAGTCCATTCCTTTAGCCTCACAGCCTGAGGATTACTCTTTTGGGAAGCATTTCCACTGGGAGAGCCAGGATTACTCAGAATCCAAGAAAAGGCTCAGAGATGTCCTTCTATTGCCTCAGCACAGGCCCTTGGCTATCCCCCCTGTGCTTGATATTGTTGATGATGTTTTTTCTGAATCCAGTCTGTCCCCATATTCTTTACCCCCTGCACCAGTAAAGCCAGACAGGTACTACAGGGTCCTTGACTCTCATAAATTTCTTTACAAAAACCCTGCTGCGGACCCAGAAACTATTTCTCAGGGTCCAAAAGGGGTTAAAGCTTCCACTGCCAAAAATCCTGTCCCCTCAGATAGGGATTCTAGAGCTCTGGACAGATGGGGGGGGGGTTTACACTTCTGCTACTTTAGCTGTAGGAGCTTTAAACTGTCAGTTTCACGTGCTTAAATATCAGCAGTATCTCATGTCATTGTTAAAGCAGAAAATGGTTACAAACATAGAAGGTCCTGACCAAAGAAATCCAGGATTTATTGCATGCAGTTGAACAAGTGGGAAAGCATACTCTGCAGTGTGGTTTTGCTTCATTAGAGGCTTCTTGTAGAGCCGCAGTTACAGGCTCAGTTATTCGAAGACATGCTTGGTTGAAAGAACAAAGTTTACCTGACCATGTTAAAATGAAATTATTGGATGCTCCACTACAGCATGATACCTTGTTTGGTGTTAAGGCAGAAGAGGTTTTAAAGAAAATGGAGGATAAAGCAAAGTCAATGCAAACTGTGAAAGATTTCTTACAGGTTCAACCACCTAGATTTAGCAGGAACTGGCCTTCAAAAAATTGGTCCTTTCCTGTGTCAAGCAGGCCACAAAGAGGCAAATACAGACGCCCAAGAGGCAGATCTCAGCCCCAAGGCTCCTACAGACCTAAACAGTGGGGTGCTTCAGCCCCCAAAGGAGGAGAAGACAAATCACAACCTTATAGGAAACCGTCACAATGGCTTCCCTCTGCAAATACCAATCTCTTACCAGTTGACAGCACCCCTAGGGGGAAAGCTAGCACTTTTCTCAAAAAATTGGCACATGATCACCCAAGACCAATGGGTGTTGAATATAGTTTTCTCAAGGGTACAGGTTCCACTTCCACACGCTTCCAAAACCAAAAGGTATGCCAAACCTGCCACCAAACCAATAGGCAGAGGCACAAAAACAGATTGCAGCTCTTATGGATATGGGAGCTATTCAGAATGTTCCACAAGAAGAACAGGGCCAAGGATTTTACTCAAGACTTTTCCTAGTACCCAGAAAGGACAAAGCATAGAGACCAATACTGGACCTGTCAGTCCTAAATACTTTCCTGGATGTTCCAAAATTCAAAGTGTTAACACCACAACAACTCTTACCCATGCTTGGCAAAGAGACTTGGCTAGTTACTTTGGATCTCAAGGAGGCATACCTGCACGTCCCAATCAGACAATCGTGCAGAAGATACCTCAGATTTATAGCAGGCTCAATGCATTATCAATTCTCTGCACTGCCCTTTGGCTTGTCTACTGCACCCAGGGTCTTCACAAAATGCCTGGCACCAGTAATTGCATTTTGCTGACAAAAAGGAATTCAAATATATCCCTACTTGGACGACTGCCTTATTCAAGCAGAGAGCAAGGACATTTTTCTAAAGCACCTGGAGTTTGTAAAAAGATTACTAATCTGCCTAGGGTACACAGTAAACTAAAAGAAATCAAAACTAGTGCCCTCTCAAGAGATAATATTCCTGGGTCCAAGCTTAAATACAACTACCCAGACGGCTTATCTCACACCAGACAAACAAAGGCAACTGACTCATTACTTTCAAATGATGGCAACAAAGACCCAGCTCCCTGCAAGAAAAATTCTGCAGGCCCTGGGTTTCATGGCATCTTGCATTCTATTAATTCCATATGCCAAACTGCATATGAGGAAACTACAGTGGTATCTAAAAAGTGTTTGGGCTCAGCATTGTCACAGCCTAGAGACAATCCTAACCTTGATTCCCTGCCTACAGCAGGAGTTTCGATGGTGGTCCCAGGCCTGTCACCACAATAAGGGACAGACTTTCACCTTACCTGCAGCCAGGCAGACAATAACAACGGATGCATCGGACTATGCCTAGGGAGCACATATGGCAGGAAAATGTATTCAGGCACGTGGCCCAAGGAACAAATGCATCTTCACATCAATCAAAAAGAGGTGCTAGCTGTACAGAATGTCTTGACAGCCTTCAAGGACCTAATACATCCAGGACAATTATTAATAAAGACGGACAATACCACAGTTATGTGGTACATAAACAAGCAAGGGGGCACACATTCCTACCCCCTATGCAGACAAGCCATGACTTTGTGGAACACAGCACTGACTTACCAGGTACATCTGCAAGCACAATTCCTGCCAGGAACAAAAAATACACTGGCAGACGAACTAAGCAGAAATCTCATGGATCCTCACGAATGGAAGCTAAATCCACAAGTGTTCAACATGATAACAAGGGAATGGGGACGCCCAGACATAGATCTGTTTGCCTCCCCTCACAATTGCCAATTACAGAAATTTTGCACAAGGACTTATCACTCTCAAGCATGGAAAGTGGATGCTCTATCTTTCAACTGGAAAAACCTGACAGTCTATGCCTTCCCTCCGATGCCTCTTCTCACCAAGGTGCTTCTAAAAGTCAGACAAGAGGCCAAAAATTATCCTAATTGCACCAGACTGGCCACGCCAGCACTGGTACCCAATCCTAAAGATTTTGTCCCAAGGCCCGCCTTGGCCCTACCTCAAATCCCTCATCTTCTGACACAGCAAAACAATCAGATTCTGCACAGTCAACTCAGAACCTTAAACCTGGCAGCATGGCAGATAATGTAACCACTCAGACTGCACCTCTCTCTAAAGCTGTTATGGATGTAATTTTGGAAGCCAGGAGACCCAGCACTAGGAAATCTTATGCGGAAAAATGGAAGAGATTCAGTGCTTGGAACCAGGCACAAGGGCTCGACCCACTGGTCCCTAATATGCCTCAGATTTTACAATAGCTGACTGAGATGTTGGACAAAGGCCTATCTTTTTCTTCTATTAAAATCCATGCCTCTGCCATTTCAGCTCATTACAATACGAATCCTCCTATTTTTTCACATCCTCTACTACGACAGTACATCAGAGGGGCAAAGAATATAAGACCCCCTAGGAGAGCACCAGTACCTACTTGGGACCTCAACTTTGTTTAAGAAAAACTAACGCTGCCTCCTTTTGAACCAGCCAGCACAGCTGATCTAAAATTCTTGTCATGGAAAACTGCTCTGCTCCTAACAATAATTTCAGCAAGAAGAGTTTCAGAGTTACAGGCATTGATGGCTGTGGAACCTTTCCTCATTTTTCACCAGGATAGGGTTTCTCTAAGGACGAACCCAACATTCATGCCAAAAGTGGTCTCCAACGTGGCCTTAAACCAAACTATTTATTTGCCTACTTTCTACCCAAATCCCCAGAATAAAGGGGAAAGACTTCTGCACTCTTTGGATATACACAGGCAGCTACGATTTTACTTGGACAAAACAAAAGCTTTCAGAAAAACTGAGCAACTGTTTGTAGCATATGCTGCAGGATCACAAGGAAAACCTATTACAAAGCAGACAATCTCCAAATGGGTAGGACACTGCATCCGCTTCTGTTATGCACAACATGGCAAATCTGTGCCAAAGGGCATTAGGCCTCATTCTACCAGAGCAGCAGCCACTTCAGCAGCTTTCCTCAGAGGGGTACCAACCAAAGACATATTAGAAGCTGCAACCTGGAGCTCAGTGCACACTTTTACCAAGCACTGCTACCTACCTCTCTGCTCCAAATCCAGAGCAGGCTTTGCCACTGCAGTTCTGCAGGGCTTGTTAGCCTCGCCAAATCCAATCTAGACCCAGCCACCCTACCTCAGCTTTGGGATTCTACGCAAGTGTAATGACTGCAACAGTGAAAACGACATACATACATAGTACACCTAACCTACCATAAATGTAGATGTTGTATTCACTGTTGCAGTCCTGTCCCAGTCTACCCACTCTCCATCCTGCTGGGACTACTCTTTACTTCTCAACTCTGTACAACCTATGTGGTGTATTTGCTTTTAGAAGAAGAAAATGTTTTTAGTGATATATACATGGTTGTTAGACATATTTTTATCTTTACAGCCTTCATATCTGGGGGCACCTGACATCTGGGGCAAGAAAAACTGAAGAAAATGGCGTCGGTTGCAGCTTTTATACCCCTGGCTCACTGACATCAGGGAAGAAGCGACAGCAACCGACGCCGGAACAAGACTTTGGAACTTGGGCCGACTACGGGTTGCCTGCCAGCAGGATAACCCAAGTGTAATGACTGCAACAGTGAATACACTCGGACATCTACATTTATGGTAGGTACACAACTGTACTTTCTGAAGAAAGCTCTTTGGTTGAAAAGCAAAATTATCCTCATAGCACCATATTGGCCTCAACAGGTATGGTTCCCCTTTCTCTGGTCTTATCTGCTTTGCAGACTGTGGGCCTTTGATCCAACTCCAGATCTGATCTCTTACCCCTAAGGGTTGAGCCACCCGAACTTGACCAGTGTCAAGCTCACAGCATGGCTTTTCCACTTCCGGTGATCGCCAGGCATTGTAATCTTCCCTCTCCAGTATGTGACATTATTCTGGCTTCACCTAAACCAACCACCAGAAAACTTTATCCTGACAAATGGAAAAGATTTTCTCTTTGGTCTAGACAGAGGAAACTAGATTAATTTTCTGCACCAATCTCTGCTGTACTCCAGTACTTATCTAACTTCTTTGAGGAGGACGCCGCAGCATCAACTGTTCAAGTTCATTTAGCTGCCATTTCGAATTTTCATAATGGTTTTGGTGACTCTTCTTTAATTTCTCATCATCTGAGCAAAACCTTCTTGAAAGGAGTGTATCACTCCAGACCTCCAATTAAGCAGCCCACAGAACCCTGGAGTCTCACACTTGTCTCATGATATTTGACACTGCCTCTTTTCGAGCCAGCAGTCACGTCTGACCTCAAGTTTCTATTTTGGAAATCTCTTTTTCAGGTGGCTGTTACTTCAGCCAGGCTCATTTCCGAGCTCTAGGCTCTTTGTACCAAGCATCCTTATTTGATTTTCCATAAGGACAGAGTATCACTACGGGCTTAACCCTTCCTTCCTACCCAAAGTAATCTCTGAGCTCCCTATTAATTAGACTATTGATTTGCCAGTGCTTTTTCCTAATTTTTCGAACAAGGGCGAGTATTATTTGCATTTACTGGATGTCCACAGACAACTGAGATTTTACTTAGAACAAAAACAATCCGAAAATCAGACCAGTTATTTATATCCTTTTCTGGTCCAAAAATGGGAAAGTCAGCCTCTAAAGTGACCCTATCCAAATGGCTGTGTGACTGTATAATTTTCATGTATAACCAAGAGAGAAAGTCTGTTCTACCAAACATCAGAGCTCACTCCACCAGATCAGTGGCAACTTCTGTGGCGTTCCACTCCAGAGCTTCGATGGACGATATCTGTGCAGCAGCTACGTGGGCTTCCCCCCATACCTTTATCACTCATTATAAGTTGGATCTGGTCTCCAGGGGAAGAGCGTCTTTTGGTTCAGTGGTGCTCAGGAATGTTCTTCCATAGGGCCACCCAAATGATATAAGGTAGCTGGGGACTCTGTCCCATCAGTGATGAATGGAATGAAGATTAACAACATCAGATAAAGAAGTTACGTCTAACCATAACGTTCCATCTGTGTTGTTGATCTTCATCCATTTATCATGTCTCACCCTCCTTCCCCCTCCTAGAGGCTCCCGGGGAATACTTTGGGTCCATTTCCTAGATTAAGGTTTGTGCTCGGAGACCGCTTCTGCTTTACTTATTAGGACAAACTCGATCTGAGGTAACAGGGAGAGAAGGGGGTTTGGGGTAAAAGCTTAGCTCGAGCATTTCTGGCTGGCGCGAGCTTGGTATAAGGCCGACTCAGTTCCAAGGACGGAACCGAAACCCATCAGTGATGAATGGATGAAGATCAACAACACAGATGGAACGTTATGGTAAGACATAACTTCTTTCTCTTGTTCTAGACCCTTCCCAGGAGGATTCCCAGGATAGAATAGCTGGTATAGTTATAAAATATGTTTGATATTATGGAAAATATTACTATAGAAACATATTTGCATGTGTATGGCTGATAAACCTGCCAAGGCCATAACAGAACTCGTTTTGTTAAAGGAGAAACTGAGTTCCTGTCTACTAGAGAAAAATATTAATGATAGGCTTATTTTTGGTGTTTTAATTTCTCATTCTTCAAACATGAATATTGATAGGAGATCTACATCATCACATTGTGTACAGTCTGTGTGACTGCTGCACTGGTGGAAGTGGTTGGTTTATCATGCGTATTCAGCAGAAGTGTAATACCTGGTGTCAAAGCCATGGCCTGAAGCTCAATGCCAAAAAGTATATTGTCATCCCCTTTGGTAAAAACTCTATACCCATGAACTACCACATAGCTGGTAGTCTAGTTAATGCCGAAAATGTGATGAGAGACCTTGGGACACAGGTGGACAGTAGTCTCTCCTTTGATAATCTCATCGCCACAGTGATCAGGAAATCCTTCTACGTGGCTAATCTCATTACAAAAGGATTCTCATCCAGAAAAAAAGAGGTCATTGTTCCCCTCTACTCATCACTCATTAGACCCATTATAGAGTACAATGCCCCTTTTGGTATGTACCTCACAAGACATATACAACAACTGGAAAGACCACAGAAATACCTCACAAAGAGGATTACTGGCCTCAAACAGATGCCCTACGCAGACCATCTCAAAAAACTACAGCTTTACTCCATCGCATATCGCCTACTCAGGGGCGATCTCTGCCTAACATACAAAGCTATGTCAAACCCAGTGCTGTTGGACATGCTCCACTTAAAGAAATCCCAATCCCTCCGAGCTACAAGCTCTAGGGACCTAAACCTTGTCACCACAATAAACAGAACATGCTGGAGGGATAGATTCCTGTCCCAGAGACTTCTCATACTCTGGAACAGACTACCTATTTGTATCAAACAGAGCTCCTCATTAGCACTCTTCAAGAAAAATCATGATGATTGGATGGGAAATGGGAAATTCACCCCAGGGATTACTTCTGTGGCTCTGATCAACAGGGGCACAGGAAAATAATTTTCTTGGGTGTCTAAAGCCAGGGTACGTTTTTTGGCTAGGCTTATATAGGCCCTAGGGCCAATAGCCTAGTACCTACCTATGAACCTATAATATGTGTGGAAAGGAGTGGTGAGAAAGTTGGAAAGTCCGGTTATGTTCTGATCTAATAACACATACACTGTTTCAGTGAATGTGGCTATGCTTTGAGTTAGCTGTGCATTTGTACAGTAGAGGAGCTTGTTCGGTGGTTATGCTCTGCAGAGTTTTGGCAATCATAAAGAAAACAGCAAGTAGTCCTATTATGTCTGTTGCATTTAAAGGAACACAGATGGAGCTTACAGGGGATGGAAGATGCATACTTCAGACAGGGAAGACCATTAAACTTGCCCATTGGACTCTGATGTTAAGGAAGTTATTTAAGGCGAGGTCGAATCTGACATGGAAAGACTAAGTGACAATAGATATTGAGGGCTCTACTGAAGGCTAGTTGAAGCTGCAGCACACTACAACTGCTTTAACAGGTACAGTAATATGAAGATTAATGATGAAACCTTTTTAGTTCAGTCTGGAATCCCAGCCATAACTTTTAACCTCTTAGCTCACAAATTCTGGACAAAGCCTCCAAAATAAGGGCAGGTTTTAAATATTTCTCTTATTAACTTAAAAGGTTAATGTAAATAACAGAATTTGTGTTAGTGTTGTGACAAAGGAGGTACTGCCAGCACAGCTAGCTGGAATTCTGTAAATAATTATATGTCATTTGTGAATATCAACATGATTCATATAAGATGTTTGCGCTACAACTATATTAGAGCTGTTTGCCATGTAAGATGGTTTGTACAGATGTGTGCTGAAGAGGTGTTTTACAAAGTTCTGTTTGAAATGTATCCACAGTGTACTGTACTGGAATAGAACAGAAATGTACATACACTAACATACACTATAGCAACTGTTTAAATGTATATATTTTAACATGGGAAACTGGAATACAGAATGTTAACTTGCAAAACTTCAGAAAATAGCTGAAATTAAGTTATTTTATGGCCACACAATAAAAAAATGTTATCATTCAATTTCAGAGCAGCAGTTGACATAATATCTGTACTAATGAAGTTTTCTGTATTGTCTTGGAAGTGTTTTATGACTTCCATCATCTGCAGAGACCTGAGGAAAAGCCCTTGTCTATGTATTTTCACAGGTGGATGCTAAATACTGCTAGCTTTCAGCAGTGGGGGAGGGTTTACCTGGGATAGAGTCTGCTGACAAGAAATTGTCATTCTGCAAGCTATCCCAGCAGTAATATTTGAGATAATAATTTAAGAAAACTCTGAGGGAGACCGCATTCTGTATTTTGTCTTTGACCTGACAACATCTAGAAGAACTACTCACCACATCTGCCTTGGTGTTCTGAGTAAGTTTCTAGGGTATAGTAATTCTCTTAGATATAGTCAGGAATATAGCAAAGCTTACCTTAGAGATTTTTCTTTATTTGAGTTTGTCCTGTAATGTTGTTTTAAATATTCCCTGTGATTTTGAACTCTGCTGTCACTTTAAATATATACTGAGTATTTTCTTGTTCTTTTAATATTTATTATTAAATATATTTAAACCTTTCATTGTGGCTGATCTGTCTAGAGATATTTAAGTTCTGAGAGTGTTTGCGTATTTATTTGGTGACACTGTGTAGGCCATTCCTAATAACCTTGCTCTTGGTCAAACTACCATCTGTATTGATGGTAACATTACAAAGTAAGATTGGACACCCTTTGTTAATGGCCTTAAAGACGCTGATAAAGAGTTAGCTAGTGGCAATAATAAATACCTTCTAGTTTGGGCAGAAGGGGGCATAGCTAGTAAACCTGTGCCAGCCTTTCCCAGGTGTGTGTGTGTGTGTGTGTGTGTGTGTGTGTGTGTGTGTGTGTGTGTGTGTGTGTGTGTGTGTGTGTGTGTGTGTGTGTGTCTATGTCTGTGTGTAATAAATCTCCAAGAGTGTGTTTGTGTGAGCTACATGGGCAAGGACATGAAGCACTGGCTGGACAGGGAGGGCGCTGGAAGTCTTGGCTTGGCCACTCAGCTGAGATCTCAACTCTATAGCTGTGCCTGTGGGGAGTCGTGTTGGGAATCTGGAGAAAGAGTGAGAAACCAGCCCTGCACTGACTGTGGTCTATGTGTGCTCTTAAGGGCAATTGCACTTGATACAGAGAGCTGCATCTGGAATTACTGTGTGTGTGTACCTGTCATCCTACTAATGTACATCCCCCACTGTTGCCAGTGGTGAGGATTGAGGCTCCTTGGTTACTGGTTCAGTGGTGGGGCATCACAAGTGTATATTTCCTGAAGGATATAAAGTCA
Organism: Protopterus annectens; assembly: GCF_019279795.1. Classification (NCBI taxonomy): domain Eukaryota; kingdom Metazoa; phylum Chordata; order Ceratodontiformes; family Protopteridae; genus Protopterus; species Protopterus annectens. Next base: position 435,564,019 of record NC_056728.1, read on the forward strand.
AAAAACAAATGTGTGTCATTGTTGAATGACTTCAGTCCTCCATGATTTGACAGAAAAAACAAATTTTATGAGGAATAGACCAAAAACATGAGGCAGAAATCAAGACAATCTGTAAAAATTTGAAAGGCACAATCCATCCCATTTGATACTCCAGGAGGTTTTACTAGCTAAAGGACCTACATAAGCCAGGAGGGAGTGGTGCTAGTCCTGTCAGTGTATAGCAGTTATGTGGAATGTTTCAGGAAAATGCACTTCTGTTCCTGTTTAATCAACTGAAGCTACAAAAGTCCTATAGACTTCTGGTCTGAGGGCAGAGAGACTTGCTTCTATGATGAAAGTGAATCTGCTTATGTCTTGAATGGTCTGCAGGTAGCAGTTCGACCATGCAGAGCTATAATCATCCATATGTGAAGAGCTGAACAATAAAGCAAAATGCACGATAGTATGAAATTTCCATGAGTTTTTTCCTAAATCATTGCATGTCATATTGCGTTATTTCGTTTCAGTGATGTAACTTGACTTAGTGTTAAGAATTGCTGGTCCAGATTTCTGGCTCCATCTTCTATAGCAGCATAGTTAAATATATATTTTTTTATTTCAGTCCCTTAGTGTAGTTTGCTAGACTGATCTTCTTGGACAAACTCATAATTCAAGCCATAAGCAAAGCCTGTATGGTAGTTCATATAGTAATTTTATTAAGATGTGATAAAAGAGTGTAATGCATTTTCACAAACTTGTAAGAAAAGCATGATGAATGTGTGGTTTGCACATTTTAAATTCTTTATGTGAGCCCATGCTTGCTGACCATCAAGCCCCACCCTGACCATGTCTGTATCTTCCATATCACTGGAGCAAGCGCTATTTATGGTACAGCTTTCATCCAGGAAGCTAGAGAGAGAGACATGCTTTTTTCCTGTCTTTAATCTGTTCCCGTGCCCATGCAAATTTCTCAATTCCATCCACACTGCTTGAAGATCACCAAGTGATGTACCCCATGCACAACACATGGGACAGGGACAACAGTCACAGATGTGAATATGTCAGTAGGAAATTAAATGCACTTCTGTTTTGTAATAGGATAATGTTGCCAACTGTTAGAAACTAACTTTTTTTTTTGCAAATGTTCTCTTTGCAGATCAAGGGTATGTTTTGCACCTGCAAATGAAAATACAGAAGGCTTTCAGAAGTCTGATAGCATTAGTTATGATGAGATTATTAAAATCCCAGGGGAAGTACGACAGATGAAGTGCCAGCAAGTTGGATCAGAGAACCAGTCCTTTATAATTAACATTGTGCCCCAGAAGGACATATTTTCATCTGATATTGTAGATGATGGATTGGATGTTCCATTTATTCTTCACCTGTGGCCTCCAGTGTTACTTCGCAATCTGCTTCCTTATACGGTTGTCTACAGTCTAGAGGTAAATCTTTATTGTGAATAATCAATATAATTTAGAACTATTAATGTTGTTTGAATTGGGCATTAAGACTTTACCTTGTTGGTTTGATGACAAAGAGTAATATGACACTGCTACAGGGAAAGTACAGTTGTGTAAGTAAACCCACCATAACAGTAGATGTTTGAATGATCATTGCTGCAATAACCTTAGCTATGTAACAGCCATCAGGCTTCCAAATCTTCAGGGTATCTTCCATGCACACAGACTGTCAGGCAACTCGAGCTGAGTTGATTAAAATACAGGTGTGGGAGCCAAACTCTTCAGAGCTTTCTTGCCAAAAGAGAGAGGGAGAGTGAAGCTGAAAACTGAGAGGAAAATGCTAGGAAGATCAACAAATAATCATATCTTAACATAAACAACACTCCATAAAACAAGGTGTATAGAGACAGATGGCAGCTACTGCAGCAGCGATCATTCAAACATCTACAGTTATGGTAAGTTTAGCTACAGAGCTGTAATGTATTCATATTGATAACTGCTGCAGTAGCCTTTTTTTAACTGTGCAGTAGCCTTAGCTATACAGATTACCCTAGCTTACTAAATTTCATAGGTGGAAAGAGAAGAGTGTAGGAGTCCATGGTAAATGGTCCTTGCAAAGCCTGATCTAGACCTAGAGAAGTGATCGAGTTTATGGTGTTTTGTAAAATTATGTACAGAAGACTAAGTTGCAGCTTCTAGAATACTATCCCTTTCCAAAAAGCCACAGGCTCTGGTAGAGTTGGCCTTAACCCTGCCTGGAATAGATTTGTTGTGGTGAGTATAACAAAAGATAGCCTTAGACAGCCATTTGGAAATAATCTGCTTTGATACAGGTTGCTTCTTCTTACTTTCACAAGAAATGAACAATTGATCCGAAGATCTAAAAGATTTAGTTCTGTCAAGATAGCACCTGAGTTGTGTGTGAACATCCAGGGTATGGAGTATCCTTTCTCTCTCATTTTTGGGTTTGGGAAAGAAAACAAAGTGATAGATAGTTTGGCTTAAAGTAAACTCAGATGCCCCTTTAGGCATAAAAGAATGGTTAGCTTTCAAAGAAGCCCTGCCCTATGGAAAATGAGATAGGGTTGACTCAGTGTAAGAACTTGCAACTCACATACCCTTCTTGCAGATGTCAGAGCAATCAGTAAAACTGTTTCCATGTTAAGAACCTCAAGTCAGCCAGGTTAGCTTGTTCAAATAGAGCAAGTGTTAGCTTCTCTAACACAAAATTAGGATCATAAGGAAGGGGCCACAGATTTTCATGGTAGCCTGTTATGCAAAACCTCTTTCAAAAAACATTTTGACATGAGAATGCATTGATAGAGCATGATCTGTGGTTAGACATAAGTGAACCTTGATAGGAGTAAGAAAGGCTATTGGATAGTAATTCGCACAAATATCATTAAACCAGAGAACAACTAGCCCTGAATGGCTGCTGGTCATGCTGTTGGCATCAACTAGAGAACCTTCTCCATTGCTAATATATGGTTTTCTAGTAACAGGCTTTCCTGCCTGTGGTAATGCCTTCTGCACATCTTCGTAAACAGGTGCCTAAAAGGAATTAAGACCCTATTGTCCAGGCAGTCAGTTAAAGCAGATTGGTGTTAGGGTGTACCACACACCCTTGTTCTTGATTGAGTAGCTCCAGTCTGTAAGGAAGCTTGTGGTAGTTGTTCCTAGCCATTTCGAGAAGAAGGAAAAGCTATGGTTGCCTGGCCCAGAAGGGAGTCATCACAGTGATCTAGGAGATTCCTTCTGAATCTTCTAAGTACCGTGGATGATATTGGAAAGGGTGGAAAAGCATACTGGAACATTCCTGCCCAAGGAAAAGAAAAGAAAAAGCATCTGTCTACCAGGAATTCATGCAAGGCGTCCTGGAGCAGAATCTTGCCAGCTGATTTTTCAGAGAGGAGGCATAGAGGTCTACTCGAGGAACTCCCCACAAATTTATCAAATCTTGCAAGATCCCATAATCTAGTTTCCATTTGTGAGGGTCTGCCCTTCTCCTGCTCAGCTTCTCTGCCACATAATTTTGTTCTGTCAGAGTGTAGGATGCCTGTAGAGTGAGATTGTGCTGTGAAGCAATATCCCAAGCTAACATCGCAGAAGGCTTATGACCTGGTTTCCCCTTGCTTGTTGATGTACCACATGACTGTGACTGTGGTATTGTCTGAAACCACTTGAAGAGGTCCTGAAAATGAAAGATAATTTGGAGCGTTGAGTTCTTTGATCAGGACAAGCATCTCTATTATATATACATGCTTCCATCTGTTCATGGTGTCCCCTACACCTTGCAGTTTTATCCTTTCTGAAACTGCTCCACAAGCAAAGTCTGAGCTGTCTCTAGTGACTGTTTTGGAACAGGGAGAGAGAAGGAGAGACCTGGACTTAGGGATACCTGCTGTCTCCTTCGAGTGACTTCTCTTCTTATAAACCCCAGCACTGTGATCTGAAAAGACAAGGGGTATTGTGCTGAGACCAAAGCGACTTTATATACCACTGTATTTTTCTCATGTGAAATCTTGACGGGGTATCCTGAGAATCATAAAAGCCATGAGACCCAAAATCCTGAGGTATTTCCTCACAATGACCAAAGTCTTGAGTGGAAAACCCTAGAAATAGATTTAGATGTATGTCTGTTTTTACTAGTGGAAGAAGAGCTCTTTGAGCTGTGGTGTGTAGTTGGCATCCCTAAAAAACAGTCCTGTGAAAAGGAGTCAAGAAAGACTTTTGAATGTTCTCATATAATCCAAGCTTGTGTAAGAGATTTCTCATGCAAGAGAGAGATTTCCTTACACTTTGAAAAAAACACTGCAAAGATAAGGAGGTTATCTAGATATGGAACAATGTGGGTACCCTGTAGCCAACAATGACTATAACTGAAGCTAGACACTTTGTGAATAATCTTAGTGCAGTAGATAGCCAAGCTAGTCCAAAGGGTAAAGCAGAGAAGTGACAATATGATCCAGACTCTCAGAATCAAACGCCTGAAGTGTGGATGAATAGGAATGTGAAGATAAGCATCCTTTGAATCTATTGTCACCAGGAAACTTGAATGAGGAAGAAGTGGTTACATGTTGTGAAGTAACATCATTTGAGCTTTGGGCTCCATCGCAAATAGGTTTAAGAAAAAAGATGAAGAACTGGTCTCCAAGCATTAATGAAGATGAGACCCCAAATGTTTTGGCTATTTCTCCTCTGTTACTGGTACTAGAAGATGTCCGCAAACTGGATGTAAAACTCCTTTGGCTACTGAACAAGTTCCTAAAAGGCTTTAAGAAAGAACAAGGTGTACTGTGATCTTGCAGCTGTCTTTGCTCTATTGTCAGCTGACCCAGCTGTGGTTTCTCTAGCTGCCAACTCTTAACAAGAGAGCCTTGGCTTCTTTTAACCCTACACTGCTGGATAAAATTGGCAAGAGGCTAAAATCTCTTGGACAGTAGTTGGCTACATTTGTACCAGACAGTTTGCTGCAGTTTAAAAGAAGATTTTTTTTTATTTTTAATAAAACATGTTGAAAGAGGATTGGGGGCAGAGCACAGAAACAGGACCTGCATGGCTGGGACAGAAGTGGGGTGTGTGTATCATGCATCTGGCCTCCTGGTTGATGTGCCAGTAGAAGGAATGTCCATTTTTTGATCTTCATTTCAAGAGCTGAAAAGGTAGGATGCTAGTTCATAGTACTAGCTTAAGGCTATGCTTCTGCACACATGAATTGATTTAGCAGTGCCATTTATGGGGACGTCATAAGAAGATATTTAGGTGTTTGGATTAAAAAAGATTTTATTATAGCAACTAAAGGTATTTGGGAAGACACTAAAAAGGTAATACAAAAACTGAGAAGTTGGAAGCTCTTGACTATCTATTGATATGGATAGTAAGGTATGAGCTGTAAAAATATTTCTAATCCATTTAATATTGTATGTATGTCAGGCATATTTTTTTCAACCAGAGGAGAAGCTGTGGACTATAATTAATAAATAATTGAAAGAGTTTATTTTGGGGAAGAGAAGGCGAAAATTCTCCCTGCAGCACAATGTGGTTTACGGTTTCCAAATTTGAAAAGATACTTTATAGCTAGATAGTGAAGCCTTGTATGCATAACACAAGCAGAAGAATGCAAATCAGAGAATAAATTAATGATTTTGAGTGGGGGAGGGGGTCATAAAATAAGGGAGAAAGTAGACTTTTGGATACAGGTACTTAAAGAAAATATTCATACAGAATATTATATTTACAAATTAGTAAAAAATATTTTGTGATCAAATCCTACATGGGAATGAAGAGTACCAATAGGGATGACTGCAAATATGGGCACAGAAATTAAGCAAGAGGGAGCTGGAATTTTTGAAAAAAAAAAAAACAAATGAATTGAGGTATTTGGAGAAGTAATGAGGGAGGAAAAGTCATAGACTGGAATGAGGCTAAGCAGAAGTTTGGACTGTGGATTGCGGACTACTTTCCCTATCACTGGTTGATAACAGAGTGTAGGCATAGAGAAAGAGATGGGATAGGGGGATCAGGGCCAGACATAGGCCAATTAGACCTGTTTGGATCAGTAGGACCCTCCACTAGGCTGTGACAGAGTCAATATTTCTTAATGTGCCACAGAGATTTTGAGGAATTTCAACAGTTCTGTGTTTTGTGGAAACACACATACTGTAACAAGTAATGAAAATTAATTGGGTAAGGAACTCCAGCCATTCAGAGCAAGTGAGATAGATGATTTGAAGCTTGTGGAGGTATAAAGGGGTAATTTGAGAAGAGAATGTTTAATTGTTAGAAATTGTTCATGCCGTGTTTGCATCCACAACCACTAAGCAAAGCCCACTGACTCACTTGTCCAGTACTTCCTGGCATCTGAGGACTTTAGGCAAGGGAGGTGATAGCAAGGGGACTGCATTGTGTCAGATGATTTATAACTGGTTTCACATTTTAAATGAGCTTATTTCCGTGTAGTGTAGTATAGTCTGCTTCATACTGTATGCAGCACCGTACAAAGATGCTGGAGTCTGTAGAGTACTTAACTTATAAAGATATATATTTTTAATTATTTTATTCACCTAATTAAAGTTTGTTAACCAGAGTTGAGCGCTGATCCATCTAGATCATTTTCAGGCTCAGCATGGAAAACAAAAGCAAAGAAATGATAAACTTTACATTATCACTGTTATGTTGATATTAACTAATGCCAGGCATGCATAGAAGTATAAGTCAGGATAACATGTATAAATGAAATCATAAGTAGATTTGTTACAATAATTCAGTTAGCAGCATTGTTAAGGAGGGTACCTATACACTCAAATCAAATAATATAACATTTCTATAGAGAAAGTAATATATAAATAAAATATTTACAAGTGTGTAATCTCATTGGCCATGTGCTTTTAAGGAGAGTAAGGCATGAGTCAAAGGAGGAGGAGAAATGAGGGGAAGGAAACAGAAAAAAAGAGAGAGAAAAATGAAAAAAAACCCGAAGGGCAGAGGGAGAGACGGGGGGGGGGGGGGGTGTGTGCAGCTGTCTTCCACCCAGGTTCAAGAGAATAAGGCAGTACTACAGGAGTTTAGGGACATGGTTGGCAGTAAACCCTTGTGTTACTTTATTGTGGGATACATTTTATTAGACTGGAAAGGTTATGTGCTGTTTATGCTTACTCATGAAAACTTACCTTCCAATCATCTACTTCAGGCATACCTTCCAGGCAAATAAGTGTCTTCCTAGCTACAGTATGGATACTTACCCAGCTCCTGCTTGTCTTTCTCCTAACATACATAAAAAGAAAAAGACAACTGAAACATAAGTCTCAGCCTCCATGCGGGCAAGTGTGATACCACAGCCTATGTTGGGTGACTTGTGGCCTTGGATGGTTCCTCAGACCACTTATCTCTTTCCGTAAATCCCTGTGGTGCAGCCTTGCTGCCTCTATGGACTAGAAGTCAGACATGTTCTCTGCAGCTGTTCCAGTTCCCTGCTCAAACATGAAAGAATCAGTTGATATTTGGAGAGGGTCTTCTCAAAGTGTCTTGGGAGAAGAGACCTTTTGTTTGGGATGATGTGCAGTCCCCTAGCCTCTTCCCGATTATGAATGTACATAAAAAAAGAAACAAAAATTGAATCATACTGAAAATAAAGGAAATGGGTCCTGTCTGCAAAAATGATGTTATTACCCTAGCCAGTATTTTATAGTTAATTCTGTGTGCTAGATGCTGCCTCCTAATACTGAAGCTCCTATTTCTAAGGAGGAGGATGCATTTTGCTGATGTCTGACATTTGTAGAGAAATGGTTAGCTCACTGCAGGATTCTATAACCCAAGATTCTGTCTGTGGATAGAGAAGCCTGAAGTGATACCAGTGAATCTTTATCTTTTACTGAGACTATTTCCAGAATGAGGGGCTTATTTGCTTGAGAACAGATATATGTTCCTCCAGAGTCGGGCAGATATTATGATGTACTTACACAAGAAGTCCCTATTTCCCATATTTTGCCTACTTTGGGAGATGCCTTAAAAGCTGCTGGTAATGCTCTTGATTCTCTCCCATCAGTTTCTAAAACAGCAGATAAATTGTATAGAGCTTCACATTCTCTTCTTAAAGCTGATCCTGCTGTAATCAGTCCTATGGCTCAACAATGGAAAAGTGTCTTGCCTTCTCCAAGCTTCACATACAAATACGTTTTGCTATTCTCTTCTTAAAGCTGATCCTGCTGTAATCAGTCCTATGGCTCAACAATGGAAAAGTGTCTTGCCTTCCCCAAACCAATTCCTGGGATAAGGAGGGGAAGTGGTTGGTAGACAGGGTAAGAAACGTTCTTTTGCCATATTAGCCTTCAAAGGATCCTGAACTATCAAGACTATATGTGGAAGTTCATTTTGAAGTGTGCTAAAAGTTTTTTTTTATATATATAAAAAGAAACCTCTTTATTGAATTATCACTTTTGACATAAGCAATCATACATTTATGTAAATGGAAATGAATCATATTGGCATATTTTCATTTGCAAATGTTATATGTTGCATATGATCTATACAGTCATTATCAATTGAATATTATATATCTCATTCAATTCTTGCCTTCCATTAAACCTCATTCCTCCTCCAAAACATTATTCTGCATGTATTGTTCCCACAATCCCCATTTCTTCTGTGTAATTTGCTCCTACCATTTTCTAAAGATCCCACTTCCAGTTCTTTTATCTTGGTTACTATATCCACAACTTCTATTACAGTTGGTTTAGAATTTGATTTCCATTTTCTAGTAATTGCTTTTTTGGCCACTTCAATTAAACCCAGCAAGGCCTTACTATTTCTAAGCAATTCCAATTCTGTATCACATCTCAAAAAAATAATTTCCTTAGTTACACCAATTTGCTTACCCATTATTTCTGATAGAGTAGTTTGCAGGGAATTTCTAGAGTCTCCCAACTCGTTACATTCCCAAAAATATGTTCCCAGTTACCTTTTTTTCCCCATCACACCTCCAACATTTGCAGTTTACCTGAGGAAAAATTATTTGGAGTCTGTCTGGCCTATAAAAAAACAAAAAAAACTATGCAAACACTTCCAAGCCAAAGTCCTAAATCTTCTAGACTATGTTGCATATTTGAGCGACATACATATATCCTCCCATTGTTTCTTTGTGAATTGCTTATTCACTCTGTCTTCCCAGTCCTTTCTAACCTCCTCTGATTGATTCCTATAGTTATCATGCAGTATTTTATAACAGCAGCTTATGTTTAGCATTCTACTAAAACTCAGTGCATGCTGTTTTTTCACTTAGAATCCACCTATTCCTTTCTCTTTGTGTATACTCTGATATCAGTCCCTTTTTTCCCCAAACACGTTTATCACTTGTGACATAGGCAAATTTACATTCATATAAAAGAATTCAAACTATATTAACATAAACATTATATTTTACATGTACTGCTAAATATCATATAACCTATGCAATATTGCATAAATGATTCAATTCCTGCCTTTTTTTTCACTTAAGAAACATCTTTATTAAACCATTACTTACTACAAAGGCAATCATATATTAATATAAATGAAAACAAACCACACCAACAATCCTAGTCGCAAACATTTTACATCACAAACCATACTGACACACTCGCAGATGCAAACATTATACATCATTTATAATGTACCCAATCTTTCTCACTCAAACACTACATAGCTCATTTAAGTCTTGCCACCTTTTAGTCATCATTCCTCCCTTGTATGTACTTTTCCCACAAGTCTCATTTTTTCCTATGTAGTTTGCTCCTACCCTTTCTAAAGATCTCAATTCCAGTTCTTTTATCTCTTGTTACTATACTCACTACTTCCCGTATAGTTGGTTTAGTATATGATTTCCATTTTCTAGTAATTGTTTTTTTTTTTGGCAGCCACCATTATTAGACACAGCAAAACCTTACCATGTCTAGGCAATTCCGATTCGGTTTCATAGCTCAAAAAAATCATCTCCCTTGTCAGACCAATCTTCCCACCCAGCATCTCCGAAAGTGCATCCCACAGGGAATCACTAAAGTCTGCCAACTCACCACATTCCCAGAAAATGTTCCCTGTTACCTCTTTCTTCCCCTTCACACCTCCAACATTTACTATCTGCCTGAGGAGAAATTCTCTATAGTCTACTTGAGGTATAAACATATCTATGTAAACATTTCCAGGCAAAAATCCTAAATCATCTAGCTTTTTTGTATATTTGGGAGATGTATATATATCCTCACATTATTTCTTTATGAATTGCTTATCCAGTCTCTCTTCCCAGTCCTTCCTAACTTCATCTGATTGATTCTTATAGTTATCATACAATGTTTTATATGCTTTACTAATTATTCCTTTTTAATGACAGCTTCTGTTCTAGATTCTATTAAAAACTCTACCAGTGCTGATCTTTTGTTTAGGACCCACCTATTTCTTTCTCTTTGCATATACTCTGATATCAATCCCTGATAGGGAAAGCAGTCTCTAACCAGCAGTCCAAATAAATTATTGGTGTCTTCTCATTCTATCATCTTTCCCTCTCTAGTTATTTGTTCCCAATACCTTGGTTCCTTTGTCAGTTTTCTCCAATAAAATTAGCCCCCTCTTGCCTATTGCCTGTATCCCTAATTGCAGTCATCCCTATGGACAGAATCTCCTTTCTCCACTCCTGTGTTGGTTTAGATCTTAGAATACTTTCTGCTACTTTATGGATATAATATTCTGCATGATTATTGTTATTCTCTTTAAAGGCCTGCATCCAAAATCCCAGTCTCTCCTTGTTTCTTGAGCTTCCCCTGTGTTTCATCATCATCCCTTTCCACTTTGAATTATACTTTTCTGCTTGTGCTATGTATAGGAGTCTTAACTGTGTAGCTCTGAAATACTCCTTCAAATTGGGTAATCCCTATCTGCCCAGTTCTACTGGAAGTATCAGCTTATCCCACTTCACTCTTGCTGTCCTCCCCTCCCTGATAAAGTCCTTTGACTCTTTATTAATTGCTACCCACAACTTCTCCTCTGGTTGATAAAAATACTCCTGACCTAAGCATGAGACTAAAGTGACTAAAAACATTTTAACTGCTTGTATCTTGCTGTCCATATCCATATAACAAAGCTTCCATTTTCTCAGTTTTTGTATTATCTTTTTAGTCTCTTCCCACATATCCTTAGCTGCCTCACTAGAATCATTTTAAATCCATACTTTTAAATATTTCATTTTATCATGTCCCCATAAATACAGGTACTCCTGAACCAGTTCATATGTGGGTACATAATTTACTGCTGTTGCCTTTGTTTTCACTTCATTAATTTTGTATCACAAAAAGATTTGAAACTTTCTAAAAATATTCCACAATACTGTGATGCATTTTTCTGGTTTTGCCAGGTACAAAATAATATAATCTGCAAATAAAGCCAGCTTTTCTTGACTACCATACCAATTATATTCTTGAATTTTTGAGTCCCTTATTTTCTTTGCCACTGGTACTAAATGTAATGCAAAAAATAAAGGGGAAAGACGACACCCCTGCCCGGTTCCTCTGGTCAAGCAGAAATTATCAGAGAGGACCCCACTCACTTCACTTTTTGCCTCAGATCCCTCATATATTCTCCTAATCAACCTTATATTTTTTTCAGGAAATGCAAATGCTTCCATTGCCCTGCTCATAAATTCCCAGCTTACTCTGTCAAATGCTTTCTCTGCATTAAAACCCACCAACAACAGTGGTATTTTCTTACATTCTGCCTCTCTCTGGATCATTGGTGTGCTGTTAATTTTGTCAAATATTTGCCTTCCCTCCACAAAACCACACTGATCCATATCTATCACTTTTGGCATTACCTTTGCCATTATAGACTGAACACCTTATAATCATGGTTTAGTATTGAAATCAGCCTGTATGACGCTGGAGCTACTGGGTCGTTACCCTCTTTAGGTATTACAGCCACCACTGCTTTCTTCCAAGATGACCGTATTTCTCCTCCTCCTAAGAAACTGTTAAAGAAAACCTCTCAGATTTTTATCAGTTTTTTCCTTCTAGCTTCCAAACTTCCACAGGAATACCATCTGTTCTTGGGGACTTTCCTGTAGATTGGTTATACATCACCATTTTAATCTCATCTCCTCCTGTCCTAACTTTAGTAATTGTTGAGCCTCATCTACCTATAAACTTGGCATATTTATTCTTCCATAAACACTTCCATTTATATATTTTCTTGATTTTCATATTTCTCTGCTTTATAGCTACTCTTGTAGAATTTCCAAAATATTTTAATACCTCAACAGGATCCCTTGTTACCTTCTTTGTTAAAGGCTCCCTAAGTTTGGCAACAGCCCTTTCTACTTTCTGTTGCCTGAGTCGTTATGCTAAAAGTTTTTGTGCTCTAGTGTTAACAAAAAACAGTAGCTTGACAACAGTTTTTCAAAGCTTGTGCATATTAGCAAGGTAATCCCTTATTTTCTGGGTAGCAATCTGATACAAGTCCTTGATAGAAAAGGCGATCTCTGGCATGCAAATGTATTCTTTGCCTCTTCCCATTATGTTCTATGTCTAATTATTTGCTCCTTATACCTTGGTTCCTTTGTCAGTTTTCTCCACTTGCCTATTCTCAGTACCTCCTAATTCCAGTCACCCCTATTGGCAGAATCACCTTTCTGTATTCCTGTGTTGACTTAGTTCTTAGAATACTTTCTGCTGCTTTATGAATATAATAGTCGGTATAGTTATTGTTATTCTTAAGGATCTGCATGCAAAATCCCAGTTTTTCCTTATTTCTTCAGCTTCCCCCATTTCATCTTCATTCCTTTTTTCTTTTAGTGTGCTAAAAGCTTGGAAGAATTTTCTTTTCTGATCCTGAAGTTTCAAAACAAGCTTTAAATAGTGTGTGAGATTGTGTTGATATGGTTTCCAGGGCTTGTAGTTCAGCTACTGTTTTAAAGAAATTTGTTTGGGTATGTAAACAAAACTTTTCCTGTGACTTAGAAATTCTGAGGTCTCTTCTGAACTCAGAAGTTTTGTTTGGGCCTACTACAACTCAGGTGCTCAAACAAGACGATAGAGGTAAATTAATGCTGGGTTTTTAGAATTTTTCTGGCATCAAAATTCTTCCCTTCGAACCCTCTCCCCCTTTCAAAGGACAAAATAAGCAGAGAACTCAGACCAATAACAAGGAGGCTTCCAAGAAAAAAATGACAGAAGGATAATAACCACAAACCCAAAAAACAAGGGAATTTCTAAAAAAAGAGTCAAGCACCAGCTTTATAATGACTGTGTCAGAAACCTGATAACCTTTCCCCCCCTCCTTATGCTCCTGTCGCCCTATCCCCTTCCATTTTCAAATTGTCTGTCTCTTAGCACTCCAGCTTGGTGTAGATAATTTCAGACAGATGCGTTTTAAAGGTGATTCACTGTTGATAAATGGGTATATTCTCCTCCCTTCAGGTACAATTCCCCCCTCATCCCCCATACTAAACAGACTTGTTTTCTGTGCTCCAGCACATGTTAAAAGCAGGTGTCAGTAGAACATGTTCCTATAGAACACTTAGGAAGGGGGCTTTTATTCAATAATGTTTCTGGTCCCAAAAAAAGGAGCACTCATGACCAGTTTTGGATCTCTGTTCCCACAGTCTGTGTGTGAAAGTTCCAGTCATTGCTGGTTTTTCTCCCAGATCGCTGTGTTAACCTTAGACCTCAAGGATGGTTACCATCATATACAGTTTGGTTACTTTTATGTCAATGTAAATGTGCCTGTGTCACAAGTGATAATTCAGTAAAGGTTTTTAAAATAATTGAGATTCCTAAGGTTTTGTGTATTTGGGTCACACTGTCAGTTCTCTGCATTACCCTTTGGGCTGTCTGCTGCACCAAGAGTGTTTGCAAAGTGCATAGCTGCTGTGGTGGCTCAATGCAAGGTATCTACATTTTCCTACTTAGATGACTTGATTATTTGTGCATAGTCTTTGCCAGATGCCAGTAGTCCTTAACAAAATTTCATCCTTCCTAACCCATCTGAGTTTTCATGTAAACATATAGAAATTCTTCCTGATTCTGTCACACAAAACTGTCATGTTTTTAGGATGTCTTACAGACATTCTCATGCAGAAAGCCTTTTTACCTTTAGACAAAGTGGAAACTTATCGGAAAGTATTCCTGAACTTTGCTCATCTGAGTCGGGCTTCAACCAAGGAATTCCTCAGAATTGTAAGCCTCATGTTTTTTCTGTGTTTACAAGGATACCACTTACCAAGCTGCACATGAGAAAGATTCATTTGCCTCTAAAAAAAACTTGTGGCCCTGGCATCTGCACCCCATAGATTTTCAAACCCGAGTGTTGGAATTATAAAGCTAGGACTACAGTGGCAGCGGGAACAGATGACCCTCAATCCTGGACTCATTTTCTCAAACTCTGTCCCCAAAGCAATCTTTCTTTACAGACTCTTCAGATTTTGCTTGGGGTTTAGTTTCTGTGGGAGTAAATGTGCAAGGTCTGTGGGGCAATTTGGACAGACAAAAGCAAATAAATGTTAAAGAAATGCTGACTGATTAAAACTGTAAATACCGTACATTATCTTTAGCAGTCAGTCCCTCTTCAGTTGATTATAGACAACGCCAGAGTGATATGGTACTTGCACAAGGGAATGGCAAGCAGTACTGACTGTGCTGCTTGGCAGTGATGACTTGGGAGTTAGCTGTTCAACATTCCCTAACTATTCAGGCTTCTTACATACCATCAGAGCAAAACACAGTGATAGAGAAACTCAGCAGATCCTGGATAGACCCTCATGAGTGGAAACTCAATCCATAGGTATTCCAGGAATTGATATAGATAAGGGGTATACCTCAAGGCGATCTGTTCACCTCCTTTCAAATCAGTCTGTTAAACAAATTCTGTTCCATGAATCCTTGCAAGCAGGCTTGGAGAGCAGATGCTCTCCTTTGCCCCTGGCCAGGGATGTTCCTGAATGTTTTCCACCCTTTCCTTTAATTTCCAAGGTACTTTTTTTTAAAATTCAGAAAGATTCACCAAAAATCATTGTGGTTATTCCCTTTTGGCCCAGGCAAAGTTGGTTCTCCTTGCTTATGGAAATTACTAAGGGCAGTTACCACAAACTTACTCATATACTGAATATATTCACCCAGGAAGAGTGGAGTTTGATACACTCCAGCATCAAATAACTACATCTAACTTCCTCGATGATTCAATTTTGGTACCCATTAAGCACATATTTTATGAGGATGTGCAGCAAGTGCTAAAAGAGGCAAGAAAGCCTGCTTATTAGAAAGTCGTATGTTGGCAAATGGAAAAGATTTTCTAGTTGGTGCCTAGCCAGCAACTGGGGTACCTTTACGGAGTTTGCACCCCCTAGTGCTTAAATTATTTGTGTGAAAAAAAGATATTTGTGTGAATTACTATTAGCTGATATTTCATGTGCTTATCAAAATGCATCTAGCAGCAATTTCAGATTGTTTGCCAGCCTCTTTCTTCTCTGTTTGTTGCCATACAGTTTGTAAAAGGCATGTTACACGTATGCCTCCCCCTGACAAACAAATACCTCCGTCCCAGGATCTCGGCTTTACACTAGAGAAACTCACTTTTTCAACTTTTGAATCTGCCTCTTCTGCTGATTTGAGGTTCATTACTTGGAAAATTGTTTTACTTGTTGCTCTTTTATCTGCAAGGCAAGTGTTTGAGCCATATGCTCTCATGGTTGAGGAACCCTATCTGGTTTCCCATAGAGATAGGGTCACACTGTAGGGAAACCCCACATTCATGCCTAATGTTGTCTCAGAGTTCACTTTGAATCAAGCCATTAATCTCCCAGTTTTTTATCCAGATCCAGAAGTAAGGGAGAACAGATTATTTATACCTTGGATGTGTACCGACAACTCTGGTATTAACTTGACAGAACCAAGTCCTCAGAAAACCTGACCAGCTATTTATTTCCTGTAGTGGGACTAAGAAAGGTCAACCCTTGTCTAAACAGACTATTTCTAGATGTTTGTCTTCTGCTATTGTGTTTTGTTACCCTGTCCCATCAAGGCAAAACTATTCCAGACAGGGTTAGGGCCCATTCTTCCAGGGCCTTAGCTTCTTTGATGGCATGTTGGAAACAGGTGGACTGTAGAGGCATTCTAATGGCAGCTCCTTGGTCCTCATACATAAGGCATTATAAACTAGATTCCTTTTCTAGGTCCAGGGCAGGCTTAGCAAGGACCCTTATCCTTCCTACTGCCATATTGGGTAAGCTTTGATCTGTAGTAGTTAACTTCATTTGTCCATCAACCTATGGTTATCGGATCCATATCGGATCCGAGCCGGCAGCGTCCAACAGCTAAGATCCAAGCTCCAAGCTTCTCCCCCTTGCCCATAATCCCCTGCTATCCCTTTCTGACCTCAGATCTAGTTTGCCGCGGTTCTCTTCAGCAGCTTGATCGAGCTTCCAGGCATGGTATCTGTGGATTTGTGAGAAAAATCTTTCTTTTTTCTTAGTCTAATCAGAAATTTTGTGTGTGTGTGTGTGTGTGTGTGTGTGTGTGTGTGTGTGTTAAGCAGACTCCCAGTGGCGTTAAGGCTTTATTGATCTAATTTTTAGTATCCCCCCCCCGTGTTTGCGTTAGGGTGTGTGGTTTTGGGGCCTAGCGAGTGTGTTGTTTTTCTGATAGGTATGGCAGAGGCACCCAAAACATTTTTCTCAAAGTGTACCGAGTGTGGCCATAAGTTGTCCCAGTGGATGGCCACACTCGGTGCGTTTTATGCCTTGTGGTTGAACACCTTTCCTCCAGCTGCACTATTTGCACAGCATTCAACCCCAGGGCCCTTAAGGACTGGAGAGCGAAGCTGATTCTGGCGGGACTTCTGCCCCCGGACCCTGCTTTGTCCTCCGGTCCCTCCGTGGCACCTGCCGCGGCTGCTGCAGCGCCACCTGCTGTTCTCCTTCCCCTGGCCGGGACTCAACCTCCCACCTTGGGCTAGGAGGAGAGGGAAGCCAGAAAGGAGAAATGCCAGGAAAAGCACCACAAGCGGTGGGCCGAAGCTTCTGCATCGGCCCCACCAGCCAAACAGGTTTCTCCTCCCAGGGCCTCCGAGTCTTCTCCTTCTCGGCTCCGATCCTCCCACTTCTCCCCGGGACCGGAGGAGGAGGAGACCCAGTCGCCTTCGAGGTCATCGAGGCAGCACTCCCGGCCTGCCTCGGTGGCCTCATCAAGGTCTACCCACAGTATGTCCGATGCAGACTTGGACCGGATGATGCGTAGGTTTCTCCAGGCCCAGCTGCAGATGGGAGTGCTCCTGCCCCCCCCCCTCCATGGGGGAGCTTGACCCCTTTTTCACCCCAATTGCTCCTTCTCCAACCCACTACCGGGGTTCGGAGCTCTCGGAGCTGGGTAGCGTTGGAGCCGGGGGACTGTCGGCGCAGATAGTACCTTCGAGTCTGTCGGGTCCATTTTCTTTGGATCTGAGCTCTTGGAGCTGAGAGCTGAGCTTCGGATCTGGAGGTGTCAGTATGCCTTCGGCTCCGTCTCGGTCGGAGCATGCTGGCCCTTCGAATCCGACCGCGTCAGCGCCAGCTCCGATCCGCACGTCGGATCCGAGGGAGGGTCTGCTCTCGGATCCTAGGGAGAGCGGCTCTCCTTCGGCGTTCAACGTCGTAGAGAGGGTTTTGTCCAGGGATTCCAAGCCCCTGGCTTAAGCTATGGCTCCATCCTGCACTCCCTCTCAGACGAGTCCGCCTTCCATCACCCGGCCCCAGGGACAGCCTGCTCAGACGTCCCAGATAGTTCCCTTGCTGGAACAGGATGTGGTTGGTGAGGCCTCTTCGGACAGCCCCCCCGAGGAGGTCCCTCACAAACGCAAGTGCAAGAGGAGGCACGTGGACTCCCCTGAGTCCTTGACAGAGGACACAGACTTGGAGGAAGGGGAAGGTTCCCCAAGGTCACCCCCCGAAGACGTCTCCTTCAGAGACATTATGGAGATGCTTCGGATCGGGGGGGGGTGGTCTGCCCCAAAACCTTCCTCTGACGAGTCTGTTTTTCTGGAGGCGTTTGAAGCAGGCCCGTCTAACTCTTGGGTGTCCCCTCCCGCCGATCCCCTGGTAGACCTGATTACTACCAGGGCATAGAAGGAACCGGACACTGTGGAGGCCATTCCAAAGAGGCCGGACAAAATTCTTAACCCCCCTTTGGACAGGTCATGTTGGAGCAAGGGAGCCCCAGTAGATGCCATGTTGGTGGCGGCCGCCACCTAAAGGGAACTGACCCAGGAGAGTTCCTCGGTCCATCCTCCAGACAAGGAGTCTCGGACGATGGAGCGTCTGGGGAAGCGGGTGTTTGCTTCAGCCACCTTCTCTGTGAGGTCGCTGAATTATATGGCACACATGATTCGGCTCCATTGGGATCTTATCAAAGAATACGCTGGGTCGCCCCCAGAGTCCAAGTCGGCGGAGGACAAAAATGTGTACTCTACCCGAATGGCCACTCTCAAATCTATCTCCAATACCTCTATGCGGTTACTATCCCATGCCACGGAAGGAGCCGCTAGAGCTAGCGGAGCGGGCGTCGTCCTACGGCGACAGGCATGGCTCCAGCACTGTTATTTTGTGGAACCCTTTAAGGTGTTGTTCGCTAATGCCCCGTTTGGTTCTGCCCTTTTTGGCAAGACCGTATGCGACACATTGGTCCAGAGCGAAAAAGACGGGAGGACGTTGTCTGCCGTCAGAGTCCGCTTCTCTGCTCCCCAGAGGTCCTTCTCCAGGAACCAAAAGGGACAGAAGAAGATGTGGTTCCGGAAGTCTCAACAGTCCCGTTTCGCTCCAGACCCCTCGTCATTCAGAGGCAGAGGAGGCCAGGGTGGATGCCGCCCTAGAGGCAGAGGGGGCTCGGAGAACTTTGGGTCCAGAGAACCTTTCTCTGATCGGCCCACGCAGCAACCCTGAGGGGTTACCCGACTGCTCCACTCTGGAGGCAGTCGGGGGGCATTTCTCGAGGCACCTGGCAGCTTGGGAGTCCATTACAACGGATCGCTGGGTGGATCGCTGGGTGCTTCGGATCATATCCAGAGGCTACAAAATCCCCTTTCTCAATTCCCCTCTCAGTTCCTGAAACCTCCCCGATGGTCCCACCCAATCAGAGGGAGGTGGCAGCCGAGGAAATACTCCGGCTGCTAGAAAAAAGAGCAATCCAGCACGTCCCCCCCAGACCAGTCCAGATCAGGCTTCTACTCCAGGTTCTTCTTGGTGCCAAAAAAGACAGGGGACTTGAGACCAATCCTCGACATGTCCTTCCTGAACCTGTCAGTAGCCAAAGAAAAGTTCCGGATGGTCCCACTTCAATCCATTCTCCCCCTTCTGCAGGAGAATGACTGGATGTGCTCCATAAACCTCAAGGAAGCATACTACCACATTCTGATGGACAGACGATCCAGGAGGTTTCTCCGCTTCCGGCTGGGAGCCAGCCACTACCAATTCAGGGTCCTTCCCTTTGGTCTCACCACAGCCCCACAGGGTGTTCACCAAAGTGTTAACTATTGTAGCGGCCCACCTGAGACTCCAGGGAATTCAGGTCTTCCCGTACCTGGACGACTGGCTCCTGACTGCCCCCACCAGGCATCTACTTTGCACGGCCAGGGATTACTTTCTCCGACTAGCTCCACCGCTGGGGATCACGATCAACATCGGGAAATCTTCCCTTCTTCCGACTCAAATCCTAGATTTCATCGGAGCCAGATTGAACACAAACCAGCTTCTAGCCTTCTTGACTCCGGACCGGCTACAAACTCTGAAACTCCATGTACTGGCCCTTCTACAATCCCCAGCTCCCCCTGCGGAATTGGTCCTGAGGGCTGTAGGCTCGATGGCGGCAACCATCAACCTACTACCCATGGCATGCTTGAACATGAGAGTTCTTCAATGGACCATACAAGTCCAGTGGTCCTTGCTGCTACATCCCCTGAGCTTTCCCGTTCCTCTCAGCAGGGTGTGCAGGAAAGCCCTCTTATGGTGGCTCCAGTCCCCGGACCTCCAGAAGGGGTGCCCCTTCTCTGTGCCCCCTCCTCTAGCCACGGTGACCACGGACGCCTCTCGCCTCGGGTGGGGGGGGGGCACTGCTTGGGCAGGACCGTCCAAGGCACATGGAACCATTCGGAGACCTTATTGCATATCAATGTCCTAGAGATGAGAGCGGTGCTTTTGGCGTTGCAAGCACTTCAAAGCGTTCTTCCCTTGGGGACAATTGCGATCCAGACAGACAACATGTCGGTCGTCTGGTATATCAAGAAACAAGGGGGAACCAGATCCTATCCACTTTGTCGGGAGGCCATGAGAGTGTGGGAATGGGCTACGTCCACCAACCGCTTTCTCATAGCAATGCACATTCCAGGACGGTCCAACATTTTAGCAGACAGACTTAAGTCGATCCATCCTGTCACCGTACGAGTGGTCTTTGAATCCAAAAGTAGCGAAGCAAATCTTCTCCAAATGGGGTCAACCTTGTTGTGATCTTTTCACCTCTCCTTCGAACGCAAAGTGCAATGACTACTTCGCTCTAATTCCACCACCCGCGGAATCCCCCAGAGACGCTCTGGTGCATGCTTGGCCACCCGGTCTAATCCTCATTGCCCCATTCTGGCCTCGTCAAGCTTGGTTCTCTTATCTATGGTCTCATCTATTGAATCCCCCATGGATTCTAGATCCCATTCCAGATCTGATCTCTCGTCCGTCAGGCCTGTCAACCCCGAACCTAGACAACCTCAAGCTCACAGCTTGGTTGATCCAGTTCCAGTGATAGCTAGGACTCCTGGTATCTCGTCCCCTGTCAAGGCTATTCTAGTAGCTGCTCACAGGCCATCTACTAGAAGAATCTATAATAGCAAATGGAAGCGTTTTTCTGTTTGGGCAGAGCATCGGAACTTAGATCCCTTTACAGCTCCATTGCCAGCAGTACTAGATTTTCTGTCAGGGTTATTCGACCAAGGTGCTAGCTCTTCTACGGTCAAAGTCCAGTTGGCCACAATCTCTCATTATCATGTTGGCAGTGATCTCGGCCCTCTGACGTCATCCAAATTATGTAAGACCTTCGTAAAAGGCACCTTCTTACTAAGACCTCCGGTAAAAGATGCAGTCACTCCTTGGGATTTAACTCTTGTACTTCAGTCTCTAACAGCTCCTCCCTTTGAGCCTGCAACTTCGGTGGATCTGAAATACTTATCTTGGAAGACAGCTTTTCTTGTTGCCATTATTTCGGCCAGAAGGATCTCGGAGCTTCAAGCCCTTTGCACCAAGCCACCGTATTTGGTTTTCCACAGAGATAAGAGTCTCACTCAGGTCCAATCCTTCCTTCCTGCCCAAAATTGCATTGGAGTCTAATATCAACCAGTCAATTAATTTGCCAGTCTTCTTCCCAAATTACCAAAACAAAGGTGAATACAAGTTGCACTCACTAGACATACATAAGCAACTAAGATTCTATTTGCACAGGACAGCTGACCACAGGAAATCTGACTAACTTTTTGTATCCTTTGCTAAGCCCTCCTTGGGAAAACCTGTTTCAAAAGTCACATTGTCCAAATGGATTTCCCAGTGTATTCTTTTGGCATATGAGAGTTCGGGCCGGCCTGCACCTCGAGGATTCCATGCCCATTCTACTCGATCAATCTCTACCTCTGCGGCCTTTCAGTCTAGGGTGTCGTTGGATGACATTTGTTCAGCAGCCACTTGGGCTTCATCTCATACATTTATAAATCATTACAAATTGGATATTGTCTCCAGGGGGAGAGCATCCTTTGGCTCTGCAGTGCTCCGGAACATCCTTCCATGAGGACCTCCCAAGAATCATTTAGCTGGGGACTCTGTCCCATAGGTTGATGGACAAATGAAGTTAACTACTTCAGATTTAGAAGTTATGTACTTGCCATAACGTTCCATCTGAGTAGGTAAACTTCATTTGTCAGCAACCTTCCCTCCCTCCGTCCCCCTAGCCTATATGGATGTTCAAAAGACTCCTGCTGTCATGGCAGATTCTTCCAGGTTAGAGTAGGGAGATGGTTCTTGGTATAGTATGGTCTATGGATAGGCAAACTCGATCTGAGGTCAGGAAGGGATAGTAGGGGATTAATGGCAAGGGGGAGGAGCTTGGAGCTCAGGTCTTAGCTGTTGGAAGCTGCCGGCTCGGATCAGATATGGATCCGATAACCATAGGTTGCTGACAAATTAAGTTTACCTACTCAGATGGAACGTTATGGTAAGTACATAACTTCTAATTAATCTACCCTTAGGTTACTGCATTAATGAGAATGATGGGCATAGTTCAGTTTTGTAAGTTGCACTTTACTCATAACAGTAAGTGTTTGTATTCTTCATTGCTGCAGCAGCTACAGCCCCTCCATTCTCATTGCTGTACATAGTTGCTGTGAGTTGCAACTTTATTGTTGAGATTGTTGGTGGTGATCAGTTGTTTCAGGATGAGTTCACCTTTTTCTCTTTTGGGTCAATAAACTCCTAAAGATTTTTAGACACTGACTGCTGTTATGCTTCCCTCCAAAAAGGATTAGCCCATAGACAGCCACAGTGGCTGTGTGGGAGGGGTTAGGTTTAGAGCTTTGGGAAGATAGCTGGGTGCTCTAGTCTTAGCAGGATACAATCCATAGGCTACTGCAGCAGTGAAGAATTCAAGCATCTATTAAGTGCAACTTGCACAACTGTACTTTTTCTATTTGGCATCAAAAGCTTAATGTAGTAGCAACTTCAGCTTCTCTGACTTCTAGTAGTAATTTAGCTTCTCTGACTTCTGTTTTGAATTTTATGATAAAGCATTTCAACAAAGGGGCCACTTATTCTTCAGTAAAAGTCCATTTGTCAGCTATTTTTCCTTTCTTGGTTATTTTCAGTCTACTTCTCTAGGTTCCTACAAGATATGAAAGGCCTTTATCAAAGGAGTCTTTAACTCTGGACCCCCTTTGGTAAAACTAGTCCCTTCATGGGAACTGAATTTTGTGATGGAAAGTCTAACCAAACCACCCTTTGAACCAACGGGTTCTGTTTGTCAGAAATTATTGTCTTGGGAAACGGCACTGGTGGTAGAGATTACTTCTGCTTAGGAAGATTTCAGAGCTTTATGGTCTTTCCTTCCAATACATGTAATTATTTTACATTCTGATAGAGCCGCACTTCAAACTAAGCCCTCCTTTATGCCTTAGGTGGCAGTGCAAAATATTTGAATCAGATACATTTGCCAGTTTTCTTTTGAAAATATTCCAATAGAAGAGAGTACCTTCTTCATTTTCTGGCTATCAGTAGACAACTGCATTTCTATCTAGACTGCACTAAAGCTTTAGGAAAGATGAACATCTCTTTGTCAACTTTTTTGGCAAGGAAAGGTTGTAAGATTTCAAAGATTACTTTATTGAAGTTGCTGTTGGATTGTACATCATATTTGTTATTCTTCTGCAGGTTCATCCATGGCCACATGGCCAAAACCACATTTGGTAAGGAGACAGGCCACATCCAGTGCTTTTCTATGCAATTTACCAGTGGAGAATATGTGGCGGCTGCCATTTAGTCATCATTATACACCTTTGCTAAACCTTACTGCCTGAGTACCCTGTCCAGGACTAGTGTCTCATTTGGAGCCACCATTCTGAAAGGCTTGTTGCCTTAGGTTGTCCTAAGTCAGCTTGGGATTCTGTCTAGTGGTTCTAATGTTTGGCTATTTCCTGAGAAATACATAAGTTATGTACTTACTAGATCATTAAATTTCTCTAGTCTCTGGACACTGAAAAGACCCTCCCACCAGCCCCCTTCAAACTGACACACTGCAAGGGACCTGTAGTATAGTGGTCCATTACCTTCCTTTCACATTTGAGTGTTTTCCAAAGTGTGTCCTTGTGTAACTTAAAGCTTATAGCATGTACTCAATCTGGAGAGTGCACATAGAGCAGGGGTTTATGGGTAAAGAAAGGAGTTTGTTGCTGGGCAAAAGGCACCAGAGGTGACTAGGCCATTGGATGTTCTTCGTGTTTCACTTTTGCTGTCCTGATTTGTGGGGATTTCCTGCTGTGAAAGCCCTTGGCCATCCCGACTACCAGAGAAAACTATTTCCGTCTCCCAGGCTGGCTGATGCCTTGACCAACATCAGTATGCTTGGTTAAAAAGGGAGCCAGCCTGGATCATGATTTCAGTCTTTTCTTGCCGTCAGAACTCAAAGCAGTGTTCAAGTGGCTTGGTCGGTCCACACCAAAGGGAGGTCATCATCGGAAAGATAAATACCATGTTGGGGAACTCTTTTCTTTTCCTTTAACTCATGTCATATAAAGCAAATAATTGTCTCGCTATGGTAAACAAATCCCACACACAGACCTTCACTCACTTTGTATCACCTGTTGAGGCCCAGACCACGACGTCCCTAGTTGACATTTTTGTGCTCATTTTAACACTAGGACTGTTAGGCTTAGGGATGAATTTTAAGGGAGATTCGTGAGTCAAGAATCTTCTCACTAACATCCGATGGTGTCTGCTGGTCGTTCTGAAATTGAGCAACCTAGGCAAAAGAAAGAAAAAGAAAAGAAACAAAGTTCAAGTGACAACCATTCGTCATCTGCGTTAAGGCCAGTGATTGTTGAGGAAGGACAGGAGCTTTTTGCAGCCCCCTTCAGTGTCTGAAAGTGTGACACAGGCTACTGTCGAGACCCATTTCGAGTCCGACATGCCATCAGTTCCATCTACTTCTGTGTGAGCCTTTGCATATGGCTTGTTGGTCAGGTCCAGGGCCACTCAGCAGGCCTTGGCTTCTGAAGAGTATTTTTCTACCGATGATGCTCAACTACACTAGTGCTTTTTCCCCCCCTTTCAGAGACACAGGTGCCAAGTCGCCGGATGCACCTAGGCCTAAGGCCAAAGCCACCCCAAAGAGAAGTACTGTGGCAGGCCTTTGCCTAGGCCAACTGGCTCTCTTTTACAGGGATCCCAACAAGATTTAATTAGATTAGCTGAGGACCTGATTTCTATTGTTAGGTCAAGACAAGCCACAGGGGATGTCTTACCAGAAAAAAGGAAAAGGGATGCTCCTTCTGAAGCTTTCCCAGACCCTTTTCAGTCAGATGAAGAATCAGACATAGACGAGTCTCGGTCTGAAGAAGGCCCCCTCCTATACATCCTGTGATGAGTCTGCTTCAGAGGAGAACCTTACCTTTGCCCCTCCCCAAGAGAATTTCACCTTTGGGGAAATCCTCCATGTTATGAGACAACATTTTCAGAGGGAGGCACAGGCATATCTCCAGTCCAAAAAGAGAGATAGGGAGTTCCTGGATCTATCTGGACACAGACCACTGTCTATTTCCCCCATTTTTAGATGTAGTGGAAGATGTTTTCCAGGATTTCTCCTTGAATCCTGATTCCCTTCCCCCTGCCCCATGTAAACCAGACAAGTTTTATACGGTACAGGACTTCCACAAAATACCTTTTTAAAAATCCCTCTTCTGACCCTGAGGTGGACAGCCTGGGGCCCAAAGGGGTTAAAACCAGTTCATCCAGGGACCCTTTACCTACAGACAAAGAGGGTAGAGCCCTTCATAGGTTCGGGAAAAAGGTATATACCTCTGCCAGTCTTATTATGGGGGCCTTCAACTGTCATTTCCATGTGATCAAGTATCAGCAAACCATTTTATATCCGCTCAAACAGAAGGTCACCTCCCTAGAGGATAAAAGCCGTTCCAAGGAGCTCCTAGATCTCTGTCACTACAGTTCTCAGGTAGCTAAACATTCATTACACTGTGGTTATGATGCCATGGAAGCTTCTTGAAGAGCAGCTGCCACTGGCTCAGTTATTAGAAGACATGCATGGCTTAAGGAACAGTCTCTTCCTGACCATGTTAAATCAAACCACCTGGATGCTCCCCTGGACAAAGACATTCTCTTTGGTGCTAAGGCAGAGAGAGTTCTCAAAAATATGAAGCGCAAAGCAAAGTCTGTACAGACTGTGAAGGATGTCTTCTGAGTGCAGCCCCCTAGGTTCAGTAGGAACTTTTCAACTAAGCACTGGTCATTTCCCTCCCAAATTAGGGGTAGACAGAGGAAACCACAGCGGGATAAAACCCATAGGCAGCAGCAGTAGCTGCAAAGAAGCAGGCAGTAGACCTCTGAGGCTCCCTGGCAAGGAAGGTCTAGGTCCCAAGCTCCTGCCAGAGAGCAACTGTGACTCATCCACCCCACTCCCCCCCCCACCAAGACTAGGTGGACGGTTGTCACTCTTCAAACAAAATTGGGCCCATATCACTTCTGACAAGTGTGTTCTAGACATTATTATGAATGGATACAAACTCACTTTCAAAGGGCCTTTAAAATACTCAGGCTATCCAGATGTTCATCAAAATTAAAAATCAGAGCCCCTTGCCCAGATTCAGATATTGTGTTCTCAGAGAATTGTGAAACCAGTTCCAGAAGATCAAAAAGGCAAAGGATTGTAATCCAGGCTATTCCTAGTTCCAAAAAGGAAGGGTGTTGGCACCCCTTCTTGGACCTGTCCAACCTCAGTCAGTTTCTCTGGGTTCCAGAGTTCAAAATGTTGACGTTTTCTTCACAAGCTGTTACCCATGATATCCCCTCAGGCCTTCATGGTCTCATTAGACCTAAAACATGCCTATCTGCATTCCAATTCAAAAGTCTCACAGAAGCTTTCTTCGCTTTAGGGCAGGCACCAGTCACTATCAGTTTTCAGCACTGCCCTTTGGCTTATCTACCACATCAAGGGTTTTCACAAAGTGTCTAGCACCTGCAATTGCCTTCTACAGGACCAGGGGTTCCAAACATATATACCCTTACCTGGACGATTGCCTGATATAAGCCACAGACCTGTCAAAACTCATCAAGGACCTGAAGTTCACCCAAGATCTCTTATCATCCCTGGGATTCACAATACACCTCCAGAAGTCCAACACTGTCCCAACCAAAAGAATAGTTTTCCTGAGGGCACTCCTGGACTCTTCACTTCAAAAGGCTTTACTTGCTCCAGATAAGGTCTCCTTTTAAACTACTTCCAAAAACATCCAGCAGAAACACTGCATCTCGGTCAGAGATTTTCTCTGAGCACTGATATATGTGACATCCTGTATCCTCATGGTTCCTCAGACCAGGCTACACATGGGGAAGCTTCAGTGGTACCTCAAGAATGTATGGTGCCAGAGTTCTCAGTCTCTAGAGACCAAGATACAGCTGATCTCTTGTCTCGAACAAGAATTTGCATGATGGATACAAGCTAGTACCCGAAATCAGGGCCTTCCCTTGCAGTTCACTCCACAGGGCCAAACCCTCACCACGGATACTTCAGAGGCAGCCTCAAGAGCTCACTTTCAACACCTCCAATCCCAAGGGAAGTGGAAGTTTCATTTCAAGGACATACATCAATTGGAAAGAACTTATGGCAGTATAAAAATACCCGATAGCCTTCAAATCAAAATGAGAACCAGGGGTACTGTTAGTACAAACAGACAATACCACAGTCATATGGTACATAAACAGGTAGGGAGGCACA
Organism: Protopterus annectens; assembly: GCF_019279795.1. NCBI lineage: Eukaryota > Metazoa > Chordata > Ceratodontiformes > Protopteridae > Protopterus > Protopterus annectens. The sequence goes on from NC_056728.1 coordinate 435,591,464, forward strand.
CAATCTTACCCCCTGTGCCGCCTAGCCATGCAAATTTCAGAAACTGCACACTCTCTGAGGTTGCACCTCATGGCACAGTACCTTACATGGGCACAAAATGCTCTAGCAGATCACCTCAGCAGAAACTTGATGGACCCCCCCATGAATATCATCTGCAGCGGGAAATTTTTTCTCAGCTTGACTCCGAGATGGGGAATCTGACAGGTAGACCTCTTTGCCAACAAGGAAAATGCTCACCTGAAAAAAATCTGTGCCAGGATCAAACAAAAATCTGCCTGAAAAATAGATGCTTTCTCCTTTCCTTGGATCATCTCTTTATTTATGCATGCTTCCTTACCCCTTCTGCCCTGAGTGCTTCTAAATATAAGGGAAGAGGGTCCAAGGGCAGTACTGATAGCACCAGACTGGCCGAGAAAACACTGGTATCCTCTGCTCCTCGAGCTCACCAATCAGTGCCCATGGCTGTTACCTCAGAAAGTAGACCTTTTCACTTAAAATAATTGAAGGATTGTGCACCCCAAACTTCAGACTCTGCTTGGATAATTCCACAGCACCCAACTGCAAAATTACCCTAAGTAAGTAAGGGCAGGATATTCTTAAAGAAACAAGAAGGCCTAGCACTAGAAAATCATACTTGGCCAAATGGAAAAGATTCTCTATTTTGTGCCAGAAGCAGCACCTCGATTCCAATTCAGCACACACTGCTACCATCCTAGAATACATGGCTAGTCTGGTAGATAAAGGCCTTTCCTACTTCTCCATTAAAATTCATGCATCTGCTATTTCAGCACATATTCCTACTCTTTCCAGTCTTTTCCCATCCCCTATTAAGACAATTTCTTAGGGAAATAATTCACATTAAACCACTCGATAGGAAACCTACTCCTCCATGTGACCTCAGTTCATCTGTGGGAATCTTCCCACAAGTCAGGACTGCAACAGTGAAACATGAAGAACATAGTATAAATATAGATGTTCGAATTTGTATTCACTGTTGCAGTCATCTTTCTCTCCCTCCTGCCCCCTAATTACTTAGCTTACTAATAATCATCTAATCCAGCCAAGGGACCCCCCCTTGGCTCCCATGCTGTAAGGGTCATCTTCCTTCGATCCTTCCTGTCCACTTAAGGCACCTCCAGGTAGAGGACAAGAAAATACTGAAATTATGATGCAGGCTGGCTCCCTTTATAGCCGAGCATACTAAGGTCGATCAGGACATCTGCCAGCCTGGAAGACAAAGATTTTTCTCTGCTAGTCAGGCCGGCTGAGGGTTTTCACGGCAGGAAATCCCCACAAGTCAGGACTAAAAGAGTGAAATGCACTCTAAGTTCTACATTTATGGTAAGTGTACACAACTCCACTTTCCAATGTCTGGACAGAGACCAGAGAATTATAATGGCCCAGTAAGTACATAACTTATACTCTGATGTTGTCAGATGTCCTTCAAGAATGCAACTGCAGTCATAACATATGGGTTGTCCTGCCACAGGCAGTCCTCGGTCGGCCGGATTCCAAAGTCTGGGTCCGACGTTGGCTGATGTCGCATTTCTCTCCGACGTCAGAGCGGCTGGAGTACATAAGCATCAACCGACGCCATTTTCTTCAGTCTTTCTTGCCGCGCGGTGCCCGAAGCAGAAGCAGTTCGCAAGTGCCGGTCGGTCAGCTCCTGTATTCTTCGATTCCGAAGTCATCAAAAAAGCTAAGTACCCCGTTGGGGACCTTTTCTTGCCTCAGCTGATGTCAGAAATTACTGAAAAAGTTAACAATTGTCTGTCTTGTGGTAAACAAATACCTCATAAGGATTTCCACTCTTACTGTCTTCCTTGCCTTGGCCCAGACCACGACGTCTCGGCCTGTGTAGCCTGTGCTCGCTTCAACAAGCGCACTCTCAGGTGCCGGGCAGAGTTCGCTGTAGATTTTTTCGGCGAAAAATTTGCTTATGCAATGCCATCGGAACTTCCGACATCGCAAACTCCCAAGAAACGAAAAGACCGGGACCGACATCCTCGGCCCGCGTCTACCACCGACTCCACGCCAAAACCTACCGCGAGTGCTCCGGTTCCCCCTGAGACAGTTATTCCACCGCTCCGAACCAAAGACACCGCATTACCGACAACTCCGATTCCAAATATCACCCCGACACCAGTTATTGATTTTCCTCCGGGTACCGAAACCGAGGAAATGCCCGAGACCATTGCTGTAGATAAGGTCACTCCTGCACGTGGAGCTGCCAGGCCTCCTATGGCCATGTCTATTAAGACCTACACTAGGGCTAAGGCAGCCAGCAAGACCAAGCATCTTACTGCTAAAGCCTTACCTCAGCCTACTCCAGAGACGCAAATCATGACTATGGCTGCTGACTTAATTTCTATGATTAGAGGTTCACAGGCCCATCCTGAGAGAGGATCCCAGCCTCATTCTGATAAAAGGCCCCAGGTTGAACCCTCTGACCCTATTCCTTCAGATGAAGATTCTGAGGACTCTGTCCACTCAGATGGCCAGGAAGAGCTCTTCCAGACCTATGAGGACACGGATGCAGAGGATTCCATCCTCTCGGCCTCCCCTCCTGAGGATATTTCTTTTGGGGAAGTTCTGCATACCATGAGGGAACATTTCAAGTGGCAAGGCAGGAATATTCTTATTCCAGAAAGCGCCTTCGAACTTTCCTTAAAAAGCCCCAGCACAGGCCCTTAGCTATTCCTCCTGTGCTTGATGTTTTGGATGATTTATATTCTGACTCTAGTGTTACCCCTGATTCTCTTCCTCCTGCTCCAGCCAAGCCAGACAGGTATTACAGGGTCCCAGAAACACATTCCCATTTATTCAGGGCTCATACTGCTGATTTGGAAACTATTTCTCAGAGACCTAAAGTTTTTCAGCTTCCACCTCTAAAAATCCTTTGCCCTCCAACAGGGAAGCTAGGTCATTAGAGAGATGGGGTAAAAAGGTTTACACCTCCACTACTTTATCTATGAGAGCTTTGAATTGCCTTTTTCATATGTTACAATATCAGGATTTCCTGTTAGAAGATTTACAGAAAACATTGGCCTCTCCTGATCCTTTAAACAGGAAGTCTTTGCAGGAAGCTGTACATAACTCTCAGCAAGTAAGCAATCACTTCCTGCAGTGTGGATATGATGCACTGGAAGCTTCATGTAGGGCAGCTATGACAGGGGCAGTCATTCGTAGACATGCATGGTTAAAAGATCAACCTCTACCAGATCATGTAAAGGCAAAACGTCTGGATGCACCTTTGGAAAAGAACAAGATTTTTGGTGCTAATGCTAAGGATGTGTTAAAGTCCATCGAGAAAAAAGAAAAATCAGTTCAGACGGTGAAAGATTTCCTCCAGGTTCAACCCCCCAGATTCAGTAGGAATTGGCCTTCAAAAAACTGGTCCTTTCCTAATCCTGAAAAATTTCAAAGGGGTAAAAGCAGACGTGGCCGAGGAAGAGGACAATACAGAGGTCCTTACAGGGGACGACAATGGCAGCCAGCAAACCAAAGAAGTGACACAGGGGTTTCACCTGCCCCACAGCCACAATCTCAATGACTTTCCTCTGCTGCCGCCTACCAGGGAACAAATAGAAGCTCCCTTGGGCGGGAAATTATCTCTGTTTACAGACAATTGGCACAGATTGACAAAGGACAAATGGATTTTGGACATTATAGACCGAGGTTACAGGTTCCATTTTCATACCTTACCAAGAAAACAAGGCATGCCAAACCTACCACAAAACCAGAGGGCAGGGGCTATCAAGCAAATCTCTCTGCTGACTCGGATGAAAGCAATAGAAAGAGTTCCACAACAAGAACAAGGCCAGGGGTTTTACTCAAGACTGTTCCTTGTTCCAAGAAAATCATCTCAATGGAGACCAATACTGGATTTGTCCGCATTAAACACCTTTCTCATAGTACCAAAGTTCAAAATGCTGACTCTACAGCAACTCCTTCCCATGCTGGGCAAGGGGTCTTGGCTGATTTCTCTGGACCTCAAGGTGGCATACCTGCATGTCCCTATCAGACACAGCTGCAGAAGATACCTCAGATTTCTTGCAGGGCCAGAGCATTATCAATTCTCAGCATTGCCATTTGGCTTATCTACTGTGCCCAGAGTATTCACAAAATGCCTGGCTTCAGTAATTGCTCATTGCAGGCTCCAGGGGATCCAAATTTACCCGTACCTGGACGACTGCCTCATACAAGCGGACGACAAATGGATGTTGACAGAAAACTTGGACTATGTCATACGATTACTTCAAGCTCTGGGATACACAGTCAACTTCCAAAAGTCAAGACTTCAGCCATCCCAGCAAATAATCTTCTTAGGAGCCAAATTAGACACAGCCTCTCAAATGGCTTACCTAACAGAAGACAAGCAAGAGAAGTTAACTCATTATTTCAAAGGTTTGGCAAAACTTACCCAGATGACTGCAAGGAGATTCCTACAGGCCCTGGGTTACATGGCATCCTGCATTCTCCTGGTTCCATTAGCAAGACTACACATGAGAAAGCTTCAATGGTACCTAAAAAGTCCTATGGTCTCAGCACAGCAACAACTTAGAGACAACCATACCGCTCATTCCATGCCTACAAAAGGAATTCCTATGGTGGGCCTCGGTAAGCCAGGCAAACACAGGTATGTCATTCAAAAAACCACAGATAACACAGACCATGACCACAGACGCCTCAGACCTTGGATGGGGGGCGCACATGGAAGGCAGGTGTATACAAGGAAAATGGTCTCCAAAGGAAACACATCTGCATATAAACCAAAAGGAAATGCTGGCAGTAATGCATGCCATCGAGGCCTTTCAACACCAACTTCAGCAAGGCCATTTACTGATACGGACAGACAACACCACTGTGATGTGGTACATAAACAAGCAAAGGGGCACCCATTCTTACCCCCTTTGCAGACTGACAATGCATCTTTGGGAAAAATCACTGAGCCTAAACATTCATTTACAATCCCAGTTTGTTCCAGGCAAAGACAATGTGCTGGTGGACAGCCTAAGCAGGAATTTCACAGATCCACACGAGTGGAGGTTACATCCGAAGATCTTCACACAGCTCACTTCGACATGGGGCAGGCCAGAAGTAGACCTATTTGCCTCTCACCTCAACCATCATCTACAAAAATTCTGCTCAAGGACATACCATCCACAAGCTTGGAAAATAGATGCTCTCTCATTCAACTGGAACTTCCTAAAAATCTATGCATTCCCACCTCTGCCACTGATGACCTCAGTATTACTAAAGATCAAAGCAGAGAGACCCAAGGGGATCCTAATAGCTCCGGACTGGCCAAGACAACACTGGTATCCACTACTACGGAGCATATGTCACACCAAGAAGTGGGCCCTTCCCCAATGGCCTCTACTTTTGACTCAACACAACTTCAAAACAGTGCATCCAAACCTTCAGACACTGCAGCTAACAGCCTGGGAGATCCCATGAATAACCTCAACCTATCTCTCTCCAAGGAAGTTCAGCGGATACTAACAGAGGCTCAAGACCATCCACCAGAAAGGTTTACTTAGCAAAATGGAAGAGATTCAGCATTTGGAATACCAGCAAGGGACATGATGCATCATTATTGAACATCCAACTCATCCTGGAATATTTGGCAGATATGCTAAAGAATGGACTCTCATATTCTTCCATAAAGATACATGCATCAGCTATTTCAGCTAGATATAACACTGATCCGCCTGTCTTTTCACATCCTTTGCTAAGGCAATTACTCAGAGGAATCAAGAACATTAAGCCACCAAGAAAGGCTCCAGTGCCAGCCTGGGACCTCAATTTTGTCCTAGAAAAACTGACTCTACCTCCATTTGAGCCAGCAGCTTCAGTTGACTTGCAATTTCTCTCATGGAAGACAGCTTTCCTGTTGGCAATTACCTCAGCAAGAAGGGTTTTGGAACTACAGGCCCTAATGGCAATACCACCGTTCATAATTTTCCACAGAGACAAGGTTTCATTAAGGACCAACCCTACTTTTATGCCAAAGGTGGTATCTAGGGTTTCTTTAAATCAAGCTATTCATCTGCCTGCTTTCTTCCCCAATCCTGAGAATAAGGGGAAAGACTGTTACATACCTTGGACATTCACAGACAACTTCGATACTACCTGGACAGAACCAAGACCAGTAGGAAGTCTGAACAACGTTTTGTAGCTTACGCCCCTGCAGTCCAAGGAAAAGCAATTTCAAAACAGACTATTTCAAAATGGATTGGACATTGCATCAGATTCTGTTATTCCTTTCATGGAAAGACTGTTCCAGCCAATGTCAGACCACATTCCACCAGAGCTACAGCCACCTCTACAGCATTCTTAAGAGGGGTGCCTACTAAGGACATTCTAGAAGCTGCTACATGGAGCTCCGTGCATACATTCTCCAAACACTACAATCTCCCTCTATACTCCAGATCCAGAGCAGGCTTTGCTTTGGCAGTCCTGCAGGGTTTGATTGCCACACCATCTTTTTCCTAGAGCATTCCTCCTCCCCCAGCTAAGCTATGGTATTCTACCCATATGTTATGACTGCAGTTGCATTCTTGAAGGACATAGTACAGTTTTGTACCTACCATAAATGTAGATGTCCGATAGATATGCAACTGCAGTCGGATTTTCCCTCCTCCATACCCCTCTATGCCTAGGGTCCACTCCTATCCCTGTTTCTCTTAGCTGGGGATATCTGTTATGGTGTATCTGTTTATTGCTCATTTATTTGTCTGGAATCCTGTTTTTGTCTTCCAATTTGATTACAGCCTTCCTTGGAGGGCACCTGGCATCTGGGGCAAGAAATACTGAAGAAAATGGCGTCGGCTGATGCTTATGTACTCCAGCCGCTCTGACGTCGGAGAGAAATGCGACATCAGCCGACGTCGGACCCAGACTTTGGAATCCGGCCGACTGAGGGCTGCCTGAGGCAGGACAACCCATATGTTATGACTGCAGTTGCATATCTATCGGACATCTACATTTATGGTAGGTACAAAACTGTACTTTTTCATTCTTCCTCAACAGATGGGAAACTATGCAGTCCTCGGATTTGACTTGATTGTTATACTAGCTTGTAGCAGCCAAAAACTCTCAAGCTCCCTTTTTACCCATAATGCAGTAAGCCCAATCTCTCTCAGGTCTCGTTTGCCACTTTCGTGTCTAGATGTGGTCGCCATTGCTCTTGAGCTACTTTACAAAGATAAGTGGGATTTTCAACCTTTATCTGTTTAAACCCTTTCCAGATTATGCATTTTAGTAGTTGTGATGATATTGCATGTGTAACATATGCCAACATAGTTAGCTGGAGTTTTGTAAAGAAGTATATGTCATTTCATAGGATCATAGGAAGTTAGTAGGCTAGTGGCCCTAGGGCCCTTACAAGCCTAGCCAAGTTATGTCCTTGTTTTCATGATCAGCACCTATTGCCCCTGTCCAGGGTAGACACAGGCGGAACCCCAGGGTGAATTTACGGTTACCCATCAAATCATCCAGATTGTGCTTGAAGAGGGCTAGAGAGCTGCTCTGCTTGACATGAATTGGGAGGCTGTTCCCCAGGTGTGGTAACCTCTGGGAGACCAGTCTGTCCATCCAGCAGGTTCTATTAATGTCACATACCAGGTTAAGTTCTTTAGAGCGAGTAACCCATGAGCCATTAGACTTATGGATATGAATTTGTATATCAAACTGATTTGTACAGGTGCTTGCATTGAAAATGTATTTGTAAAGTTACTTGTGTTAAAAAATGTACCAACAGTAGGTCCTGCTGGACAGAAAAGAAGTACACCTGTATGTCAGACTGTATTTCACCTGTTGAAATGAATATATTGTAACAGAGGATACTGGAGGAGAAGAGGTTAATCTCAGTCCAGGTAACTGAAAAATAGTCTGAAATTAAATTACCTGGTTTAGGCCATAAAGATTGCATCTTACAGTTCTGATTGCAGCCAGAAACAAAATGTCTGTGAAAACCAGGACTAGGAATCCTACTCCATTGTCCTTAAGGGTGAACTAATTGCTACCCTGGAAAGGTGGAAGTTTTTGAAATGGTTTTATAGATTCCATATGCTATAACACATCTTAGCAAAACTGTGTGTGTGTGTATTATGACATGTATGTGCAAGATTCTGACTCATTTTCTACTAAAGGGGGTAGTGTGGGAACTAGAAGTCAGATGACCAGCTGTATGTGATGTCATTCTGTAATCCAGCATTGAAATGATGTTTTAATAGTAGATGAGACAGATGTCTCGGGGTACTCTGTTTTGGAACTGATAAGACCACTCACCCACTTCTTCTTGCCTTGCTTTATTAAGTAAGTAGGAAACAGTAATTCTTTAGATCAGTCAGGAAAGTGTAGTGAGATTAGTTAAGTATTGTTTTTCTGTGTCTGTGTGAATCTTTCCATCGATGTTATTTTTAATATTTCCTGTGACTTGAAATTCTGGTGTTTATTGTAAATAGATATTTAGTATTTTCATGTTTGTTTATTTATTTCCAGTTTGATGACCTGGTAGGTCCACTGGGTTCGGGGAGCCTGTTTTCAGTGAAGGCCCGGGGATCAAAGCTCCACAATACATAGTATAGTTAAAGATACAGCAAAGTATGGTAAAAACAGTTACAAAATACAAATACGTTTCAAGTTGGAGACATATATTGTACAATGGTTACATAGCATATAAATCTTGAGGATGTCAATAGTATGTTCATTTCAAAGAGAAGAGAGGAAAGAGAAAAAATATTTACAATATATACATTGATAGTAGTAGCATTGTATTAGCAAACATTCAGAGTGAGCGAAGGTATTTAGAAATTCAAGATGGAGTGAAATAAAAGTGGGCTAGTTGGGGAGAATGCAGTTGCATTTCAAGTTAGAGGAGAGGTAACAATGGAGTTGAGATTTGAAGTTATCAGCATGTTCTTTTATTATTTATTATTAAATATATTTAAACGTTTCATTGTGGCTGGTCTTTCAGAGAAAATTTTATCCTTTGAGAGTATTTGTATTTATTTGGTGACACTGTGGCCCCTCCTGAAAGCCTTGCTGCATTGGTCAAGCACTACCATTTATATTAGTATTAATTGTATTCAGTATAATTGGGTTTGTGACAGCCTTTCCTCAGGTGTGTGTGTGTGTGTGTGTGTGTGTGTGTGTGTGTGTGTGTGTGTGTGTGTGTGTGTGTGTGTGTGTGTGTGTGTGTGTGTGAAAATCAAATCTCGATGTGTGTGTGTGTGTGTAAAATAAATCGTGTCAGCTACTTGGAGCAGAGTCACAGAACACTGACTTCACAGAGAGGGTGGTGGAGGACTTTGCTTGGACCACTTAACTGAGGACTCAACTCTACATATGTGTTCAGTGTGGAGTCTTATTTGGGGCCTGGTGAGAGAACGAGAGAAACCCAGCCCCAGGGCAGGAATGTGTTTCCTGTGCATTCTTTAGGGAAATTGTGCGTGGTGCCAAGTGCTACCTCTGAAAATACTGTGTGTATCTATTTTTGTTCCAAGTGAACATCCCTCACCTGTGTTAGTGATAAGGATCGAGGCTCCTTGATTATTGGCTCAGAGCAGGGATGTCACAGTTGTTTTTATTGTTGAAAGTTTTTTTGAATAATTCTCTTTCCATATTTTTTCTTTTCTTAAACTTATGGTGTAATCCTCCCTACTATTGCTAACACGCCTTTATACCCTTCACATGTTTGTGTAGTGAGAGTTACCATCATTGTTAGATCTTCCCTCATATTCCTGCTGTTATAGTAAAAAAAAGGCTTTTTTTTTTTTGCTGATTAGAGTTTTGTTGTTTCTTATTTTTATTTTTGAAGATGTCTGACAAAGGTTGCAAAAACTGTGAGGAATGTAGACTCAAAATGCCCTTTTCTGATTTGCATCAGTTATGTGTTCTGTTTAGGTTCATATAATTTAGATCAGGATTGCGATGTTTGTGCTGGGTTCAACCCCAGAGCTCTAAGTGAGATGCAGAACAAGTTGATTCTAAGGGAACTTGTGCCTACTACTTTCTCTCAAGCCATTGCTGGAGTTCAGTCTCCAAAACAAAAGTTCCAGGAACCTTTTAAAAGGTCCAAGTCCTCAGACTCTGCTGCCTGCACTTTGTCAGAGCCAAGGAAGAAAAAGTCGACGTCAGATTCTGACTCTCTTTGGATCAACAAATGTCATCTCAGCTGAGTTTTCATTATTCTACTTTACTGGGATAGTCAGCCCGAAGCTTTCAGACAACCCAGCCGGGAATTGTCGTCTCTTCCCATACTTCTCCAGATCATACAACCGAAGTCCCTCAGAAGAGGATGTGTAAGAGGAAGCAGCTGGACTTCCCCTGGGAGTCTGTCACTGAGCATGCTGACTTTGTTGAGGGCGAAGTGTCTCCCAAATCACCACCCAATGATGTCTCCTTCTGAGACATTCTTGAGATCCTTACACAGAAGGGAGGTTGGTCTGCCCAAAACCCAACTCCTGAGGAGTCAGTATTTCTGGAAGCTTTCGGGACTGGCCTGTCTACTCACTCTGCCCACTGATAACCTCATTAATTTGATGTCTCAGCAGGCATGGAAGGAGCCTGATATGATTGAGCTGATCAGTGAGAGGCCTGACAGGATTCTGTCCCTGTCCATAGGGAAAGAGCATTGGAGCAAGGTTGTAGCGGTTCATGCTGTGGTCATGGCAGCAGCAAGGAAGAAGCAACTCGTGGAGCAGAGTTCCAGTGTCCACCCCCCTAATAAAGAGTCTAGGGCTCTGGACAAATTTGGGAAGTGATTTTATGCATCAGCGATATTTGCTGTCCAATCTCTGAACTACTTGACACACTTCACAAGGTTGCAAGGGGACTTAATTAAGGAACTTTCAAACTCCCTTTCAGGGACCACTACTACAGAGGTTTAATTTTCTGTGGTCTTACAGTTGGCTAACGTTCAGTCTGTTGCGAATTTGTCCATGAGGCTCATCTCATATGCTGCAGAAGGTACCTCAAGGGCTGTGGGATCAGGCATTTTCATCAAGATGTGTGCCTGGATGTGCCTGTGCAATTTTGCAGAGCTCTTCAAGTCATCTTTTGCCAATGCTCCTTTTGACGGTTCTTCCTTGTTAGTCCCACAGTGAAAAACACACACTCTCCAGGTGTATGAAAGATGGGAAGACATTGTCTTCAGTGGCCATACATTTTTCAACCTTTCAGTGGACCTCTTAAAGGAGCCAACAAGGAAGTGGGAAGATGTGGTTCAAAAAAATCTCAGGGTCCTTTCCAGGACACATGTGGAGGTAGTTCCCCCAGAAGCAGGGGAGGATGATAATGGCAGATGACACCCCCATGGCAGTGGAAGCCCACAGAACTGAGGATCTCGGGATGCCTTTTCCGACAGATCCTTTCAGCATTCCTGAATGGAGGCCTGACTGCCTTCCTCTGGAGACGGTCAGGGGTCACCTATCCCTGCACTGGGAAGGCTGTTGAAATTTAACAAAAGATACCTGGGTGCAGAGGATCATTTCCAGAGATTGTATTTTTGTCTTTTCCCTTCCACTCCGTTTCCCAGGAAAATCCCTGATGTTCCACCCAGTCAGAGGGAGCTACCAGCACTGGAAATGCAAAAGCTGCTAGAAAAAAAGTCATCCAAGAGGCCCTCCATACCAAATAGAATCCGGAACGTACTCAAAATTCTTTTTAGTGACAAAGAAAACAGGGGACTGGAGATCAATTTTGCATCTGTGTTTGTTAAAGCGGTTTGTCACACCAAGTTCTGGATGGTCACTGTTTAGTCCATTCTGCTCTGTCCTAAGCAAGGACAACTGGATGTGCTTGATAGACCTTCACAATGTGTGCCATCCATAAGAATGAACAGATGATCCATAAGATACTTACTCTTCTGGCTGGGAGACGGTCATTACCAGTTCAGAGCACTGGCCTTTGGCCTCACTACAGTCCACGGGATGTTCAGCAGCTGCATGGCAGTAGTAGTGGCTTACTTGAGACTGCAAGGATTCCAGGTGTTTTCATATTTTATGACTGGCTCATCACCGCCCTGACCAGGCATCAACTGGTGCAGCAAGTGACCAAGTGTTGCAGACCTGTTCACATCTTGGAATAACTTTCAGTAACAACAAATCACACCTACAACCCACTCAGATGTTGGAATTTATAGGGGTTATGTTCAACACAGTCTCCATGATAGCGTCACTTCCCATGTCGGGAGTACAAACAGTAAAGACTCTGGTCAAGAAAATAGTCTACAGTACCAAGATTTCAGCCCAGTTGGTTCTCAGGCTCTAGGTTTGATGTCAGCAGCGATAATCCTGGTGCCCTTAGCAAGATATCACATGAGGATTCTGCAATGGATGCTAAGTTGCAATGGTCAGTGCAGTCTCAACCCATGTCCGCAAAGTCAGAATAACTCGGGTGCGCAAACGGTATCTTATGTGGTGGATGCAGTCACGGGAACTGTTACAAGGTCGTCTCTTTGTTCTCCCTCAGGCACAAAGCCATAGTGGCCACAGATGCCTCCCAGACTGGAAGGGGGGGGGAGTTTCTGAGTAAGACAGTCCAGGGCACTTGGTCCCCCAAAGAGGCCAACTTGCATATCATTGTTTTGGAGAGGAAAGCATTCCAAGACTCTCTCCCTCTCACAACAATTGCATTCCAAAGAGACAACATGTCAGTGGTTTGGTACATCAACAAACAGGGACGAACCAAATCTTACTCCATATGTTGAGAAGCTCTAAGGGTATGGCAACGGGCAGTTGCCTCCAACCATGTTCTGACTGCAATGCACATTCCCGGTAAGTCCAGCTTGATAGCAGACAGACTGAGAAGGTCCGTTTTACTTTTTTATGGTTGTTTCTCAAGAACAGAGTGTCGGATGTGATCTTCCAGCAGTGGGGGATAGCCTTGCTGCAATCTCTTTGCATCACCCCAAAACAAGTGCAGCAGCTTTTTTGCCCTAGTACCCCCACCGGGGGAGTCGCCAAGAGATGCTCTACTCCACGATTGTCCCCCTGGTCTTCTGTATGCTTATCCTCCAACTCCATTAATTCCCAAATTCCTTCAGAAAGCAGCCAGGTTGAAGAGCAGAGTCATCCTCATTGCACCTTACTGGCCTTGACCGATTTGGTTTCCCTTTCTTTGGCCTCATCTTCTGTGCTTACCTTGGATTCTAGACTGCTGTCCCATCTGGCAGGCATGGTTCACCCCAACATCCCAAACCTCAAACTGACCCCATGATTTCTCCAATTCCATCAATAGCCAGGCAGCCCATGCTCTCGTCACCTGTCCGTTCCGTTGGTATCTTCGCATAAATCTTGTACGAAGAAACTCTGTACAAGTAAATGGAGAATATGTGTTTATTGGGCAGAGCAGAATCAGGTTGGACCCCTTTTCAGCACCGATTCCTTTGGTTCTTGAGTTTTTACCAAGCTTGTTTAATGTGAGTGTTAGTTCATCGACTATTAAAGTTCAACTCGCTGCCATCTCTAACTTTCACGCTGGGTTTTGAAACTCGTCACTAGCTTCTTTTAAGCTGTGCAAAGCCTTTTTGAAGGGTTCTGTTCTACTAAATCCTCCTTTTAGAGATCCTTTACCACCGTGGGATTTAAATTTGGTACTGCAGGCCTTGACATGGTCTCCCTTTGACCCAACAGCTAAATGTGATTTAAATTTGTGACCTGGAAAACTGTCTTTTTAGTTGCAATTACTTTGGTTGGAAGGATTTCAGAACTTCAAGCTTTATCTTCCAAGCCGCCATATTTGATTTTCCACAAGGATAGGGTCACCTTGTTTACCAGTGCCTCTTTCCTACTACCTAAGTTAGTGTCAGAATCCAACATCAACCAAACTATTAACCTGCCTGTATTTTCCCCACACTTTACGAATAAAGTAGAGTATTTGTTGCACTTACTGGATGTTCATAGACAGTTACATTTCTACTTGCACAAAACAAAAGACATTAGAAAGTCGGACCAACATTTTGTTTCATTTGCAATTAGCAAATTGGGAAAATTGGTTGCAAAGGTAACTATAGCCAGATGGCTGACAGGCTGCATTTCCTTTGTCTGCAGCACATTGAATCTTCCCTTACCAAAAACTTTTGAAGGCTCACTCAGTCAGGTCTATGGCTGCTTCCACGGTTTTCCATTCTAGTGCCTCTATGGACAGTATATATGCGGCTGTGATTTGGTCCAATCCTCAAGCCTTTGTCACTCATTACAAACTAGCCCTGGTCTCTAGGGGAAGGGCAGCCTAAGGCTCGACCATACTCAGGAATATCCTTCCTTAGAGTCCACCCAAGGATTCAGGTAACTGGGGACTCTGTCCTGTCTGTTGCGGAAGAATGAAAATTTACATCAGATAAAGAAGTTATGTTCTTACCGTAACGTTCCATCCTTGTTGCCTATTTTCATTCTCCCTAAACTTCCCACCCTCCAACCCCCCTGCCTTTTTATTCTAATAACTTCTGGTGGAATGAATGTAATAGGGACACACCACCTGTCACTTATATTAAACTCCAGTTATGGCACTTGCTATGGTTTCATTCTCTTTCTCTATCGCAAGCTGTAAGAAGGCTCTGAGGGAGGTTGGGCTTGTGCATTATGGGTAGGAAGAGAGCTCAAGAGTTTTTGGCAGCAGCAAGCTTGTATAACAGCTGAGTCGGATACAAGTCCCATCTGTGAGGAAGAATGAAAATGGGCAACACAGATGGAACGTTACGGTAAGAACATAACTTGTTTTTTTGTTTTCAATGTAGTAGAAAAGGTTGCAATAACAGCAAAGAACACACTTAGTGTAATGTTACTTGTCACATTAACCAAGCTATGAGGTGGGTGGTGGTTGACTGTACCTTATGCTGTTAAATGACCCCATCAGGGCATGCACTAAATAGTGACAGCCTTTAGAGCATTTGCATCTGTGTATTTTCTTATGAGCAGTGTCATCCATCTGATAATCAATATTCTTTTCTTAAGCTTAAATGTAAATTTTTATGAAATTGTTATTGCCGTAGTATCATTCTAGAATTTCGCTGAATGGGATAGCATACAGACAGTCTTCATGGGTATGCTTTCCTTTCACAACTGCACACCTGTAGTTATTATTACCTTATATTTTATATCAGAAGATGGAAACAGTTACAGAATTTCCTGACATATGATTGTAAGGGATATTAAATATTTACCACATTGTATCAGCAATACCTCTGCTCATTAACAGAGCTGTAGGAAATTGTATCAGAAATTTTAGTAACACTGTCATTCTTGCAACAATCTTGTAAATCATTTATGGCAGAATGATTTTTGTGCAGATTGTTTGGTATTAAAGTTCAGTATTCTCAAATGTGAAGCAGCTTACTTTATCCTGTCATGTTTTGTTTTGCAGGAGAATAGTAACCAGAATTTTACACTGGAAGGTGGTCATCATGCAGAGCTTCCTGCCGCTCTAATAGATCATTCCAGGCTGGAGCTGTACTTACTCCACTATCTTGATCATAAGTGGAAGGGGGAGTACTGCATTAAGCACAACGAGCAAGATATTAACTTTATTAAATTCACATGTGTTGATGAAGAGGAGAGCTCAGAACTGGATATTGCTGTGCATGTGACAAACAGTACGGGGCAAATGGTTTTAGGTTTACTTAGTCCTTATTGGATGGTGAATAAAACCGGGAGACTGCTGCAGTATAAAGCTGATGACATTCATCGAAAACATCCCAGTGATTATGACAAGCCCCTCCTTTTTTCTTTCAAGCCTAAGAACTTCTCTCAGACTAACAAGGTAAGGAGAAAGATGTGTGAGGATTTTGATTTATTGATATGTAGTACAGTATGCAAGTAGTGTAAGACAAAGTGTTTTAGTAAGAGTTATTCAAGCAGAACTTTAGTGCATTCACATGCTTGGTGATGTGAATGTCCAATGATTCATTTTGGTGCTAGTCTTGGTAACAGTGCTGTAGTGGTGCATTCCGTATGACACTACTAGAATAGGTATCTGTCTCCCATTCAGTGTTGCAGAAGGTGATGGTGCTGCAAATCTGCTATTGATAGTGCCTTGGTCAATGTCATCTTTGTCTACAGTGTAGTACTTAGTGATGTCCTACCACATCACTGTTGCAGTATTCATCACCTCTGGGATCTCCTGCCAAGGACTTTTTTACCTAGGGAGCATTGTATGTCAGATGTTTTCTGTTTGTGCAAGTGTAGGGCACAAAGGTGATGTACATATGCTTCTTACTCAGAATGTTGTTGCTGACCTTCTGAACACCATTTTCATATGTCGGTCTGAATGTCCTTCAGATTCACTAGTTATATTGAGCCTACATCTTTCAGATAAGTAGCCCGTTGGGGATTTTTTTGTTTTTCTTACTTGGTTTAGTGGGTTACATGTCAGTGTGGAAGGCAGATTCCCCATAAAGGCCACCACGGTAGGTGCATCTCAAGACCACACTTAGTGTTGCATTTGCCAGGCATTTTTGCCCAAGACCTTGGGCAGCCACCTTTTTTTCACTTTCTGTTTATCTTGAGAACCAGTGTTTCAAGCTTTTGGCCCAGGGTACCATGGCAAAATTCACTCGCCCTGAGGATCAACTTATGCTTAAGAAGTCCAATAAGTCTAGGCCTGAGTTTATTCCTGTCCAGTCAGGACATCTATCTTGAGGTCAGTAAGAACCCAGAGGATAGCCCAGCATTACCTTAGGTTTCTTCTGCCATAACCTTCTCAGAAGCCGGCACTGAACCTGCATCTCGCATGTCATCAGAGGCCTTACAGATGTCTGCCACAGATATTGACTGGTTATTTCCAAGGGGCCCAATAAAGTGCCAGGTACCTTAACTCATTCACTCCAGTGGAGTTTTTGAAATTTGAACTGTAACTTCCATTGGGTGGAACCTAAGCTTTTTGACAGAATCAAATTATGTCCTCACATTTCAAACAGTTGTACTTATCTCTCAAAAATAGGTGTTACTAAAGAAGTGCAAGTGGCAAACTGTTATCATAAATTATTTTTATAGTGGCATTGTTTTTAGGTTCTGGGTTTCAAACTGGATTTTATAAGTCACAGTAAACATAATAACTATTACGTCTGTAATATTTTGTAAACAACTTAACAATATCTCAGCATCCACTCAAGCCGCACACATACTGTTAGTAGCACTTGGATTTCCTTACATTCATTGCTGCAGTATTCTTAACATTCACGATTCCCTGCTGTGAAGTCCTGTCATCCATCCAGTATACCAAAGACTTCCTGTTGCATTTAAAGGTATGCGCTTCTTCATAAACGTAACATTCAGGCTTACCATAAACAGAGCTTCTTGACTGCCAGTCTGAATACATCTTTCGCCTTTGGTCTGTTTATGTGCATCCGTTTTGCCAGTTGAATGTATTTTCATTCCCCAGTGATTACCTACACCTGTTTGCATTGCAGATAAGTGCCTCATTGGGTTTTATTTTGGTTTTCTCTTGCCTTTTTATGATCCTTGGGGTTTGTCATCCAGGAAGGTAAATGCCAGTGTGGTTGACAGATTCCCAATAAAGACTGCCACAGTAAGTGTCTTTTTTTTTTTTTGTCTAGGAACATCTCATGACCATGCATCTTGTTCCGTTTGCCAGGCGTTTGTTCCGAAAACCCTTCACAGTAGATTTTCTTCCCTTTCCTTGTATCTTGAGAACCAGCATCTTGGGCTTCTTGCTAAAGATACAATGGATTGAATCTCACATCCCGAGGGTCAGCCGTTAGGGAAGAAGAAGGTGAAAAAGGTACGACCGGTCTTCCACTGTCCATCCTCTGCCAGATGTTTCTCCTGAGGTTGTTACAAACCAGGAGGCTTGCCCAGCTTTGTTGTTGGATTCCTCTACCGTGGCTGTGTTGGAGGCCATTGAGGTTCCATCTGGCAAGCACGTCTGATGAGGCATTGCAGGCATCTGTCTCAGACATTCATTTTTCTGAGGGGCCTAGGAGAGTTCTTCAGATTTTAGTTGGGGAAGAAGTTCCTGCTCTGGTTCTCAACTACTGTCCTGGGTCTGAGTCTTCTCAGTTTTTTGGCGGGGACGTTCCTAAAAAATGAAACAAAAACTTAAAATTTTTCTTCTGCTCCTAGGGATTCTCAAAGTGAATGGTAGGCTTTCACTCATGGACTGTTTTCTGCTTTAATGTCTTTAAAGCCTCCTCAAGGGGATTCATTTCCTGCTCCTCCTTGGACCACTACTCTCATTAAAAGGCCAAGAGAACAAGATTTTTCTGAGACTGAGTTGGGTTCTGATGACAGATCCCTGACTTTTTTAATTTTTATTTATTTTTATTTATTTATTTTACTTAATTTTATTTCACCTTCTTTTTACAGGGAAAGCCCGACTTGGAACAACGCCAATTTTCAGCAGCGACCCAGGGAGAAGCTTTCCAGATGCATGTCTTTGGCATGTAGTAGGAAACCGAAGCACCCAGAGGAAACCCACACAAACGCAGGGAGGACATGCAGACTCGGCACAGAATCCAGTCCAGCTGAGAATCGAACCGGAGAACCTCTTACTGTGAGGCAACAATGCTACCGCTGCACCACTGCACCATCCAACTTATTCTACTCAGATTCCTTCTCCTTTGAACTATGGGACAGAGCAGGAGGGATCTATTAGTCCTGGTGCTCATTTTGAGGAAATTTCCTTTGGGGATATGCTCTTTAGGATGATGGATTTTTTTTTTTAAGTGGGATTGTGCTCAGGTCCCTGAGATCCATAGGAGATGGTACGAGTTGGAGTGTCCTAAACCTGCAGCTGTTCCTCCTGTTTTGGCTGCCTTGCTGGGTGTTTTTTCCAGTGACTCTCATGCTCCTGATTCTTTACCCCCTGCTCAGAAGAAGCTTGATAGGTTTTATAGAGTGCCTGAGGATTTTTTTTTTTTATTTGCATAAATGTCCTGCTGCTGACCCTTCTGTGGTCTCTGTGGCCTCTGATCAGCCATCTCAATTGCTTCCTTTGCCCAAGTTATCACCTTCTGACAAAGATAGCAAAACTGTGGAATGGCTGGGTAAGAAGGTTTACACTTCTGCTACCCTAGGTTTTGGGGCTGTTAATTATCAGACCCATATGTCTAGGTATGTGTGTTGGCTCTTCACAGGAACAATGTTGCAATATCAATTCTGATACAGAAAGAAGATGTATGTGATTTCTCCTGTACTCCACACCCTCAGATTCTACGAAGTAGGATCTTGGCTTGGCACATAAACCTGTTACTTAACCATTCCAGTTGAAACCTTTCACCGTTTGTATCCTCACGGTCTCTCCTTTTTTCAATGGACAAAGAAATCTGCTCGATTTATCATAACTGGACTTCTGGAAAGAACACTTTTTGAATAGTTGGCCTTTGATTGTTCTGTTGTTCTTAGCTTTAGGCCTCAACAGACTGGAACTGGTAGGCAATGTTGTTCTGGTTTCCCCTAGATAGAAGTATCTGAGCAGGTGAGCCAAGTATATTGTCACGGGGTATGTTTCTGAGATTAAGTTCAAAAAGACATCACTATTATTACGCTTTGACTTCTCTAGTAATTGCTTTGCACTCTGTACTGCATGCTCAGCTAGTCCGTTTGACTGTGGGTATTCTGAACTGCTAGTAACATGTACGAAGTCCCATTCTTTTGCAAATTTCTGAAACAACTGACTGGTAAATTGGGTACCATTGTCAGAAATAACTTTGTGTGGACTACCATTGACTGAGAAATGACATTTCAACTTGGTAATAACAGCAGTGGATGTTAGATTAGGCAGTAGATTGATGTCAAACCAGTTCGAATAAGTGTCTACCAATACTAAATAATGCTCATTATTCCACTCGAATATATCATTGGCTGCTGTTGACCAATTTAGTTCAGGAACTTGACTTGGCTGAAGTGGTTATTTTTGCAAATGCAGTTTAGTACTGTTGCACACTGAAGAAGAAAGTACTCTATCAATGTCTTTTGCTAGAGAAGGTCAAAATACTAGTCCTCTCGCCCTTCTTTTGGTAGATTCGGAACCTGGGTGACCACGTTGCAAAATCTGGATATATTCACTTTGTAAGGAAGCAGGAACAACAATTTTAGAACCTTTGAAAATAATGCCATCTTTCGACAACATCTTATCTCTGTAAGGAAAATAAGTTTGCACTTCAGGCGGTACACTAGATTGTTTTGAGGGCCATCCAACATTAATGTAGTGTTTGAGGTTTTGCAAAATTGGATCAGTTTTTGTATGATCTCTCAGCTCATCAAGTCTCGTGGTAGACAAATTACACATTCCATGACATCAAAGTCAAAATTCGCTGCATTAAGCTGTTCCGTTATATTTCTGGGCAATCTGTGTAAGGTATCAGCCAGATAAAGACGTTTGCCTTTTGTATAGACCATTTTGAAGTTGTAGTTTTGCAATCTGAGCATCATTCTTCACTAGGGACGGCTTGCACCTGCCACCCCTGGGTTTTCGGATATTGGCAAAGGCTCTTGCTACCCCCATAGTGCCTTTTTTAGGCAAGGCTCAAAAGACAAACCCACCTCCATAGGTATCACAAGGGATAAGAAACTAAGAGTAATGCTACTCAACGCCAGAAGTCTAAACCTCAAGATGCATGCACTCGAAACTCTCCTTAGCATGGAGAACATCGATATCTGTGCAGTAACAGAAACCTGGTTCAAGGCACCCGAGAACACCCCAGCACTACTAGGTTATACCTCATACCATGCTTTTTGGCCCCAAAACTTGGACCGAACCAGAAAAGGAGGGGGAGTATCAATATTCGTCAAAGATACCCACACCTCCAGGTTGGTGGCACAGCACGAAGCATCAGAGACTATCCATGTGCAACTAACAGTGGGTAAAACTGCCTTCCAGTTTATAGCCTGCTACAGACCACCCTCCCAAACCCAGAAACCCCACTCGGCCTTCCTGAGAACACTGGAAAATATGAAGGTCTCTCCAAACACCATTATATTGGGCGACTTTAACTACCCAAACATAGACTGGGAACATTACTCTAGCTCCAACACCCTAGCTCAAAGGTTCCTAGAATTTATAAACTCAAATGCTATGGAACAACTTGTTACCACTCCCACAAGAGGGGAAAACATACTAGACCTGAGCATCACCAACATGGGGACTCTATGCTCCAGACCAGAAGTGTATCCCTCACTGGTAAGATCAGACCATAAACTAATCTCACTGGATATTCACATCCCGACCCCACCCCTTGCCCAGAAAACCACAGTGAAAAACTTCTCTAAAGCAAATTTCGCACTCCTCAAAACCGAGGTGGAATCCTTCAAAGCCCCTGGGCCTGTGGAAAATACGGCCCAGACCGCAGAATCCTTTATAAACGCATTCTATGAACACCTTCAGGAATGCATGGATTATGCAGTCCCAAATAAAACCAAGACCCAATCCTCCAAAGGCAGACGTCCTGTCTGGTGGACCCCAGCCATAAACAAACTGTACAATAGAAGGAGGAAGCTACTACATGATAGAGCAAAATCCCCAAAAGGGAAGGCATCTCTGATCAGTGTTAGCAAAAAACTACGGGCACTCATAAAATCGTCTAAGGCCAGCTTCGAGAGAAAAATTGCACAGGACACTAAGGATAATCACAAGGCTTTCTTTAGCTGTCCTTCAAGAATGCAACTGCAGTCATAACATGTGGGTTGTCCTGCCTCAGGCAGCCCTCGGTCGGCCGGATTCCAAAGTCTGGGTCCGACATCGGCTGATTTCGCATTTCTCTCTGACGTCAGAGCGGCTGGAGTACATAAGCATCAGCCGACGCCATTTTCTTCAGTCTTTCTTGCCAGGCGGTGCCCGAAGCAGAAGCAGTTCGCAAGTGCCGGTCGGTCAGCTCCTGTATTCTATGATACCAAAGTCATCAAAAAAGCTAAGTACCCCGTTGGGGACCTTTTCTTGCCTCAGCCGATGTCAGAAATTACTGAAAAAGTTAACAATTGTCTTTTTTGTGGTAAACAAATACCTCATAAGGATTTCCACTCTTACTGCCTCCCTTGCCTGGTCCCAGACCACAACGTCTCGGCCTGTGTAGCCTCTGCTCGCTTCAACAAGCGCACTCTCAGGCGCCGGGCGGAGTTCGCTGAAGATTTTTTCGGCGATAAATTTGCTTACACCATGCAGTCAGATCTTCCGACATCGCAAACTCCCAAAAAGCGAAAAGACCGGGACCGACATCCTCGGCCCGCGTCTACCACCGACTCCACGCCAAAACCTAGCGCGAGTGCTCCGGTTCCCTCTGGGACGGTCTCTCCACCGCTCCGAACTGAAGACACCGCATTACCGACGACTCCGATGCCAGACATTACTCCGACACCAGTTATAGACTTTCCTCCGGATACCGAAACCGAGGAAATGCCCGAGACCATTGCTGTAGACAAGGTCACTCCTGCACGTGGAGCTGCCAGGCCTCCTATGGCCATGTCTATTAAGGCCTACACTAGGGCTAAGGCAGCCAGCAAAACAAAGCATATTACTTCCAAATCCTTACCTCAGCCGACTCCGGAGACACAAATTATGTCCATGGCTGCTGATTTAATTTCCATGCTTAGAGGTTCACAGGCCCATCCTGAGAGAGCATCCCAGCCTCCTCCTGATAAAAGGCCCCGGGTTGAACCCTCTGACCCTTCTCCTTCAGATGAAGACTCTGAGGGCTCTGTCCACTCTGATAGCCAGGAAGAGCTCTTCCAGACCTATGAGGACTCGGATGCAGAAGATTCCATACCTTCGGCCTCCCTCCTGAGGATATTTCTTTTGGGGAAGTTCTGCACACCATGAGGGAACATTTCAAGTGGCAGGGTCAGGAATATTCTGATTCTAGGAAACGCCTTAGGACTTTCCTTAAGAAGCCTCAGCACAGGCCCTTAGCTATTCCTCCTGTACTTGATGTTCTAGATGATTTGTATTCTGATTCTAGTGCTACCCCTGATTCTCTTCCTCCTGCTCCAGCCAAGCCAGACAGGTATTACAGGGTCCCAGAAACTCATTCCCATTTATTCAGGGCCCATACTGCTGATTTGGAAACTATTTCACAGGGGCCTAAAGGAGTTTCAGCCTCTACCTCAAAAAATCCTTTGCCCTCCAACAGGGAAGCAAGGTCATTAGAGAGATGGGGTAAAAAGGTTTACACTTCCACTACCTTATCTATGAGAGCTTTAAATTGCCTTTTTCATATGTTCCAATATCAGGATTATCTCTTAGAAGATTTACAAAAAACATTAGCTTCTCCTGATCCTTTAGACAGGAAGACTTTGCAGGAAGCTGTACATAACACTCAGCAAGTAAGCAATCACTTCCTGCAGTGTGGATATGATGCACTGGAAGCTTCATGTAAGGCACCTATGACAGGGGCGGTGATGCGTAGACATGCTTGGTTAAAAGATCAACCTCTACCAGATCATGTAAAAGCAAAACTTCTGGATGCACCTTTGGAAAAGAACAAGCTTTTTGGTGCAAATGCTAAGGATGTGTTAAAGACCATCGAAGAAAAAGCAAAATCAGTTCAGACTGTGAAAGATTTCCTCCAGGTTCAACCCCCCCAGATTCAGTAGGAATTGGCCTTCAAAAAACTGGTCCTTTCCTAATCCAGAAAAGTTTCAAAGGGGTAAGAACAGACGTGGCCGAGGAAGAGGCCAATACAGAGGCCCTTACAGGGGACGACAATGGCAGCCAGGAAACCAAAGAAGTGACTCAGGGGTTTCACCTGCCCAACAACCACAAACTCAATGACTTTCCTCTACTACCGCCTACCAGGGAACAACTAGAAGCTCCCTTGGGCGGAAATTATCTCTGTTTGCAGAAAACTGGCACAGACTGACAAAGGACAAATGGATTTTGGACATTATAGACCGAGGGTACAGGTTTCATTTTCATACCTTACCAAGAAAACAAGGCATGCCAAATCTACCACAACATCAAAGGGCAGAGGCTATCAAGCAAATCACTCTGCTGACTCGAATGAAAGCAATAGAAAGAGTTCCACAACAAGAACAAGAACAGGGGTTTTACTCAAGACTGTTCCTTGTTCCAAGAAAAGAATCTCAATGGAGACCAATACTGGACTTGTCCACATTAAACACCTTTCTCATAGTACCAAAGTTCAAAATGCTGACTCTACAGCAACTCCTTCCCATGCTGGGCAAGGAGTCGTGGCTGATTACTCTGGACCTCAAGGAGGCATACCTGCATGTCCCTATCAGACACAGCTGCAGAAGATACCGTCTGCCTTTGGAGGATTGGGTCTTGCAAGGCCAGAGCATTATCAATTCTCAGCATTGCCATTTGGCTTATCTACTGCGCCCAGAGTATTTACAAAATGCCTGGCTTCAGTAATTGCTCATTGCAGGCTCCAGGGTATACAAATTTACCCGTACCTGGACGACTGCCTCATACAAGCGGACGACAAATTGATGTTGACAAAAAACCTGGATTATGTCATACGATTACTTCAAGCTCTGGGATACACAGTCAACTTCCAAAAGTCAAGACTGCAGCCATCCCAGCAAATAATCTTCTTAGGAGCCAAACTAGACACAGCCTCTCAGATGGCTTACCTGACAGAAGACAAGCAAGAGAAGTTAACTCAGTACTTCAAAGGTTTAGCAAAACTCACCCAGATGACTGCAAGGAGATTCCTACAGGCCCTGGGTTACATGGCATCCTGCATTCTACTGGTTCCATTAGCAAAACTACACATGAGAAAGCTTCAATGGTACCTAAAAAGCATTTGGTCTCAACACAGCAACAACTTGGAGACAATCATACCACTCATTCCATGCCTACAAAAGGAATTCCTATGGTGGGCCTCGGTGAGCCAGGAAAACACAGGTATGTCATTCAAAAAACCACAGATAACACAGACCATGACTACAGACGCCTCACACCTTGGATGGGGGGTGCACATGGAAGGCAGGTGTATACAAGGACAATGGTCTCCAAAGGAAACACATCTGCATATAAACCAAAAGGAAATGCTTGCAGTAATGCATGCTATCGAGGCTTTTCAACACCAACTCCAGCAAGGCCATTTAATGATACGGACAGACAACACCACTGTGATGTGGTACATAAACAAGCAGGGGCACCCACTCTTACCCCTTTGCAGACTGACAATGCAGCTTTGGGAGAAATCACTGAGTCTAAACATCCAGTTACAATCCCAGTTTGTTCCAGGAAAAGACAATGTGTTGGCGGGCAGCCTAAGCAGGAATTTCACAGATCCACACGAGTGGAGGTTACATCCGAAGGCTTTCAGACAACTCACTTCGACATGGGGCAAGCCAGAAGTGGACCTATTTGCCTCTCACCTCAATCATCTTCTACCAAAATTTTGCACAAGGACATACCATCCAAAGGCTTGGAAAATAGATGCCCTTTCATTCAACTGGAACTCGCTAGCAATCTATGCATTCCCACCTCTGCCACTGATGACCTCAGTATTACTAAAGATCAAAGCAGAGAAGCCCAAGGGAATCATAATAGCTCTGGAATGGCCAAGACAACACTGGTACCCACTACTACGGAGCATATGTCACACCAGGAGGTGGGCCCTCCCTCAGTGGCCTCTACTTTTGACTCAACACAATTTCGAAACACTGCATCGAAACCTTCAGACACTGCAGCTAACAGCCTGGGAGATCCCATAAATAACTTCAGCTTATCTCTCTCCAAGGAAGTTCAGCGGATACTAACAGAGGCTCCAAGACCATCCACCAGAAAGCTCTACTTAGCAAAGTGGAAAAGATTCAGCAATTGGAATACCAGCAAGGGACATGATGCATCATTACTGAACATCCCACTAATCTTGGAATATTTGGCAGATATGTTACAGAGCGGCCTCTCATATTCTTCAATAAAGATACATGCATCTGCTATTTCAGCTAGATACAACACTGATCCTCCTGTTTTCTCTCACCCCTTACTAAGACAATTCCTCAGGGAATCAAGAACATTAAGCCA
Organism: Protopterus annectens; assembly: GCF_019279795.1. Classification (NCBI taxonomy): domain Eukaryota; kingdom Metazoa; phylum Chordata; order Ceratodontiformes; family Protopteridae; genus Protopterus; species Protopterus annectens. The sequence continues at coordinate 435,617,423 of NC_056728.1, forward strand.
CCAAGAAAGGCCCCAGTGCCAGCCTGGGACCTCAATTTTGTCTTAGAAAACTGACTCTACCTCCTTTTGAGCCAGCAGCTTCAGTTGACTTGCAATTTCTCTCATGGAAAACAGCTTTCCTGTTGGCAATTACCTCAGCAAGAATGGTTTCGAGCTACAGGCCCTAATGGCAATACCACCCTTTATTATTTTCCACAGAGACAGGGTTTCATTAAGGACCAACCCTACTTTTATGCCAAAGGTGGTATCTAGGGTTTCTCTAAATCAAGCCATTCATCTGCCTGCTTTCTTCCCCAATCCTGAGAATAAGGGGAAAGACTTTTGCATACCTTGGACATTCATAGACAACTTCGATACTACCTGGACAGAACCAAGGCCAGTAGGAAGTCTGAACAGCTTTTGTAGCTTACGCCCTGCAGTCCAAGGAAAAGCAATTTCAAAACAGACTATTTCTAAATGGATTGGACATTGCATCAGATTCTGTTATTCCTTTCATGGAAAGACTGTTCCAGCCTATGTCAGACCACATTCCACCAGAGCTACAGCCACCTCTACAGTTTTTTAAGAGGGTGCCTACAAAGGACATTCTAGAAGCTGCTACATGGAGCTCCGTGCATACATTCTCCAAACACTACAATCTCCTCTATATTCCAGATCCAGAGCAGGCTTTGCTTCGCAGTCCTGCAGGGTTTGATTGCCACACCATCTCTTTCCTAGAGCATACCTCCTCCCCCAGCTAAGCTATGGTATTCTACCCACATGTTATGACTGCAGTTGCATTCTTGAAGGACATAGTACAGTTTTGTACCTACCATAAATGTAGATGTCCGATAGACATGCAACTGCAGTCGGTTTTCCTCCCTCCATACCCCTCTATGCCTAGGGTCCACTCCTATCCCCCTTACTCTTAGCTGGGGATATCTGTTATGGTGTATTTGTTGTACTGCTCATGTATTTGTTTGGAATCCTGTTTTTGTCTTCCAATTTGATTACAGCCTTCCTTGGAGGGCACCTGGCATCTGGGGCAAGAAACACTGAAGAAAATGGTGTCGGCTGATGCTTATGTACTCCAGCCGCTCTGACGTCGGAGAGAAATGCGACATCAGCCGACGTCGGACCCAGACTTTGGAATCCGGCCGACCGAGGGCTGCCTGAGGCAGGACAACCCACATGTTATGACTGCAGTTGCATGTCTATCGGACATCTACATTTATGGTAGGTACAAAACTGTACTTTATGTTAGGAACCTGGATGGGAATTCCCAGATATGCTCAGAATTAGTCCAAAATGGCAAAAAATACACCGAACCCACAGACATTGCCAACATCCTAGCTGACCGGTTCAACCCAAACTGCCCCCCCCCCCCACCAAAAGGGCAAATATCTATCCCAGCAGAGTGCTGCCCCCCTGACGTCTCAGATGCTCAGGTAAGAGCTGCCCTCTCCAAAGCAAAAAACACAGCATCAATGGGACCAGACGGTGTCCAGGGCTGCGTCCTACATGAACTCCAAGAAGAGCTAAACCCAAACATAAAACTACTGTTCAATCTCAGCCTTACCCCAGGATATGTACCCAAAGAGTGGCGTACAGCAACAGTGGTCCCTCTCCACAAAGGTGGTGCCTCAACGGATCCTGGAAACTATCGCCCCATAAGCCTGACTAGCTTGGTCTGCAAAGCTATGGAAAGGATCATCATGGACCTCATAAATAAAGATATTGGGGACCTACAGACACTGGATCCTACCCAGTTTGGCTTTGTTAAGGGCAGATCCTGCCTCTTAAACCTGGTCGATTTCTTTGAAACAGTCACCAAGGCCATTGACGAGGGGAAGGTGGTCCACACAGCCTACCTGGACCTCGCAAAAGCCTTCAATGCAATACCCCACTTGGGCATTATAGATAAGCTCACCAGCTTAAATATAAACCCCTATGTCACTAGATGGGTTGCAAACTGGCTCAAGGACAGAACCCACATGGTTAGAATAACTGGAGCCATGTCAGACTCCAAACCAGTTACAAGTGGCATCCCACAAGGCTCAGTCCTGGGAACTCTCCTGTTCGGTATATAATTCTCGGAGGTACAGGCCAGCACGGAAGGACTGTGGCTGACCAAGTTCGCATATGACTGCAAACTGGGCGCTATAATCGACTTTCCAGCCGACACAAGCATCCTCCAAAAGGGCCTCATAGAAACAGACAACTGGTGCCAGAGCCATGGCCTCAAGCTAAACGCCAAAAAGTGTATAGTCATCCCCTTTGGCAAAAACAAAGTACCCACAAATTACCACATAGGTGGTAATCCATTAAGTACAGAAGAAGTAATTAGGGACCTGGGGACCCAAGTTGATAGCAATCTCTCATTTGACAACCACGTGGCCAAAGTGTTTAGAAAAACATTTTATATAGCCCACCTAATCATGAAGGGATTCACATCTAGATCAGGGGGGTCATCGTGCCTCTTTACTCATCCCTCATCAGGCCCATAATTGAGTACAATGCCCTTTTGGGATGTACCTTACCAGACACCTGCAGCAACTGGAAAGACCCCAAAAGTACCTCACCAAGAGGATCAAAGGGCTCAAACAGATGCCATATGCTGCCCGGATAAAGAAACTCCAGCTCTACTCAGTGGCATACCGCCTGCTCAGAGGCGATCTGTGCCTGACGTATAAAGCCATGTCCAACCCGGAATTAATGGACATGCTGCACCTCAGAAAATCCAAATCCCATCGAGCTACGCACTTGAGAGACTTGAACCTCAGCACTGAAATAAATAGGACATGCTGGAGGGACAGATTCATAACCTAGAGGCTCCCTAAACTCTGGAATAAAATCCCAGTCCAGGTTAGGCAGAGTCCCTCATTGACTCTCTTCAAGAGGAATCTTGATGAGTGGATGGGGGATCGTAGTTTTACCCCGGGTATCACTTCTGTGTCATTGTTAGACAAAGGCACAGTATACTAACCTCGAAAAAGGGCATAGCAAAATTAATTTAAAATTGGTGGCGAAAGCCAAACACACACTGGCTAGGCTTATAAATGCCCTAGGGCAGATAGCCTAGTATGAACCTATGAACCTAAATCTCACTGGAGCTGAATGCATAGACTTCTTTAAAATAGTAACTAGAGGTTAGTGATCAGTTTCAATCTGAATAGCTCAACCATAAATATAATCATGAAACTTTGAACTTGCAAATACTATTGCCAACACTTCTTTCTCAGTTTGAGCATATTGCATTTCAGTTTAGGTAAGAGTTCTAGATACATAGGCTAATGGTCTGCCTTCTTGAAGAATAACTGTGCCAAGATCAAATTTTGAAGCGTCACAGGAAAGAGTTACTGGTTTATTGACATCATAGTATCTTAATGTAGGTGGGTGGCAGGTTTCTGCTTAAGGTCTTCAAATGGTCTTGGTTGGAACAGCACCAGAGAGCATGTAACATTTTTGAGTGTCAGCTGTCAACTCACTGAAGTCTGGTATAAACTTGCCTAAATAGTTGACCATACCAAGAAAACGTTGTAGAGCTTAACATTATCTGGTGCTGACATCTCAAGAATGGCTGCTTGCTTGGACAGGTCTGGTCGCAAGCCAGTGCTAGTAAATAAATGACCTACATATGTAACTTTTGGTAGTCTGAATTTGAGCTTCAAGTTCACTTCACATGCTGCGTCTAGAACTTTCTGTCATACTCTTCACCATTGCTTCCAAGCAATAAATCATGTACTATTATGGTACAAGGATAACCCAAATAATTTGCTCCATTGCACGCTGAAAGACTTCACTTGCATAATTTATTCCTAATGGCATCCTGAGGAATCTATATATTCCAAATGGGGTACTGAAATTAGTCAGTAGTGAAGATTTGCAATCAAGCATCATTTGCCAAAATTAACTTTTTGCATCCAAGGCAGAAAAAACAGTGGCATTCGGTGGTAGGGCTGCGACTTCCTCGACTGTACGCATAGGATGTTGAGGTCTCTTTAATGCTTTGTTCAATTCTCTTGGGTCAGTGCATATTCTGATTTTGTCTGAGCCTTTTTTGTGGGCTGCTACCATGGACGACACCCATTCAGTAGTTTCTGTAACTGGACAAATTACACCTTGCTGCACCATTTTATCCAGCTGAGGTTTGACTTTATCTTGCATAGCTATCAGAACTTTTCTTGCTGATCTGACCACTGGACTGACCTCTGGGTCTAACTTCACAGAATACACAACTGGAAGTTTACCAGCATACTCTGAAAAAATAGTTTCAGTAAAACTGGAACTGAGACGTGCTTATATGATTAACTTCTTCAGTAAAGGAAAGCAAATTAATTCTCAGACTGTCTACGAGACCCAATAAGAACTGCACAGGTCTTCAGACTACATAGAATGGCTGTAGCAGTTCCTAGACAAATAACATGAAAGCACTACTGAACTTTGTCTGAATTTCTTCACCTCCAAAAGCAAAATGTTCTGCAGAACTGGCCACATTAAGTTGTTCACCAGCTCTCACCTTAGCAAATGTGTCTGCTGACATAACATTACACTTTGAACCATTGTCTACTTTGAGCTCGGTAGATTTACCATTGATCTTCACAATACAAAACACGTCATTCTTTGCCAACAGATTTACTGCATCAACCTTTTCACCAGTTACTGGTACACCATATAGGTAGAAAGTAGGGTTGCCGCTGTCTGTATGATCAACCTGCTTTTTTTAAGTGACCCTTCTTTATAACTGTGTGAGGTTTACTTGATTTGCAAAACATTTGAAAATAGTTCAGTTTTTTACACTTTTGGCATTGCTGACCCAATGCTAAACACTTTTCTCTTTTAGACTCATGATTGGCACCACAATTGTGGCAGTTAGCAGTAAAGCTCGATTTGAGTTTTGCTGACTCACCCTTGTACTGCACTGAGCATGTCCTTCTCACTGAACTAATCTTAGAACTTGCTGGAAATCTATGGGTTTTACCTGCCACACTCGCAGTGGTAACAGATGCCATGTGCTTAGGCCTGCTTCTGCTAGCCACGTGTTGCATGCTGCCTACCGCTGAAACCATGCTCTTATCACTTGGAAGCATATTTGTGTTCCTTTCTGTAGCATCATGGATTTGACAAATCTCTATAGCTTTGCTCAGCATTAAATAACTGTCACAAAGCAACATCTTTCTCACTGCAGCACTTAAACCTCGACACGGCTATTAATAGGCGCGTGGAGGAGGATAGATTCATCACCCAAAGACTCTATGCTGTGAATAAAAATCGGTATATGTGAGGCATATGCCCCTGGCCTGACTGGGCCCAAAGACCTCAACCAATGGATGGGAGATATGGGATAGGGATAGGATATTACCCAAGCTCACACCTCTCAAGAGGCACAATAAAGTAATGGGTATAGTTCCCCATACTAAAGGGCCATACTAAAGGGCCAGTTATAAATCACAGAATCCATGGACCCCCAGATGTAGTATGAACCTATGAACCTATTAATACCCCCACATAAGCCTGTCCTTTATTAACTCATCTTTTAAGTCACCAACCTGCACATTTTAGCTTAGTTTCTCAGGTCTGTAATTTAAACTGCAAAAGTTTCCCCTTGCTTTTGATCTCGTGTAAAACAAATGCCTCTCTAATGTAACATTTGTCTGGGGGTTGCACGTTTCCCTGAATTTGTTTCAAGCACTTGGGGGTCCTCTCTTGATTCTACCTATATAACAATATAACAGTTTTCCCTTTCTCCTTCATATACTGCTGGTGCATACACAAATAAATGCTCTCTTTCAGTGGCCTCTGACCCAGCTAGGTTTAGCAAAATGAATGCCCTGGTGTGTGCATCTTTGTCTGAATAAGCTGCTTATATAAAAATGTCATAGTCTTGCTCACATATTCTCCAATTCTCTGCAGTATTTTGATCAAATACAAGTGGACCTAGACTGCGAAATGCCTCTGCCATATTAACACATACCAGTGAAGGCTTTTGCAAGTATGCATGAACACCCACACATGTACATATGCCAAACATTTATGCCAGTAATTGTAACTGTCCAATAGCACAACAAGCCTCTGAATAACTGAACTTTGCGAAATAAGTCTTCCAGCCACAAGAATACTCTTGAAATTACTGTACATTAAGAAATCACCTTTTATCAGTGTAAGAAACATTTCAAAATAACTTCACTGCGCGAATAAACTGTGCAGAAGAAGTTCAGATTTAAAAAATCATTTTGAAGTAACTACACTTTGATAATAAACATTACACAGCACACTGAAACTTTCCCAAAATGGCTGTACTTTGCTAAACAACTCTTTACAGTGCAACAAACACTCTGTAATGGCAGCACTCTGTGAATAGATGCACCCAGCACAAGAAACTTTTCAAAATGGCTGTATTTTGACTGCACTTTATGAAATAGTTGCACTTTGCACACAATAACCTCTTCGGAATAAATGCACAGTAATAAGCACACACTGGGATACTTTAAATAACTGTAGTTATGCCCTGAAGAGCTTCAATCAATGCAAAATAGTAGATGTTATGTAGTCCTATCTCGCCGTAATTCTTGCTGGATAGGTTCGGAGCCGATATTCTGCTCCGACTCGGCCTATACTAAAGCTCGAGAGCTTTTTACTGGCTCGAGGCTAGCCTCTATCCCATGGTGCCTCACTGCAATTCCCCAGATCTTGTTTGCCGCGAAAGCTTTGAGGTTGTGTCTTACTGACTCGTTGGCTAAGTAGAACGATTTTTTTTTTACTTTAGTCCCTTTCTACCACCTTTTTCTGTTTTTATATATATATATATATATATATATATATTTATTAATTAATAGTTTCTTCTGTATTGTGCTTCTGTTTTTTGAAAGTTTTCAACCCCTATTCCCCTTTAGGACTGTACGGCCTGTTTAAATTAGAGGGCCGTAGTGCTCGTTTAAGTTAGAGGGCCTTTCCTCCCTGTGTGTGTGTGTGTGTGTGTGTGTGTGTGTGTGTGTGTGTGTGTGTGTGTGTGTGTGTGAATGTTATAAAAAAATAAATAAATAAAAAACGTTTCTTCTTCCTTACACTTTTATTTTTTAGTCTTTAACTATGTCGAAAGATAAGGATCATCGCCCTTCGGGCTTCAATAAATGCGACAGGTGTGCGCAGAAAATGTCTCTTACAGACAGCCACACCAGTTGTGTATATTGACTGGGCGAAGCCCATTTACAGGAACCTTGCACCTTCTGTCACGCTTTTAGTACAAGAGTGTTAAACGAAAGGAAGAGAAAGCTTATTGACAGGGGTCTCATGACCAGTTCAATCCAGGAACAGCTGGTACTTGGTCAGGCAGCTGCAAAATCTTCAAAGAAAAAAATCAGCGGCCCCGGCATCGGAGCTGACCAAAAAGTCTAAAGCGTTGGAACCAAGGAGTTCCGGTTCTGACTCTGCTTCATCTTTGGTGCAGTCTATTCCATTGGTTCCGAGACGGTCTTTGCTACCAAAGGTTTTTCCTGAGATCGAGACTGTATCTTCTGTTTTGAGCTTTCCTATTTTGGAGAGAAGGAGGTCTCCTTCAGTCCCACCAGATCCTCCAGGAACCAAGGAGTTCCGGTTCTGACTCTGCTTCATCTTTGGTGCAGTCTATTCCATTGGTTCCGAGACGGTCTTTGGTACCAAAGGTTTTGCCTGAGATCGAGACTGTATCTTCTGTTTTGAGCTTTCCTATTTTGGAGAGAAGGAGGTCTCCTTCAGTCCCACCAGATCCTCCAGGACCCTATCAGATGAGTACATTGAGAGGGTGGTGAAGAGGTTGCTTTCGGATCCAGCTGTGGCTAGAAAATTGACCCCTCCAGACCCAAAAGTCTCTGAGCCGTCCCCAGTACTGATCACTGTCCCTCCTCCTCCGACTGCTTCGCTCTCAGAGCCTATTGCATTAGGTTCCTCTGTCTTCGACCCTTCGGCTCCGGGGATTCAGTCTGTTTCCTGGAACCAATTACTCTAGCCTCGATGGCTCCGTCTGGAGCCGACGCTCTTGTGTCGACTCAGAGGGGGACAGTCACCCTGGGTTCTCTTCGGAACTGACCCTCCCTCTCGGAGCCTCGGCTCGACTCAGCTTGGCTCCCACTTCTGCTTTGGAGCCGTTCCCCCTTGCTAGGAGTCAACCATCCGCCCCCTCGGAGCAGAAGTCTTCTTTGAAGCGGGGGGAAAGGCTTTCGAAACTACAGAGAAGGCTTTTTCCATTGCCAAAGCCATTCTTTTGGAACCTGTGTCCCAACAGCAGCAGGCAGCAACTTCTCCCCCCCTGCCACCCCCACAGCCAGAGGCCCAAGTAGCCCCCATTGGAGGCGCCTCCTCTTCCGAGACCTCCCCAGATTATCCTGCTGGAGAGCTCCCTCAGAAGAGGTTTTGTAAGAGGAAACATGTCGACTCCCCTGAGTCTGTCACATCAGACACTGATTTAGAGGAATCAGAAGGATCCCCTAGATCTCCCTCGGAGGATGTCTCCTTCTCTGACATCCTAGAAATCCTTAGAGGGGTGATTGGAAGACCTCTAACCCTACTGAGGATTAATCCGTGTATCTTGAGGCCTTTGGCTCCTGACCTTCCACCTCTTGGGTGACACCACTTTATGACCAACTTTTGGGGGTCATTTCGCAGAAAGCATGGACCTCTCCAGATTCAGTGGAAGCCATCCCGAGGAAACCAAACAAATTTATGACCACACCTGAGGACAAGTCTTTCCTTAGCAAGGGAGTTGCAGTTGATGCTATGCTGGCAGCAGCGGCCACCAAGAAGGAATTATCTGAGACATCTTCTAATATCCATCCTCCTAACAAGGAGTCCAGGACGATGGATAGGTATGGGAAGCGTGCTTTTTCTTCAGCGGCTGAATTACCTGACTCACTTGACTCGTCTGCAGAGGGATCTCCTGAATGAGTTAGGAGATACCCTCCAGGGTTCAGTAGCTCTGGGTTCCATGGACAAGGTTTCCGCGCAGCTCTCCACCCTTACTTCCATAGCTAACTCCTCCATGACGCTGATCTCATATGCAGCAGATGGAGCGAGCAGGGCATTTGCAGCAGGAATAGCCCTCAGGAGACATTCGTGGATGTGGCTTTGTAATTTTACGGAATCCTTCAAGTCTTCCTTCACTAATGTTCCCTTTGATGGTTCATCTCTTTTTGGACCCCAATGAAAGAGACTTTGACAAGGTGCGAGCAGGAAGGAAAAACCTTATCTGCTGTTGGAGTCCGTTTCTCTCTCCCACCCAGACCTTATCCCAAGGGTAATACAGGAGGGAAAATGTGGTTCCACAAATCCCAAAAAGGTTTTCCTCAGGCACAAGGACAACCCTCTCCCAGGGGCAGAGGGGGAGGATATAATGGAAGACGCCACCCTCGCGGCAGAGGAGGTCCACAACATCAGGGAGACAGAAGTTTTCTCTGATCATCCCTTCAATCGACCCTGAGGTGTTGCCCGACTGTCCTTCTGTGGAGGCAGTCGGGGGTCTTATATCGCTGTACCCAAGTGCCTGGCTAACTATCACTCAAGATCGTTGGGTACACACAGTAATATCCAGAAGTTACCTGATTCCCTTTATTTCCAAATCCCCAACAAACCAGTCTCTTCCTGTCATACCACCCATCCAGCTAGACAGTGCAACATCAGAGGTCATCTCGTTGCTAGAAAAAAGAGTCATCCAAGAAGTCCCCGCAGAGCAAGTAGGATCCGGAACTTACTCTCGATTCTTTTTAGTTCCAAAAAAAAGACAGGGGACTGGAGATCAATTCTACATTTCAGTAGACTCAACAAGCATGTAAAAAAATCAAAGTTCCGAATGTTCACTCTGCAGGCGATATTTCCCTTTATCTGGAAAGACAACTGGATGTGCTCAATTGATCTCCAGGGTGAGTACTACCACATCAAAATAGACAGGCGCTCCAGGAGACACTTACGCTTCTGGATGGGAGCCAGCCATTTTTAGTTCAGAACACTGCCCTTTGGTCTCACTACAGCCCCCAGAGTGTTTACCAAATTCATGGCAGTGGTAATGGCTCACCTGAGACATCAAGGATTCCAGGTGTTTCCATACCTAGACGACTGGCTCCTTACTGCTACCACCAAGCATCAACTCATAAGGACCAGGGACGAGACTCTTTCCTTGTGCGTTAGTGTAGGCATCACTGTCAACTTGCAAAAGTCAGTCTTATCTCCCTCGCAGCATATTGTATATCTAGGCTCAGAAACAGACACAACCACCATGTCAGTAAAGTTAATACAGGAAAGAGTGGAATCTCTATGCAGTAAAATCAGATCCTTATTAAACAAACAGAGTCCAGGCCAGAGTAGTACTTCAAGTCCTAGGGACTATGGCTTCCACCATTTTATTAGTTCCTCTTGCACGTCTACATATGAGGATTCTCCAATGGATGCTGTTTGCACAATGGTCAATGCAAGACCTTCCATTATCTCACCAGAAATTAATAACAAACGCATGCAAAAGGGATCTGACATGGTGGTTACACACAAAACCACTTGTCATAGGTCGTCCACATGTTCCTCCCCAATAGAAAGCAGTTTTGACCACAGACTCTTCCCAGATGGGGTGGGGGGGCATTATCTGGGAAAGACCGTCCAAGGTACTTGGCAAAACCACGAGAACCACTTACACATCAATGTTCTGGAGATGAGAGTGGTGCTATATGCGTTGCAAGCACTTCACAGCTCCCTTCCCACTGGAACAATTGCGATTCAGTCAGACAACATGTCTGTTGTGTGGTACATAAGCAAGAGGGAACCAAGTCTTACCCTCTTTGCAGAGAGGCATTAAGAGTTTGGAAATGGAAATTATATCCTCCTCAAGGTCAGCCCGTTCAACCAGAAGGCTCTTGGAAGCAGATGTCGACAGGATGATGATGAGGTTTCTGAGACAGCAGGTACAGCTAGGGGTCATCTCGGGTCCATCTCCCAAGCTGGATCTGGGAATAGTTCCTACTGTGCCCTCATCTTCAATTCCATTGTGATCTGGCACCCCTGGAATGGTGCCTTCGGATCTGACACTCCTAGTGGTTTTGACTCTGTCTGTACCCTTGTCTCTCTCAGCTTCGGACCAAGAAGAGACACGGAGAGAAAGCATTGGCCCTGGAGGAAAGGTTGACCACTGGACCTTTGGATCTGTCCCTTCTCCTAGGTTTCCCGGCTTTCGACAGCTCAGATCCACCATCGCCCTCGGACTCTGGACTGGCTGGTGCTGGGAGGGCTTCTTGACTCCCTTACATCGAAAGGCTCTGTTGGGTCTCATTACAAGTTCAAAATTTGAGGCAGTAGAATAAGGTCCGTCTGCTAGATAGAGGCCATCTCCTTCTAGACTGGACCCATACCAACCCCTGTCTTAATCTGCATCTCTCTCCCCTCATCCAGGTTGATTGGGATAGTCAGTATCAAGGGCTTCAGGAAACATACTCAGTCGGAGTTCCCAGTCTGATTCTAATCCAGTAGTCAGTGTCCCCCAACTGCGGGTCCCTCAGAAAAGGAAGTATAAGCAGAAGCACATTGATTCTTCTCCTGAATCTGTCATGGAATACACAGACTTCAGTGATGGAGAAGGGTCCCCATTATCTTCCTTGAATGACATCGGTTTTGACGACTTACTCAAATTGATGAAGTAGAAGGGAGGTTGGTTGTCGGATACCTCCAGAGCAATCTGTGTTCCTCAAGGCCTTTGGGGCTGCCTCATCTACCTCTTGGGTGGTCTCTCCTTTAGATCCCCTGTAGATGTCATAACACAGAGTATGGAAGGAACATGACTCCGTGAAGCCTATCCCCAAGAAACCAGACAAGATCCTGTCAGCCCCCAAGGGCAAGCAGCACTGGAGTAAAGGCACTTCAGTACATGCCATGGTCTTTGCAGTGGCCACTAAGAAGGAACTCTCTGAAGAGAATCCCTCTATCCACCTTCCTAATTGAGAGTCCAGTGCCTTGGACAGATTTGGGAAACAGACGTCTGCTTCAGCAGTTTTTTCCATCAGATCGCTGAACTATTTAACAGACATAATTCGTTTCCAGAGGGATTTGACAAAAAATTTGGCTGACTCCATCTCAGGTGGTATTCCGTGGATGTCCTCAAGGAAGTGGAGTCCCAGCCAGCTACCTTGAACTCTGTGACAAATGTCTCCATGCAGTTGTTCTCCAGTGCAGCCGATGGAGCCACCAGAGCAGTAGGCACATATGCCATCATGCTTGGATGCGGTTATTTGACTTTATGGAGGTCTTCAAGATGTCCTTCATCAGTGCCTCCTTTGACAAGTCCACACTGGTCTGAAGTTGAAAGACTTTTTCAAGAGGAGTGAACAGGATGGCAAGACCCTATCTGCCATATGCATCCTTTTTACGGCTCCTCAATGTTCATACTCCCGGAATTGGAGAGGAGAAAAAAATATGTGGTTTAGAAAGTCACAGGGATCAAGCCAAGACATTTTCTTGGACAGATCCTCTTGAAGCATAGGAGAGAATGGTTTCAGTGGATGTCACCCCAGCAGTAGAACTGGTCTATAAAATCAAGGTTTCGACGTCCATTCTCAGAAGAGACCTTCCAGCGCTCCTGAGTGGCTGCCTGACTGCCAGTCTGGAGGCAGTTGGGGGTGGGTTGCTTATCCTTGCACCTTTCAGTCTGGCAGACCATCACTTCAGACAAATGGGCACTAAGGATAATTTCCAGGTACACAATTCCCCTTTTACAAAATCCCTTAAAGAGAAAAAAGGATTTCCCCAAATACCACCCCAGCAGATGGAATCCGCAAGAGCAGAAGTACTAAAACTATTGGAAAAAAAGAGCCATCCAGCTGACCGGTTTGGATCTGGTGTCTACTCAAGGCTGTTTTAAATTCCAAAGAAAAACAGGGACCTAAGGCCCATTTTGGACCTCAGTCATCTAAATCAGTTTGTAAGAAAGACAAAGTTTCAGATGGTCATGGTCATGGTTCAGTCTATTCTCCCACTACTAGAGAAGAAAATTTGGATGTACTCAGTAGATCTCCAGGATAAACCAATACACAACAAGAACCAAACCAAGAAGCTTGAAATGCGGATGACCCGAATACCTGCTTAGTTAATTAATTATTTTCATCATACACCAATAGTTGTTGTAATCCAATTTACTCCTAAAGCCAGCTTAAACCACTACAATTGAATAAATATTTTTAAATGTTTTTAAATGCTCATGATTATTAAAAATAGATATTGCATTACATTTCTTTTTGTGATCATAGAAATCGAATTCACTTCTAGGTACGTCACTATCATAATAGTTAGGACAAATGTTTCATATGTTAATTATTTAAAAATCTTTGAACCATAGTGCAAGGAAGCAAATACCTATAAAACATGATACAAATACGCTTTTAAAAACAAATATAAAAGAAATGAATTTGTGTAAGACATTCATAAAAAAAACAACTATTGGTTTATGATGAAAATAATTAACTAATTTGAGTTAATTAACCAACAACTCCTAGGCCAAAGTACTATAAAAGCATTGTTTTTAGCTGGAACTTGTACACTTGAAAAAGCCCGTTAACGGGCGAAAGCGCTTGTGTTTTATGTGTTTTATTTGGTGGAATAAAGCATTTTGTTTGGATTTCATCGCTCCTTGCTATTTTGGCATCACTTGGTATTTTTTGAAGTTGGATTTTACAACAACGTGAACTTTATATCTTGTTGGTGAACATTCGCTGTTACCGGAGCAGGTATTCGGGTCATCCGCATTTCAAGCTTCTTGGTTTAGATCTCCAGGATGCTTACTGTCACATAAAGATAAACAAGCATTCAAGGAGATTTCTGCATTTCAAGCTGGGAGCCAATCACTTCTAATTCAGAGCTCTGCCATTTAGTCTCACCACAGCCCCTTGGGTGTTCAGATGTATGGCAGAAGTCGCAGCCTACCTCACGCTGCAGGGTTATCAGGTGTTCCCTTACCTGGATGACTGGCTCCTCACTGCACTGACCAGGGAACTGTTGGTTCACCAAATGGACTTCATACTCAAGCTGCTTCACAGGTTAGACATTGCAATAAATCCAGACAAAAGTCAGTTGCTTCCTGTCCAGTTCATCGAGTTTATCAGATGCCACTAGAATTGATTGGAACAACTAGCCTCTTTACCTCTTCAGTGAACTCTTACTCTTCAGCAAATGGCCAAATGGGTAATATACCATACCTGCCCTCCAACACGTGTTGTATTACAGGTACTCGGTTTCATGGCCTCCAAAATAACACTGATTCCATGCGTTCGTTTTAACATGCTGGTGCTCCATTGGCGCTAGCGGTGCAATGATCATAATTCCATGAAGACACTGGTAAGCCTAACCCCTATATGCAGACACTACATTCAGTGGTGGATCTGCTCTCCTCAGGTCCTCCAAATTTGCCTTTTTTCTTTCCCCTCAGCAGCGGTGGTTGTCATTATGGATGCCTCCTTTTTAGGGTGGGGGCATTATGAAGGGAAGACTGTTGAAGGTGTATGGCCTTTATCTGAGACTGTACACATACGAATGTCCTGGAGATGAGGGCTGTAATTTATGCATTGCAGGCCTTCTAGAGCTCTCTCGCTCTCTCCCTCTCCCAGAAGGTGGGATGATAATACAGACAGACATGTCAGTGGTCTGGTATATAAACAAACTGGGAGGAACCTGATCCCATCTTCTGTGTCTGGAAGCCATGAGGGTTTGGCAATGGATGATGTCTTCTCACCATTCTGGTAGCAATGCACATTCCTAGGAGAGTCATTTTAGTAGTAGGCAGGTTGAGCAGGAATATTCTTTTTCTCTACAAGTGGTCTGTCAATCAGATGGTGGCATACAACCTGTTTTGCCGGTGGGGTCAACCTTGCTGTGACCTATTTGCCTCTTCTGTAAATTACAAATGCAGCACTTATTTTTCCATAGAACCTCCACAGGGTCAGTCAGCTAGGGACTCTGTTCTCCACAGTTGGCCCTTGGGTCTAATTTATGCTTTCCCTCCTCTTCCACTAATTTCAAAGTTTATCCAGAAAGTGAAGTGGTGCAAAGCAAGGGTAATCCTCATCGCTCTCTTTTGACTTCATCAGGTTTGGTTTCCTTCTGTGTGGATTCAACTACTGTGTCCACCAAGGATGTTGACCCAAAGGCCAGATGATCTCTCTCACCCGTCTGGGTATCCTCTGCCAGACTTTGACACAAAGTAACTGCATAGCTTCTCCAATAATGACAGTGGCCAGACATGCCAGATATTCAAAACAGGTGGTCCACATTCTAACAGCTTCACAAATGTCTAGTACACGGAAAGTATATTTACGTAAATGGAAAAGGTTCTGTATTTAGGCCTCCAAAAACATATAGATTCCTTTTTGTCTCCCCTGCCAGTTATTCTATATTTCTTATCAGAACTTTTTCATAACCCCTCTGGTTTTTCTACCATTAGGGTTCAACTAGCATCAATTTTAAATTTTCGTATTCATCAAGATCAAACACCCACTGCTGCTGTAAAGGTTTCTAAGGCTTTTTTAAGAGGTACCTTTCTCTTCAGGCCTCCTGTCCATGGGACACATCACTGAAATGCTTCAGCCTTTGACTCTGTCTTCATTTGAACCAGTGTCCATAGCAGAAGTACAATTTTTGTCACAGAAGACATTATTTTTAGTGGCAGTCACATCTGCCAAGTGAATGTCTGAATTACAAGTGCTGTCCTGCACACCTCCTTACATACGTTTTCATAAACTCAGGGTTTTTCTGAGACCAAATCCTTCTTTCATTCCTAAGGTGGCATCCCAATCTAACTTATAGCAGTCTATCAATCTACCAGTATTTTTTCCAAAATATTCCAAAAGAGGTGAATATCTTTTTCATTTATTAGATATTCACACGCACTTGAAATTTTATCTTTATCACACAAAAGGTTTCAGAAAATCAGTTCAGCTTTTTTGTGTTGTTCTGAAAAGTCAAAATGAGAAGAAACGTATCAAAGGTTGCTCTTTCTAAATGGCTGGTAGATAGCATTTCTTTTGTCCATAATAAATGGAATATTCCCTTGGCCAAGTAACCCACTGCTCATTCTACCAGATCCTTATCGACATCAATAGCTTTTCAGAAGAGTCTGCCTATTGATGAGGTATGTGCAGCTGCAACTTGGTCTACAGTTCACACCTTCGTATCTCATTATAAATTGGATGTACAATCCTGATCCTATTTATCTTTTGGCTCCATGGTGCTCATGAACCTCTTTCATTGAGGCCACCCAGGAAAAAGGTAGCCTGGGATTCTTTCCCTTCTGTTGAACATGACAAAATTAGACAACATCAGATATGAAGGTTATGTACTTAACATAACAATACACTTGTCCATATTTCATCAAGTTCAACATCCTACCCCTCTTCCCCTTCCAGATTTTCTGGGCACCTCATAAGTTTTTTCCATACACTTTTTTCATAGTTTTTTATTTAGAGATTTGCATTGTCAGGTTATGTATGTAATAATGGTAGTCAACAAACTCAATCTGAAACTAGAAGGAGAACAGGGCATTATGGATAGGAGGTAAAGTCGTCTTATTTCCATGCATTTGGAAGTACCGACACCCATCACTAGATAAAACATGGACAACATGAATCTATTATCAAGATCAGTGCATAACTTTTGTTTCCAAATGTCTGTCTCACTCTATTGGTTTTTGTTTCTCTCACTGTAAAAAGTCACTTCAGTGAGGGTCTTGTCTTCTTCTGTAGTGTTCTTGCAAGTAGTGGACTCTGTAAGTATTCTGGAGGCAGCGACTTGGTCCACTGTGCATACCTTTACAAAACATTACAAGTTAGCTTTCTTTTCCAGGTCCATAGCAGCTTTTGCTAGGGCTGTTCTCCAGGGACTCTGGGACTTTTGCCCTTCTTCCTCCCCCTTTCTTTCTAAGTTATGATAATCTACCTATATAGCTTAGGCTAGCACAAAGTGATCTGTGTTAAACACTGTATAGTTGTTCATTAGACAATCAAGTTCACTCCCATCTTTTTAGAAAACAGCTTGATACATGGATGGACTTCTGAGTCTTTACTTTTTATTGCAGAACCTGCATTGTAATTGGCTTTTTGCCCTAATGTGGTATAACAGAACTATTGAAGTATAAAAGTAGCTGTTCAAATAGGTTGTTGTGGAACTGTGACACCCTCCCTGCATCCCCCTTTTTTGTGTTATCCTTGTTTGTCAAGGTATGAGTGTTTGTTTACTTTTTTCCTAGAATATACATAATTGATGGGGCACTATCCTGCCTTGCTCTCCTCAAGCCCTTCAGTGGATTGGTACATGTGGAAGGTGCCCTAAAGCTTTAGATGTAGATCAGTTGTTATATCCTTGACAGGAAGTAATCCATCTAGCTTAGGCTACTGCAATAATGATCTATTTGAACATCTACTGTTGTGGTAAGTTAACTTGCACAACTGTACTTGTTTCATTGGCTTATTTCTGATTGAAGCAGGTGTAGTTAATATACTGAGGTTGTGGTTAAATTGTAGGATAAGGCATTTTTCGCCCCTGTTGTTATCCAGTCTTGGGAGTGTGTGTATTTAGAGATGCGGGGGAATCAGAGGTGAAGGAACCTTGCCCCTGCAGAAACTGTATTTACTCTGATATGGCATATGAAATTGTAGGTTGTTGTTAGAAGAATATGTATTAATGTATATGTTTAGTGCTTATTAGAAGCTAAAAGGGTTAACACATTTCATTCTATTTTATGTACAGCTCAATTCTGTATGAAATTATAAGATGCTTTTCAAACTGCAGTATGCTTTCTGAAACTGCAAGATGCTCTTTGACCTAGTATTTGCTAGCAAAGCAAAATTCATGTTTATGCCTTTTGGAAATGTACTAAGAAGCAGGTGATTATTTGCTAAGTCAGGAAAATGAATGAATAGTGAATGAATAGAACAATACTGTTTTTTATAATGTGATTGAATATGAACAATCAGCCCTGTTCATGTTATAAGAACATGCACAGCTGCGGAAAAGAAGAGATACATCAGACAAAAGACTGCTTGAAGAAATGAACTGTAATCTGTACTTGCTTTGTGTTTGAATTAGCCATAGTACCTTGAATGGTAACATTGCATAGTAAAAGTTGTATCTGACCGGTGGTCGTCAAGGCCACATTGTTTTTCTTAGGAAGTTTTTTTGTAAACTTGATATGCCAGCAGAAAATCATGGACAAACAGCTGCTGAGAAATAATATTGAAAGAACTTGGGATTTATTACGTCAGCTTAGTAAGCAATACCTTGTAAGAAATGTATAAAAATAGTTTCACTTCCTAATTCTAGTTAGACAAACTCTGTATTAGCACGTTTTTATCTCCTTGCTGCAAGATTAAAGTGCCTTAACCTGAACCTGCCATGTGTTGATCATTTTGAAGTTATTTTTCCTTTGACAGATTGGTGCATAAAAGCCTAAGCAAGGGAGTTTCCCAACACCACCGTACCCGTTCCATACTATTTGTATGGATTTCATAGAACTAAACAAATATGAAAATAAAAAATATTGTCTTTTCATTATAGATATGTTTTCCAAATGGGTGGAAGCTTTTCTGACCAAAAATCCAGATGCAGCTACTGTTGCAAAAGTCCTTGTTAAAAAAATTATTCCTAGATTTGGCATACCGGAAAAGATCTACAGTGACAATGGCACACACTTTGTGAATCAAACCATACAACAGTTGAGTCAATATTTCGGAATTTCCTTAAAGAACCTTTGTGCATACCACCCCCAATCCGCAGGATTAGTAGAGAGGCATAATGGGGTTTTGAAAAACAGACTTAGAAAATTGATTAGTGAGACACAGAAGAACTGGGTGCACTGCCTGCCTCTGTTGAGTATGAAAACTGTTCCAAATGCAAAGGTGTTAACTCCTTTTGAAATACTGTTTGGGTGGGCATATTATATACCTCAGTGGAAACTTCTCATGCCTGCAGACCAGGAGGCTGACAGTTCACTTGCAGAGTATATGAGACGACTTTTAAGTAATAAACAACTTCTGCAGTTAAATTCTGTTTCAAATAAAGAACAAACCAGACCATTGGAAGCAGCAGTAGTCCCAGGCACGTGGGTCTGGGTGAAAGTTATCAAGAAAAGAAACTGGACCACACCGAAGTGGGAAGGGCCGTACCAGGTGCTACTGTCAACACCCACTGCAGTCAAGATCGCAGAGCGAGCATCCTGGATTCATCTGACACACTGCAAATTGGTTAAAAACTTTGAACTGGACAAAAAACTTGTTACTGTTACACAAGAACAAAATGACCAGATATGGAGCAAATAGAAATGCTGAACAACCTCAGAAGTATTGCATGATCATTCTGTTGGCCATACTGATAATGTTAATCTTTTTGTTGTGGCCTTTCCTTTTTCCAGCCACACGAGCTGAACTGAATAAACATGAATCATTCATAGACTGGCATCCGAACTTTAATACTTACCAAACAATTAAATATGTGTATGCTGAAACTTTTAATGTTTCAAATTGCTGGATCTGCACAGCTATACCGACAGCATACGGGGGATTATTAATGACTGCTGTCCCCCTAGGGGTCAATGAGACCTGGGAAAATTTGCTTTTTGATACTACAGCTGTAAAATCACAAGACAAAATAGCATTATACTTGCCTGTTACACAAAAGACAATTGTATATTTTTACAAAAATTATACTGTTCAAGTAGGTTGGAGTAATTGTAATGTGACTATTCCTTACAAATATTACACCAAAGCCAATAATGCAGGTTATATCTGTGATACAAACTATGACTCATATCTCGAGTCAATTCATAAGACTATTAATGAAATACAGCGTAATCCTGTTCTTTTAAAACAACTATTATTGATAAGAAAATGTTTCATGCAGGGCAGGTGTATATTAATACTAAAGTAGAGAATTGTTATTTTGTTTGTGGGAAAAAGGCATACAAATGGTTACCTGAGAACTGGTCCGCCAGTTGTTTTTTGGGTTATCTGGTTCCAGCCATACGACACACTGCAGTTTTACCTCAGGGAAGAATTTGAAATGTCAGAGAGGTCACCAAGAAAACCGGAAATCCAATCAGAAGGCCTGAAAATCCAGTGGGACGAATCGAAGCAGGCTGGGGAAACCATAATTCCGTAAAAAACAAAGACAAACTGACACACATGGACTTGAGTGACACTATTATATCGTGGGCAGGTATAGCCCCTGCATATGGCGCAGTGAAATTGATTTGGGAGCTGAGAAAACTGTCCAAACTTCTTGAAGTAACGAGTAATGCAACTTTTTCTGCTCTCGAGTTAATGACTGATGAACTGAATACTATGAGAACTGTGGTGCTTCAAAACCGCATGGCTCTTGACTTCACCCTACCGGCGAAAGGTGGTACGTGCGCTTTAATAAAAGAGGAGTGCTGTTCTTATATTCCTGACAACCAGCATGAGATAAACGACCATCTTGAGGTGATTCAGCAAGTGTCTACCATGACCAAACCAGGCCCAAACCCACTGACGGACTTTTTCCAGAATTTGTTTGGGGGGTGGGGTAGCATCCTAATGAACGTCCTGATTGCCATTTGTGTGGGATTACTCCTTTTAGGAGTGTGTGTGTGTGTGTTCTGGTATTCCCTGCATGAAAAGATTGATCAAAGATTTTATAGACATGTCAGTTTCTGAGACTTTGTATCAAAGTACTGAAATTGAAGAACTGCTGAAAAATGAAACACTTTCGTAAGTTTTAAACTGAATGACTCTCTTAACTGCAAATTCTGAGTAGAAAGAGGTTAGGAGAAGAAGCAATTGTTTATGCTTTTGAAAATAGAATAAAAAGTATTAACAGGGGGGAAATGTTAGAAGAATATGTATTAATGTATATGTTTAGTGCTTATTAGAAGCTAAAAGGGTTAACACATTTCATTCTATTTTATGTACAGCTCAATTCTGTATGAAATTATAAGATGCTTTTCAAACTGCAGTATGCTTTCTGAAACTGCAAGATGCTCTCTGACCTAGTATTTGCTAGCACAGCAAAATTCATGTTTATGCCTTTTGGAAATGTACTAAGAAGCACGTGATTATCTGCTAGGTCAGGAAAATGAATGAATAGTGAGTGAATAGAACAATACTGTTTTCTATAATGTGATTGAATATGAACAATCAGCCCTGTTCGTGTTATGAGAACATGCACAGCTGCTGAAAAGAAGAGATACATCAGACAAAAGACTGCTTGAAGAAATGAACTGTAATCTGTACTTGCTTTGTGCTCGAATTAGCCATAGTACCTTGAATGGTAACATTGCATAGTAAAAGTTGTATCTGACTGGTGGTCGTCAAGGCCACGTTGTTTTTCTTAGGAAGTTTTTTTGTAAACTTGATATGCCAGCAGAAAATCATGGACAAACAGCTGCTGAGAAATAATATTGAAAGAACTTGTGATTTATTATGTCAGCTTAGTAGGCAATACCTTGTAAGAAATGTATAAAAATTATTTCACTTCCTGATTCTAGTTAGACAAACTCTGTATTAGCACGTTTTTGTCTCCTTGCTGCAAGATTAAAGTGCCTTAACCTGAACCTGCCGTGTGTTGATCATTTTGAAGTTATTTTTCCTTTGACAGTTGTATAATAAATAGTGGGTGAAGGATTTTTTATTTTTTTTTTTCCATGGTTGTGTGATCTTAGAATTAATATATTTACAGATGCAGGGATGGTACTTTTTTAATATGGTTTCATTTAGTCAGGGTCGGTTAGTTTTGCATAATAAGGCCTAAGCAGCTTTGAATACATTTAAGTAGTATACACTTGTGTAGGTTTATATACTGTGCTCCCAACCCATCACCTTATATCAATAATCACTTAACTGATTTCATTGAACTGCTTTTGTACACTGAGTACATCTGATGTGTGTTCACCAAGGAAATGAGAGTAATAATGACCAAAGTAATGTATTTCAACCTGCAGCTGCTGCTGTTCACAATCACCCCCATCCTTATTGCAGTAATTAAAAAAAACAATGCTGCTGCGAACAGTGTGTACTGTCATCACTGCCCGTGTACGTATGTATCTGGTTTCCTGTAAGAAAATACATTAAAAAAGATATCTAGGAGAACATGCTCCCCGAAGATCAGATAGTCTGCTTCCCTTGATGTCCCTAGTTGAGTGATTGCAGATCAGTGAGAAAGCATCATTGCCTGGTGTTGATGTTAGTAGCTGATCTCAACTGCTTACACAGTGATGACATATTTGCTAGCCACATTTTCTTGCTGTGTAAGAGGTGGAAATAAGAAGTCATGCCAATGAATAACAGACCTCTCACTTATGGGCAGTATTTGTCATTCATTTTAATTGATAGTGTGAGGTAATTATTTCACTAGTATAATTGCTGTATTAACTAAATTACCCTCCAGTGCCCTAGACTTGAGCAAATGTTTATATCTGATGTTGTAAATCTTTATTCATTCCTTACTGTTAGGACTTTGGTTCCATCCTCGGAAATGACATGGCTGTTGCATAGCTCGCACCAGCCAAAACCTCTCAGCTAAGACCTACCCATAATGCCCCTCTCAGTCTCTCCAGATCTCGTTTGCTGCGTTTCTCGTCAGACGTGCCAAGCCTTCTCTTAAGCTAAGTGTAGTGTTTTTTGTGCTAATTTCTATCACTACTTTCCTTTTTGTTAGTTTTCACTAATTTTCATCTATAAACTCATTTACTTGTCCTATTTCCTACCCTCTACCTTTGGTAGTTTCCTTTATACCATCGTTGGTACTGTCCCTCTCCCCTACCTTTGGTAGGCTTTCTTTCCTACCACTTGTGGTATTTCTAAGTACCATTGTTGGTACTCTTCTATTTTCTGTCTATCTGGATATTAAAAAAAAACCTTCTCTTCAACTTTACTGTTAATGTTTTTAGATATTTTTTCTTGTCGCTAGGACTAGTGTGGTGTTTTTTCATTATGTCTGAAAAAGCTAAGTTGGGTTTTAAACAGTGTGATAAGTGCGGGCGTAAGATGCCCAACTCATATGGTCATGCTCTGTGCGTTTATTGCTTGGGCGTTGATCACATTAATGCTTCGTGTGATATCTGTTCCAACTTCAGCAATCGGACTTTGGCTATGCATAAGAACAAGTTGATTTTGAAGGGTAAGATGAAAACTCCATTCTCGGAGGTTCTGTCTGGGACTGAGGTCTCCCCATCTCCTAAGACTAAAAAACATAAAGAGAAATGGAGTCGCTCGGTTCCTACATCTCCGTCCTCCTCGGAACCAAGTCGACACCGAGCTTCTCACGCGCCTTCAGCGCAGGCAACTTCGGCACCTAGATCTGTGTTTTCCCCCTCGATGCCACCCCTGATTTTGACTCCTGTTACTGTACTAGCTTCGGCACCATCCTTCTTGGTGCCGTCCTTGGTCTTGACACCGGCTTTGACTACTGTACCCACATCGGCACCATCCCCGGCCACGGTACCGATATCTTATATGGCTCCACAGACAATAACTACTTCGGTTGCAAAGGTTGAACACCTTCCCAGAAACAGATATTCTCCCACTTATGACCCCTTTTTGGGACACCAGTTTAGTCCCTTTCTTGAGAGACCTGATTTTCCTTCTGCAGCCTCCTTCAGATCCACCAGGAGCCTTTCAGAACAAGATATAGTGAGGGTTCTGGACCAGCTTCTGGCAGCTAGAGGATAGCCCACCCCTGCTAGGTATTTCTTCCCCCTTGGAATGGTAGCTTTCATGGCATATTCACCAGTATATCCTCCTCTGACCTCTTCCCAGACACTGAGACTTCGGTACCGATGACCACCCCGGTGCATACTGTCTCTGTTCCGACTGCGGACGTTCCCCTGTTGACGCCGATTACTCTTGGCGCAATGGCTCCGTTGGAACTAGTGCACTCTCAGAGCAGTGATTGGGCTGTCGGCACCGTGGTTCCTAGTTCAGCGCCTATTTTTTCGCTGGCAATGTCTATGGCCACAGCTCCACCAGCAGCTACCGGTCCTCTCGGAGCTCCTCACCTGGAGGCGGGCTCCTCAGGGTGGGGTGCAACCCAGTTACGAGGTTGCCCTTCTCTGTTCCGGGCTCTCATCCCTCCTCGGGCGGGCCTGCTTTCCAGGTGATGGAGAGGGTCCTTGCCTCAACAGGCTTGCAGTCAGCACCAATGGCATCGACACCATAACCCCCTTCTATCATGCAGCTGTCCCAACCCCCTACTCTGGGATCCCGGGCACAGGAGCCGCAAGACATTCTCTTGAAGGGAACCCTTTCTCCGGAGTCCTCCTCAGAAGATCCCACTGGGAAGCCACCCCAGAAGAAATGGTGCAAGAGGAAGCACCTTGATTCCCCCTGAGGAATCTATCACTGAGGACACTGATTGCAATGAGGGAGCATGGTCCCCACGGTCTCCCCTAGAAGACGTCTCATTTGGAGACATTCTCAAGATCCTCATGCAGAGGGGAGACTGGAAGTCCTCTAACCCTTCTTCGGAGGAATCTGTGTTCTTGCAGGCCTTCCGTGCTCGGCCATCTACTTTGTGACCCCCACCTGCAGATGAACTTGTTAAACTGCTCTTGCAGTGTGCCTGGAAGGCCCCGGGCAACATAGAACCTGTCCCCTGGAGGCCATACAAAATTTTGTCCACCCCCGAAGACCAGCCCAATTGGTCCAAGCAGTTAGTAGTTGATTCCATGGTTTGTGGAGGCGGCCAAAGAGGGAACTGGCGAAAGGTAGTTCCACTGTTCATCCCGTGAACATGCAGTCTCGGGCTATGAACAAACTGGGGAAGTGGACCTACGCTTCAGCAACCTTTGCCATTCGATTGCTAAATTATCTGGCATATTTTACTTGCCTCCAAAGAGACCTAATTTCAGAAATGTGTGCCTCTTTTGTGGAGGTACTGCCTGACGAGGTATGTGACACTGTTGCCTTCCAGCTTGCTACCTTGGAATCTCAAACTCCTCAATGTGCTTGATCTCTCACACCATCGAGGGGGCAGCTCGAGCAGCCGCATCAGGCATCGTCCTGAGATGGCATGCTTGGACGCGTTTCTGTGATTTCTCAGACTCCTTTAAATCTTCCTTCGTCAATGCATCTGTTGACGAATCTTCCCTTTTTGGTCCCAAAGTAAGAGACACACTATCACAAAGTGAGAAAGATGGAAAGACCTTGTCTGCTGTGGGCATACATTTTTCCATCCCCCAGAGATCCTATTCTAGGAACCAGAGAGGGTGAAAAATGTGGTTCAAGAAGTCCCAAGGATCTTTTCGTGACACTCTTGGTGAGCAATCCCCCCAGGGCAGAGGGAGCAACTCATGGGGAAGATGCCCCTTTCGGGGCAGAGGGGGTCTGCGCAACCAGGGCGCTAGAGATTCCTTCTCTGGCCGACCCTACCAGCTCTCCTGAGCAGCGGCCCAATTGCTTTCCTCTTGAAACAGTCGAGGGTCAATTTTCCCTGCACCCACAAGCCTGGCAGCTCATAACTACGGATGCATGGGTGCAGAGAATAATATCCAGAGTTTGTCATATCCCATTCGATTTTACTCCCAGCCCCGTCAAATGAACCCCTGATGTTCCACCCAGTCAGTGGGAGGTAGCAGCCTCAGAAATCGAAAAGCTGCTAAGAAAAAGAGTCATCCAACTAGTCCCACCAGACCAGAGAGGATTCATTTTTTACTCGAGGTTCCTTTTAGTGCCAAAACAGACAGGGGACTGGAGGCCAATCCTGGACCTCAGCTTACTAAACAAATTCATAAAACCTCAAAAATTCCGGATGGTCACGGTACAGTCCATCCTCCCCTTCCTAGGGAAGGACAGCTGGATGTGCTCTATAGATCTCTAGGACGCATATTACCACATAAAGATGGACAAACGCTCCCAGAGATTTCTCAGCTTCCGACTGGGAGCCAATCAGTACCAATTCAGGGTACTGCCATTCGGTCTCTCGACAGCCCCAGAGTGTTCACCAAATGTATGGAAGTCGTAGTAGTTCATCTCCGACTACAAGGATTCTAGGTGTTTCTGTATCTAGATGATTGGCTCCTTACCGCCACGACCAGGAATCTTCTCATTCACACCCTGTCTTACACAAGGTCTTGCTCTTCACTTTAGGTATCACGATCAACATGGAGAAATCTCAAATGTCCCTAACAAATACACTGGAATTTATTGGAGCGATCTTCGATACAACATCCTGTCAAGCTTCCCTTTCTCCTCATAGGCTCTCAAAAATAAGAAGCCAGATTCAAGTCCTCCTCCAAAACACTTTTGTAACAACACTCCTTGTACTACAACTATTGGGATCTACGGCAGCAACCATTACCTTAGTTCCACTGGCGAGGTTGCACATGAGACTAGTACAGTGGCTCTCTTCATCACAGTGGTCGATCTTAACCCATCCACTCGACCACATGATGCACCTTACAAATCTTTGCAAGAAAGAAATGCTTTGGTGGATGAAGCCAGAATCAAATCTTTGGTGTCGACCATGGTGACCACAGACGCTTCCCAGCTAGGGTGGGGGGTGCATTTCCAGGGAAAGACGGTCCAAGGCACCTGGTCCCCCATGGAGGCCAATTTGCACATAAATGTCCTGGAATTGAGGGCAGTTCTCTTAGCGTTGCAAGCATTCCACACATCCCTTCCTTCCGGGCTCATTGCAATTCAGTCAGACAACATGTGCGTCGTTTGATATATCAACAAACAAGGCAGAACCAGGTCTTACCCCTGTGTTGGGAAGACATGAGAATTTGGCACTGGGAGATAGCTTCCAATCGCTTTCTTATAGCAACGCACATTCCCGGGAATTCCAACCTTATTGTGGACAACCTGAGCAGGAACATCCTGATGCCTCACGAGTGGTCCCTCAGTCCTATAATAGTGGATCACATCTTCCGCCATTGGGGCAGGCCTTGCTTTGCTTTCCCTCTAAACAGCAAATGCAGAAGCTACTTTGCCCTGATCCCCCCTCAGGGGGAGTCACCGAGGGATGCTCTGATGCACGATTGGCCCTTGGTGTGCTGTATGCCCCCCCCCCCGTTTCCCCTCATCCCGAAATTCCTCCAGAAAGCTCAAAGGTTGAGAAGCAAAGTGATCCTCATTGCCCCTTATTGGCCCTGTCAAATCTGGTTCCCTTTCCTATGGCTCATCTGATTCCCAGCCCATTGATCCAGGATCAGTCCCAAGGTCTGCTATATCACCCTCAGGAACTGATTCACCCAAATCTCCACAGCCTCAAGCTCACAGCTTGGTTTCTCCACTTCCGATTATTGCCAGGCTACCTGATATTTCATCTCCTGTCCATGAGATTCTTCTGGCTTTACACAAACCTTCCACCAGGAAAATGTATTCTAGTAAGTGGGCTAGGTTCTCTACATGGGCCAAAGATAATGACATAGACCCTTTCTCCATGCATATTCAGAAAATCCTACAATACCTGACTACCCTATTACATGCAGGAGCTTCAGCATCGACAGTTACTGTACATTTAGCGGCTATTGCAAATTTTCACAGTGGATTTGATAATTCTTCTGTTATGTCACACCATTTGTGCAAAACCTTCTTGGAAGGAGTCTTACATGTTAAACCTCCTATCAAGCCCCCCATAGAGCCTTGGGACTTGACTTTTGTGCTTCAGTCATTAAAAAGTCCTCCTTTCAAACCTTCTAATTCATGTGATATGAAATTTTTGTCTTGGAAAACTCTACTTCTAGTAGCCTTTACCTCAGCGAGAAGTGTGTCTGAGTTGCAGACCTTGAGTGTCTCAAGAGACCTTACTTGATTTTTCATAGGGAAAGAGTGTCCCTATGTACTTGACCCATCCTTTTTGCCCAAGGTCATTTCTGGGTTTTCAGTTAACCAATCTATTGACCTGCCGGTTTTCTTCCCTCAGCATTCAAGCAGAGGGGAATATTTTTTGCATACCCTTGGTGTTCATTGGCAACTTCGTTTTTACTTGGACAGAACTAAATCTTTCAGAAAAACAGATCAATTGTCTGTGGCCTTTGCAGGACCCAGATTGGGTAGGCCTGTCTCCAAAATGACACTTATCTTCTTGGCTTAGAAACGTCATTACCTTTATCTGCCATCAGAACAAACTGTCTTTACCTTCCAGAATAAAGGCTCAATCGACTAGATCGATGGCTACTTCAGGGGCTTTTCATTCCAGAGCCTCTATGGATGATATCTGCGCAGCAGCCACTTGGGCAAGACCTCATACCTTTATCACTCATTATAAATTGGATTTGGCCTCCAGGGACGAGCATCTTTTGGTTCTATGGTGCTCAGGAATATCCTTCCTTAGGGCCACCCAGGACTCAAATAGCTTGGACTCGGTCCTAACAGTAAACAATGAATAAAGGTTTACAACATCAGATAAAGAAATTATGTCTTACCATAGTATTCCACATGCATTGTAGATCTTTATCCATTCATTACTTCCTGCCCTTCTTCCCCCTGCCTGGACTCCTGGTGGACTTTAGGATTTCCTTAGTTAAGGTATTTCCTCAGACGGAGCCTCCTACTGTCTCTTTTATTACTTCTGTACTATAGGGGCAGGCAAACTCGATCTGAAGAGACTATGAGAGGGACATTTTGGATAGGTCTTGGCTGGCGCGAGCTTGGTAACGACCATGACGGTTGAGAACCAAAGTCCTAACAATAATGAATGAATGAAGATCTACAACACAGATGGAATGTTATGGTAAGACATAACTTTTTTTTTTTTTTATTTAAGATCATCTTCATACCAGTTTTAAAGCAATTCAGTTTTCACTTGTTTATTTTTCTGTTTTTTAATCTAAAGAAGCTTTTTTGTCACCAACCTTAAAGTGTCTCCAGTGATACATAGGCCCATTCATTCCCTAGGTGGTGTGGAATCACTCTACACATTGTACAGATGGGAGCCATCATTTTGGGCAGATATCTGTGGTGCTTATGCTCTTTCCTGCATCCTGGCATTCAAGAGACTTTTTTCTTTATGGCCCTAACCCCATCCTCTGGTGATGATGTACATATCTATATCACTTTACATGCTGCCTAATGGTACCCAACTCCACCCATGTTTGCTTTCTTACATGCAAGGCAATGACCCTACTGTCACTGACTTGGGCAGCCACAGTGCACTCCCTCTCCATACTGGTTTCTGCTTTTCTTGGTTACAGTCCTTCACCTTGTACTACCAGAGCAGTAGGACAAAGCCGGCTGAGAAACCACTTCCTTTCCATCTTAGGATAGGCATTGCCTGTTCTCCATACCAGCTTGTCAGTCACATGAAATGGTAATTTTACTCGGGTTTCCTGGGTTGTAGCCAGGACTTTATCTCTCTATACTTGCTGGCTGGCATGAGACCCATTGTTCTGACCTTTTCCTTTGAATGCTGAGTTATCTCAAGACCTATAGTTAGTGGGTTAATCTGTTAATTTGTTAAAATAGTACAGTATATATATGCCTAAGCCAGCATCAGTTTTTTGTGTTAAAATAGTACAGTGTACAGTAAACTCTCAGTTAACTGGAACTCCAGCAACCAGCAGAAAAAAAAAAAATCAAAGAAATACAGTACAATTTTCATATGTTGTACTTTGTCACCCCCCCCCCCCCCACACACACACACACACACACACACAAACATACCTTACATTTTTAGAGTTTTAAAAAGGAAGATAGGAGTAAATTCCCTCTCTCCCCAACCTGAGAACAAGTCAAACCAAACAAATATCATAGGGTGCATACAGTATTAGTCGGGCCTATTTTAACAGTAACTCTCAAGCAACCAGAAACTAGTTATCTGGCATCTACCAATCCCATGGGTGCCTTTGAACTGAGAGTTTACTATATATGCTTAAACCATCATCTGTTTTGGTTTACAGTAGTACTTTCTTTCTCACTCTGTTCTGTGTAACTGAGAGAGAAGTTACTTTTATGAAGCAGTATGTTGATGTTGCATTCTTTTTTACTTCATGCATTTCCTTGTGTATGTTTACAAATGGAATTTTATCTTGCATGGTTGCTGACTAATCAGCAAGTAAGAGTGTATAAAATGTTATATCCATACCAAGGAGAGTGTAGCCATCTTGGTCAAGTACAGCAAATGTGCACAGAGCTGCAGGTCTGATATTATATGCAAGCATAAGTTGTTTTCGTCTATTTATCCTTTTTTTTTTTTTTGCTGTTCATAATATTCATTGTAACAACCCATCGGTAATTATGCCTTCTTTGATGTGCATCTCCACTGTGTCATTAGCACTATGATATTATGGGAAGTGACATCATGGATTACTAACCATGTATAGGCTAAATTAACTGTTCCAATGTACTTTATTAAAAATGATAAAAATGTTGTTGCTAATTATTATTATTCTTTCGGCTTTTCCCGGTTAGGGATTGCCACAGTAGATCACCTGTCCGCTCATGATTGGCAGTGGAGTTTTACGGTGTTGAGTTGCCAGCCCATTGCCCAACCTTCCACAGAAGGCACAAACATACACGCATTCATACCTAGGACCAATTTAGAGTGTCCAATCCACCTACAGCATGTCTTTGGGATGTGGGAGGAAACCAGAGCACTCTGAGGAAACCCACGTGACCACAGGGAGGACATGCAGACTTCGCACAGAAGGCACCCAGTCCAGGATCGAACCAGAGAACCTCTTGCTGTGAGGCGACAACGCTAACCACTGCACCACCGTGGCTGCCCATAAAAATGTTGTTGCTAATAAAGATGAGAAAAAAACAGAACAATGTGTGATTATCTGATTGATCTAATTTAACAGATATAATGAAACGGAGAGAGACTGAAGTGTATAACCTAAGTTACATATTTTTTTAAATTAGGATGTATATCTGTATTTATGTATGTATGTTCATCATAGTAGTGGACTGACTCCCCAAAAGCCCCATTTTAGTCATAGTCTAGGAAGTACAACAAAATTAGAGGTAAACAAGAGAAAACCAAGTAGTTTTAATGTGGAGATAGCAAAGTTTTGACAAGTACAGTAGACTCCCTGTTATCCATCTGTTTAACCGGCCTCCTCTTTAACCAGCCATCAGATTTCTGCCATAGCCCTAGCAAAAGACAACAAAGAACAACAACACTTCCATCTCCTCTGGGCTAAATAATTATCGACATTTTGAGTTTTAGACTTCATATTCAACAACACAGATGGAACATTATAAGACAAGACATAACTTTTTTTTACTATTTCTTTAACTTCTCCATTACTAAGCCTCTTTGTTTTTTTATTTTGTATATTGTAAAAATTTCCATACACGCATGTCTTTGCCTGTATTTTTCTTCAAATATCTTTGATGCTACTCTTTTTGCATTGATTAGTTTTGCTTTCTCCTTTGTATAAATATTGCATCATATTAAATCTTTTTCTTTCCAGTGTCCAGATTTCTTCCTCAGATGTCTCCTGCTCCTCATTTCTCCTTACTTTAAGGACTAGTTGTTCAATCATGCTGTGATACGACCTGTGTTAGAGTTTCTACACTGAATCCTTTACTAAGCAAATATTCCTTAACTTTAGCTTCTATTTTGTTTTAACTTCTACTTGACTAATCTATTCTACATTCCTTCTTTGTGATTTTTTTTTTATTGTGAAATTTTCCATATCTGGATGCCTTTCTCTATATTTCTCTTTGATTATCTTTGAGGTGCCTTTTTTGTGCTGATTAATTTGGCTTTCTCCTTTGCGTAAATATTGCACCATATCAGATCTCTTTCTTTCCCAGAGGCTGTGGTGGTGCAGTGGTTAGCGTTGTTGCATCACAGCAAAGAGGTTCTCCTGTTCGATTTTTGGCTGGAGTGCCTTCTGTGTGGAGTTTGCATGTCCGCCCCATGGTTGAGTGATGTTTAAAGACATGCAGGTAGGTGCATGTGTGAATGGGTGTGCCTTTGAAGGTTGTGCGTCGGGCTGACAACTTGGCACCATAAAAATCCACTGCCAATCATTAGCGGACCGGAGTTCCGCTGTGGTGACCCCTAACTGGGAAAAGCTGAAAGACTATTCATTAGAAAAATGCATACTAACACAAATCCTGTTGTTTTAGCTGATTTATAACCTATAAATGCTATTTTGTATGTATTTTCTGATTAACTAGCCATTCGTTTATGCACCCCAAGGTCTAGTTTCAGCGAGACTGAATAACAGGGAGCCTACTGTAATATTACTGTGGAATAATAGCATGTTGAAGAAGCATTGCATTACATTTTTGCTTTTCAGAGAAATAGCCAGATCAAGGTGCCAGAATAGCTAGCTACTCATTTGTTACACGCTCTGGTCTTAAGTAACAGGCAAGATTGCAGGTGGTATAGTTTCATCTTCAAGTTTTTTCTTTGCATTGGGGATCAGGTAAACATTATTTGTATGTGCATGTATTCTATTCAGAAGTGAACCAGTTGTAGTTTAGGAAGCTGGAAAGTGCTGAAAGTGCTGCAAAAGATAGGCTCTGAACCTTGGGAATGTGGAACAAGGGGATATAAAATGTGGTATGCAGTTATAGATGTTATCAGCATTTGATCCTTTCATAAATGCAGCGGGAAAGAAAACAGTTGCATATTAAGCAGCACACAACAGTTGTGATAACATGACTTTTAAAGCAGATAAATTTCATAACTTTTGTATAAAAAGTTTAATAATATCAAACAGATAATTTCAGGGGTCCTTGTGCTGTTGAGCATAATTTAATTAATTTGATTTTTTACTTGAGTAACACTGGTGATAATTAAAGGAATGCATTTAATTCCATGGGGTTTATTATGATTCTGAGTGTAAAACCAAAAAAAATAAATAAAAGGGGGCATGAGTAGTCATACAGCTGTGCTCCATCGATGACATAGTTATATGAGCAGATTTCTGTAACTGTGAAACCAAACTGTCTGCTGGCATCTCCTACTGTTCCTCCTCAGTTGCCTTTATGGAGATCCTTAGAGTAATGCAGAAATTGCAGACCATTATTTTGCATGGATGGAGGGAATATAGCACTATGCTCTGCAGGGGTTGATGAGGACCAAACACCATCAGAAAAAATAGTGCCTATAGAGAACAGGAAGTATGAGTAGTGAGATAAAATGATACCTTCAAGTGAACTAAAAGATGAAATCATGAATACTTTAGTCCGTAAAATAAGATAAGTAAAAGTTTACAGTATGTCATTCAAACCTATCAGTAGAGGTAACCTCTCAGAAATTAGTGTGTTATACTAATAATATTGCCGCGGTGGTGCAGCGTTAGCGTTGTTGCCTCACAGCAAGAGGTTCTCCCGTTCGATTCTCTGCTGGAGTGCGAGGAGTGCCTTCTGTGTGGAGCCTGCATGTCCTCCCCGCGGTTGGGTGGGCGTTCGAAAGACATGCGTAAATGGGCATGTCTTCGTTGAAGGTTGAATGTCGAGCTGGCACCTCGGTATTCATCAAAATCTACTGCCAATCATTAGTGGACCGGAGTTCCACTGTGGCAACCCCTAACCGGGAAAAGACGAAAAACATGTTTTATGCTAATAAATGAAACAGTAATGTGAAACTAAAGTAGAAATACTGCAAAGATGTCTGCAGCTTTCTCTTAAACTGATATGGCACCAAACTGCCCCTTAAAAATGGACCTTCTCTTAGATTCATTTTCCCTCTCATGAAGCTTTCACTGAGGTCCTGTTTTATTTCACCAGATTTTTCCTTTTCTGCCCCTGCCTTCTCACAACTGATTGTTAACTGCCACCAGCTCCTCTCCTTGATTATCAGGTTTTCCTAGCCTCCCCTTCTTTCAACCTGATTTGCATCCAGGGGTTTTGAGGAGATAAGGATGCAAGTGTATCATCATATTGCTATCGGGGAGTGTGAAATAACCCACACCACACTATGGCAGCATTGTGTATTCCACAGTGGCAGCCTTCAAGGGATGCACCTGAAATAAAAAAGACCACAGTGAAAAACTTCTCAAAAGCCGACTTCACACTTCTAAAAACTAGTGTGGTCTCCTTTAAGGCCCCTGAGCCAGTGGTAAACATTACTCAAACCGCTGAATCACTTACAAATGCCTTCTACCAGCACCTACAGGACTGCATGGATCAGGCAATCCCAAACAAAACTAAGACTCTTTGTACCAAAGGCAAGCGTCCAGTCTGGTGGACCCCAGCCATAAACAAGCACTACAACAAAAGGAGGAAGCTACTACAAGATAGAGCAAAATCCTTGAAAGGTAAGACACCTTTGATCATTATAAGTAAAAAACTAAGAGCTCTCATAAAATCATCCAAGGCAAATTTTGAGAGAAAAATCGCCAAGGACTCAAAGACAATCATAAGGCCTTCTTTAGCTATGTTAGAAACCTAGGAGGAAACTCCCAGATATGCTCAGAATTAGTTCAAAATGATGTGAAGATTACTGAACCTACACACATTGCCAACATACTGGCTGACAGGTTCAGTGCAAACTTCTCCCCTCCCCAAAAAGGAGAGATATCTATACCAGAGGATTGTAGCCCCCCCAAACATCTCCAACGCCCAGGTGAGAACTGCGCTCTCCAAGGCAAAAAACACAGCATCCATGGGACCGGATGGTGTCCCCGGCTGTGTGCTCCACGAACTCAATGAGGAATTAAACCGACAGATAGGACAGCTGTTTAATCTTAGCCTCACCTCAGGATACGTACCCAAGGAGTGGCGCACGGCGACTG
The DNA here is from genome assembly GCF_019279795.1 of Protopterus annectens. Classification (NCBI taxonomy): domain Eukaryota; kingdom Metazoa; phylum Chordata; order Ceratodontiformes; family Protopteridae; genus Protopterus; species Protopterus annectens. The sequence continues at coordinate 435,652,059 of NC_056728.1, forward strand.
TGGTCCCACTTCACAAGGGCGGTGCCTCCACCGACCCTGGAAATTACCGTCCCATTAGCTTGACAAGCCTTATCTGCAAAGCCATGAAGAGGATCATAATGGAACTCATAAATAAAGACATAGGGAACTTGCAGACTTTGGATCCAACCCAGTTTGGCTTTGTCTAAGGCAGATCATGCCTTTTAAACTTGGTTGACTTTTTCGAAACAGTCACCAAGGCCATTGATGAGGGTAAGGCAGTCCATACAGTCTACCTTGACCTGGCAAAGGCCTTCGACACAATACCCCACTCAGGTATCATCGAAAAACTCATCAGCTTGAATGTAAACCCATACATCACAAGATGGGTTGCAAACTGCCTAAGTGACAGAACCCACAGGGTCAGAGTTGCTGGCGCCATGTCAGACTCAAAGCCTGTCACAAGTGGTGTCCCACAGGGCTCAGTCCTGGGTCCACTCTTGTTCGGCATCTACTTTTCTGAAGTACAAGCAAACACAGGAGGGTTATGGCTGACAAAGTTTGCAGATGACTGCAAATTGGGCGCCATAGTCGAAAACACATCTGACACAGATATCCTTCAGAAGGGCCTCACAGAAACGGATAACTGGTGCCAGAGCCATGGCCTAAAGTTAAATGCCAAGAAATGCATAGTCATACCCTTCGGGAAAAACAAGGTTACCCCTAGCTACCATATAGGTGGCAATCCACTGAGCACAGAAGAAGTCATCAGGGATCTGGGGACCCAGGTTGACAGTAACCTTTCGTTTGACACTCATGTTGCTAAAGTAGTTAGGAAAACCTTCTACATTGCCCACCTGATCATGAAGGGATTCACATCTAGATCAAGGGAGGTCATCGTCCCCCTGTACTCATCACTCATTAGACCTATGATTGAGTACAATGCCCCATTCGGAATGTATCTGACCTGACACCTGCAGCAGCTGGAAAGGCCCCAAAGGTTCCTCACCAAAAGGATAAAGGGTCTCAAAAATATGTCTTATGCTGCCCGACTGAAAGAACTCCAGCTCTATTCAGTCGCATACCGCTTGCTCGGAGGTGACCTGTGCCTGACATATAAGGCCATGTCAAACCCAGATTTGATGAATATGCTTCACCTCAAAAAATCTAGATCCCTCAGAATCACAAGGGCGGGAGACTTAAACCTTGACACGGTTATTAATAGAACGTGCTGGAGGGACAGATTCATCACCCAGAGACTCCCTATGCTGTGGAACAAAATCCCGGTACATGTGAGGCAGAGCACCTCGCTGGCCTTGTTCAAGAGGAATCTTGACCAATGGATGGGAGATCGCAGATATACCCCAGGGATTACTTCAGTGTCACTGCTTGACAGAGGCACAGCAAAATAATAGGCATAGTTTTCTTTAACTCAGTAAAGGCTGGCTGTAGCTCCAAAATAAACCAGTAATTCTCCAAAGAGCCACAAAAGTCGCGAAACAGCAAATCTTAATGAAAACAGTTCAATTTAAATTGAACTGTTTTCATTAAGATTTGCTGTTTCGCGACTTTTGTGGCTCTTTGGAGAATTAATAGTTTTCTTTAAACTAAAGGGGTGGCGAAAGCCACATAACTATGGGCTAGGCTTATAAATGCCCTTGGGCAGATAGCCTAGTATGAACCTATGTGTGCAATGCATGCGCAGCCTCCTAGCCAAGAATATACCACTTGCAGCAACAGAGCTCACCAGGCTGTTAATGCTGCTATTGTAGTGAACCTCAACAGCCTCCTCCCTGCTGTGGTGGGCATAACAACATCAGCAATTCATCACCATCCTTTCCTGTCTGGCTCCTCCAGTGCCTGTGCTACTCAAGCAAGGGTCATCTGTGGCGCAGGGTTTTATCTCTCTGCAACACAATGCCTAAGCATTATTTCACCATTCTTAAACTGTATAATGTTAAGTTGTCAGTCTCGCCTTCATTCTTGCTGGATGGGTTCGGAGCCGATCCTCGGCTCCGACTCGGCCTATACCAAAGCTCAAGAGTTATTTACCGGCTCGAGGCCCTCCCTATATCCCACAATGCTAGGCATCCAATACCCAGATCTCATTTGCCGCTTCAGCTGCGAGGTTGCGTTTTTACCGGCTCCAGGTCGTATAAAACTTTTTTACTAAGTTTATTTATATATAAATAGCTAATTTCTTGTTAGATATTTTTCTTTGTGTCCCCTTTCTGATCCCTTGAGAAATCCCATTTAGAAACTCCTTTTGCTAGTAGTTTTCAGAGTCCCCCCCCCTCCCCCACCCTTTAGGGTAGAGTTAGTTTTTTCTTATATATATTTATATTTCTGCTAGTTTTGTTAACTGTATTTTTTATAGCAGTATTATTAATCTTATTACTACTATATTATTGTGGTGTTAGTTCTAGTGCGTGTGTGCGTGTGTTTGTAGTGTTAGGCACTAGTTACTTATTTCCTTGGCACCCTGTTACAGTGTCATTATGTCTAAGGATACTAAGGTCTCAGGTTTCAAGAAGTGTGACTCGTGCTGTCAGAAGATGTCTCTGACAGACGGTCACACTTCTTGTGTGTATTGTTTGGGCCCCCTACACCTGCAGGACTCTTGTTCGGTCTGTCATGCCTTCAATCCGAGAGTCCTGCAGGAGCATAGGAACAAACTTATTTTGAGGGGCTTACTTAAGCCTGAAGGGTCCCCGACTAAGCCTTCGTCGGGTAAACCCTCCAAGCCCGCCAAACCGTCGGCTCCCTGTTCGGAGCTGTCACCAAGCGTAGCTACTGCCTCCTCGTCTGTTCTGGCTGGAACCGACAATTTGAGATCTTAGTCGGCTCCTGTTGTAGTGTCGGAGCCTTCTCTGAGCCGAAAACGCTCGAGATCTCCCTCTTTGGAGTCTGTTCGTTCGGCTCCGAGATCTCTGTTACTACAGTCGGAGCGGTGCCATAGGTCACATTCCTCTCGGTTTTCCAGGCTTTCTGATCATGACCTCGAGAGGTTGGTCAGTAGACTCCTAAAGTCGCAGGCACTTGCCCAAATGTTGTCTAGCCCTTCTCAACAGACTGCGGCTGTCCCTGCATCTTCAACAATTCCTCCTCCAACTCTTCAATTATGTTCAGAGCCAGAGCTCGTTGGGGCTCGAATCGGTACGTCGGAGCCGATACCACACATTTCGGCTCCTTCGTCTGCTCCGATCTCTTCATTGGTTCTGTCCATGGAGAGATCCGGGCGCCGAGACTCCCTCGTCGGCTCCGAGGGGGCGAGTGGCATCGGACCCTTGTCCGACCCCGTTCTCCCTCTCTGTGCCTCGGCACAGGTGAGCTCGGCCCCAACATCGGCCTCGGAACCGTCACTCTCGGTGCCGGGAGGGGTTCTCATCTCTTCGGAGCGGGGACCTTCCTCTCTGCCCGATAGGGGTGCCTTTGAGGTCATGAGGAGCGTACTGCCTCCTGGGTCGGACCCACGATCGGCTCCTCCCCCCATGGTGCCTACGTTGGTCTCTGTTCACCCTCCTGACCCCAAGCGTGGAGAACAGATGCTCCAGGTAGCCCCATTGGGTGTGTCTTCCTCTTCCGAGGCCTCCCCTGATCATTCAGAGGAGCCCCCTCGGAAGAGAAAATGTAAGAGGAAACATGTTGACTCCCCCGAGTCAGTCACCTCAGACACCGATTTGGAGGATTCGGAAGGGTCCCCAAGGTCCCCCTCTGAGGATGTCACCTTTTCAGACATCCTTGAGATCCTTAGGCAGAGGGGGAAATGGACTGCACTTAACCCCTCCGAGGACGAGTCAGTTTACCTGGACGCGTTTGTTTCTCGCCCCTCCACCTCCTGGGTGGTTCCGCCTTTCGACCCACTCATGGAAGTGGTGGCTCGGAAGGCGTGGACGGTCCCGGACACAGTGGAACCAACTCCCCATAGGCCCACAAAGTTTATTACAGCCCCATCCGACAAACAGTTTCTTACGAAGGGTGTCCCTGTTGATGCCATGGTGGTTGCAGCAGCCACTAAGAAGGAGTTGGCTGATACTTCTGTCCCTGTCCATCCACCTAATAAAGAATCTAGGACAATGGACAGGTACGGGAAGCGGATGTTTTCTTCAGCGACCTTTTCCATGCGGTCGCTGAACTACGTGTGCCATTTCACCCGCCTTCAAAGGGATATCCTTAAGGAATTGGGTGATACCCTTCAGGATCCATCTGCTGCGGGTTCTCTGGAAAAGATTAACTCCCAGCTGGCAACCCTTAACTCCATTGTTAACTCCTCCATGCGGCTCATTTCTTATGCAGCCGATGGGGCGAGTAGGGCCGCAGGCACAGGTGTAGCCTTGAGACGACATGCCTGGATGCAGTTGTGCAACTTTGCTGACCCCTTTAAGGCGTCCTTCACCAACACCCCCTTCGATGGTTCGGCTTTGTTCGAACCACAGGTGAAGGATACACTTACCAGGTGCGAGCAGGAAAGCAAGACTCTCTGTGCCGTGGAAGTCCATTTTTCTACTCCATCTAGACCATACCCGAAAGGTCAGAAGGGTGGAAAAATCTGGTTTTGCAAACCCCAGGGAGTCATGCCTGATGCACTTGGCGAGTTTCCCTCCAGGGGCAGAGGAGGGAACAATAATAGATGCCGCCCGAGGGGCAGAGGGGGTCCGCAGAATCAGGGTAGCAGGGAATCTTTCTCTGACAAACTGTTCCAGCACTCCTGAGGGGCTGCCCGACTGTCCTTCGGAGGCAGTCTGGGGAAGGTTGTCACTGTATCCACAAGCCTGGCAACTCCTCACACAAGATAAATGGGTACAGTCTATCATATCCGAGGGTTACAAAATTCCCTTCGTCCACACCCCTGTACAAAGAAACAGATCCCTTCCAGATGTCCCACCCGCGCTAAGGGATCAAGCAGTACTAGAAATTTCAAAACTGCTAAAAAAGAGGGCCATCCAGCCAGTCCCAGCAGACCAGCAAGGATCCAGAATTTACTCCAAGTTCTTTTTGGTACCGAAAAAGACAGGGGACTGGAGACCCATTCTGGATCTCAGCAGACTGAACAGGTCTATCCAAAGAACAAAGTTCTGGATGATCATGCTTCAGTCCATTCTACCCTTTTTGGGTCAGGACAGTTAGATGTGCTCTATAGACCTTCAGGATGCGTACTACCATATCAAAATGAACAGGCACTCCAGAAGGGTTTCTCGCTCGCTGGGAGCCAGTCACTATCATTTCAGAGCCCTGCCCTTTGGTCTCACCACAGCCCCCAAGTTGTTCACCAAATGCATGGCAGTGGCTACGGCTCACCTGAGACGACGGGGATTCCAGGTGTTTCCATATCTCGACGACTGGCTCCTTACTGCTTCCACCAGGCATCAACTTCTGCGAGCCAGGAACTATACCATTCAGACTTGCTCCGAGCTAGGTATATCAATAAATTTCGAAAAGTCTGCATTGTCGTCTTGTCAATCTATAACATTTATAGGCGCAGAAATAAACACAAAAGATCTGTCTGCAAAACTTCCTCCAGACAGAGTATCAGACATTCGCCGACATGTGCAAGTACTACTAAAGTGCAAGACGATTCAGGCCAGATTTGTACTAAAAACATTGGGTCTTATGGCGGCAGCGATCATTCTAGTCCCCCTGGCTCGTTTCCACATACGGATCCTTCAGTGGATGCTTTTTACCCAATGGTCCTTTCAACAGCTCCCAATGTCCCCCAGAATAATGATCACTCAAACATGCAAAGACCACCTGGCTTGGTGGATGGTCTCCCCTACAGTTCTCCAGGGAAGACTGTTTGTTCTTCCTTCTCCTGTTGCCACGGTGACCACGGATGCCTCCCCGATCGGGTGGGGGGGCATTTTCAGGGCAGGACTGTCCAGGGCACTTGGCAACCCCTAGAATACCACCTGCATATAAACGTCTTGGAGATGACAGCGGTACGTTTAGCGTTCCAAGCTCTTCAGGTCTCTCTACGTATCAGGACTATTGCAATTCAAACAGACAATATGTCTGTAGTGTGGTACATCAACAAGCAGGGTGGAACCAGATCCTACCCCTTATGTCGAGAAGCACTCAGACTCTGGCAGTGGGCGATCTCTTCCCAACGGTTTCTGATAGCAACGCACATCCCCGGGAAGTCCAACGTCATAGCAGACAGGCTGAGCAGAGCCATTCTCATGCCTCACGAGTGGTCTCTCAAACAGTCAGTAGCGGACAAGATTTTCTGCAGATGGGGTCAACCTTGCTGCGACCTTTTCGCAACCCCTTTCAACAGCTAGTGCGAAGACTTCTTCACTCTATTCCCCCTCCCTGGCCATTCCCCCAGAGACGCTCTAGTCCATGATTGGCCCCGGGGTCTTCTGTATGCATTCCCTCCTTTTCCCTTAATTCCCAAACTGATTTAGAAAGCGACCGCTTTGGGTTCCAGGAAGATCCTCATTGCCCCTTTCTGGCCTTGACAAATTTGGTTCCCGTTCCTGCATCCTCATCTGTTGGAGCAGCCCTGGAGTCTGGACCCAGTGCCGGACCTGTTGATCCATCAGTCGGGCGGGCTGCACCAATCCCTTTAGTCTCTCAACCTCACAGCTTGGTTGTTCCACTTCCAACCTTAGCCAGGCTTCCACAGATTTCTCAGCCAGTACGTGAAATCATCCTTTCTTCGCATAAATCTACTACCAGAAAAACCTATGCTAGTAAGTGGAAACGTTTCTCCTGCTGGGCAGAGACCAGGAATATAGATCCTTTTACAGCCCCTGTCCACACTGTTCTGGATTTTTTGGCAGAACTTTTTCGAGCAGGTTCCTCGTCTGCCACCATTAGGGTCCAATTGGCTGCTATCGCTAATTTCCACGCTGGCCTGTCAGAAACCAGCATCATGTCCCACAAACTTTGTAAGGCCTTTCTTAAAGGGACTATTTTACTTAGGCCCCCGGTTAGAGATCCCCCGCCTCCGTGGGATTTAAACCTGATATTAACTTCCTTGATTCTCCCTCCCTTTGAACCTGTGGCCTCCTGTTCTTTAAAATTACTCTCCTGGAAGACTCTCTTCTTAGTAGCTATCACCTCAGCTAGAAGAGTGTCGGAACTTCAAGCCCTCTGCATTCGTCCTCCCTATCTTGTTTTTCACAAGGATAGAGTCTCACTTAGAACGAACCCTTCCTTTTTACCCAAGGTTCCTTCTGAGACAAACCTGAATCAGGCTATTGAGCTTCCTGTCTTTTTTCCTAACTATTCAAACAGAGCTGAACAAAAGCTGCACTTTTTGGATGTTCACAGGCAATTACGTTTTTATTTGGATAGGACAAAACAAATTAGGAAGTCAGACCAACTCTTCCTGTCTTAAGCAGAGGGCAAGCAGGGCTTGCCAGTTTCTAAAGTATCTTTATCCAGATGGGTGGCTTCAATCATATCCTTCATTTGCCAGTTAAGACACCAAGAACTCCCTGTAAAACCAAAAGCTCATTCCACCAGAGCGTTAGCCACGTCGGTAGCTTTTCAAGCAAGGCTCCCAATGGAATCTATTTGTGCTGCACCCACGTGGGCCACTCCTCATACCTTTATTTCTCATTACAAGTTGGATATGGCCTCCAGGAATTGGGCTGAGTTTGGTTCCACTGTGCTCAAGAGTCTGTTCCGATGAGCCACCCAGGACTATGGTGCTAGGGACGCTGTCCCATCCTGCAAGAATGAAGGCGAGATTGACAACTTAACATTAAGAAGTTATGTACCTACCATAACGTTCCATGTTAGTTGTCTTCTTCTCGCCTTCTTTCTTGCGTCCCACCCGCCATCCCCCTCGCCTGGACAGACTGAGAAGAATCCTTCTGAGGCTGATTCCTCTACTGGACTATTCCTAGGTTATGTCCCCCTCTGTTTACCACTGTAGGTAATCCTTATAGTTGGCACAGGTGTCTCCATGGTGTTAGCTCTACCAAATGAGATCTGGGTATTGGATGCCTAGCATTGTGGGATATAGGGAGGGCCTCGAGCCGGTAAATAGCTCTCGAGTTTTGGTATAGGCCGAGTCGGAGCCGGGGATCGGCTCCGAACCCATCCAGCAAGAAAGAAGGCGAGAAGAAGACAACTAACATGGAATGTTATGGTAGGTACATAACTTCTTATTGTGAAACATGTTGCAGCATGGTTGCAGACCTTGTAATCCAGAAAACTGGTAGTATCATAAAGGGCAGAAATTCCTTAATTTCAAGAGAGATCACATGGAGTCAGTTGCAGGAAAAATGTCTGTTCTTGTATTCTCAAAATAAAAGTCAGCATGATGGTACCAGTTTTTATTTATTTTTTTTTTAAAGATTTATGTGATTCAGACACAGTAGTGTCTGTGTGCCTCTGACAGGCAACATTTTACCGATAGATTCAGTATCCTGACCATTGTTTGTTTGAAGGGTAAAGAATTCATAACTATAAATATTGACAGGTAAGACGGAAAACCAAATTCGTTAGACAGTGTTTCTAGTTCCTTTAAAACAAGAAGAAAATTGTAATCTGATTAGAGAAAAAATTCATCAGAGAACATTGGTGGTATTTTGAAGCGCAGAATTCCGCCTAAGTAGTAGGAACCCACATGTATAGCTGTTAATTAACCTATTAGCACAAGAAATCTGGACAATAAATGCCTAAAATAATGGGGGGAACAAGGCCCCAAATTGGGATAGATTTTAAATATTGCTTTTATAAACTTATAAAGTTGCTAGAACAACAGGTTTTCTGTTGGCCTGTAGTCTTTGAAGGATTAGAAGTCTGAAACTCAAATGTCTGTCATTGTTTAGTAAATTCAGCCCTCCGTGATTTGCCAAAAAGCTACAAATTTTATGAAGAACAGATCAAAAATATGAGGCTTAAAATCTGGATATTCTGTGAAAATCTGCACAGCTGAGAGGAACGGCTTCATTTCATCTTAGCCTTTCTGTCTCCTTCCATTTTCCCACCTGTGTTCAGAAATTAATGCTGTATTAGACATTGTTATTTATTCCATAGTCATCATGTAATACTTTTTGTGGGAGTTTCCTGTATTTTGCATAGCTGCTTGTGGAAACTGGAATGTGAAGTGGATCAAAAAGGAAGGCTTACTGGTACATACTTTCAGTTACGATCAACATTTTACTATGCTTTTATGTTTACAGGTAAGTTTAACCATTTTATATAATACAATAACCAAAAAAAATGGAGAGAAGAGAGCTAGTGATGTCAGGATAAGTAAATGCAATATATGTGGCAATTTCACTCATAATTCTGTCACATTTATGTGCCTTACTAAATCTGACCAGCTCTTAAGGCATTAAAGTCTAGATTTGGTCTTATTGTCTTATAATGTGGTTACATTACGTACTTAATTTTAATTTAAGTTTTATGCAAAAGGCTGCACATGGCTAAGATTTAGATGCCATATTATAAGACTCAAACTTTTTTGCTGGAAGACAATTGTGCTGGGAATTACATTCCATTTTAAGGTGTGTAGGTATATCCACTTGAGTCCACTGTTATGTTTTTGTATGTATATGTGCATGTGCGTGTGTGTTTATCTATCTGTTGTTCCATGCATTTTGTCAAACATCCATTTGGTCGATGAGTGCTAGTTGTGGTGCTTTGAATTAAACGTAAGGATAGCCAAATGGTCAAAATGTTGTGTGTATGTTTCATTGAGACAAGTGAATTGGGTTTGGAGTGGGTAGGAGTAGCTGTGCATATGTTTGAGAGGTATGGTTAGGGTCGAGGATAGGTGTATGTTTGTGTGGTAGTGTGTTTATTTTAGGGTTAGGTTAGGGGATAGTTGTAGTGTTTTTAGTGTGTACGTTTCTGCATATTTGTGCTTCCAAGTGTGTCTTATGCAGTGGCAGTGATACAGGAACTCATTTTAAGATAAGATGTAGGGTTAGGGCTGGGGGTTGAGGCAGGGTTAGGGTTAGTACCCATTACTAAGGTGGTGTGGGGGGCATATAGTTAGTTGTAGCAGTACAAGATTCTGTGGGGAGAGGTGGATAGAGTGGGAGGAGCTAACCAGGTGGTTCAGTGCAGTGATGTAGTTAGTTGTAACACAGTGTGATATTCTGGGAGGGAAATGGAAGGAGTGAGACTAACTAATCAAGTAGTTCAGCGCAGTGATATTGTTGTAGTTAGTTGAGCAAATCAGATAGTTCAGCTCAGTGATATTGTTTAGTTAGTTGTAGCAGTATAATATTCTGTGGGGACAGGTGGAAGGAGTGGGAGGAGCTAATCAGGTAGTTTAGTGCAGTGACATTACTGTAGTTAGTTGTAGTAGTATAATCCTCTCTAGGCAGAGGTGGAAGGAGTGAGAGGAGCTAATTAGGTAGCTCAGTGCAGTGACTAGGGTTGCCACCTTTCGTTGTGTCTAAAACCGGAGTAAAGCCGCACCCCTCGCATCACCACTAACCCCGCCCACCCCACCCTCCCCTGCACATTTTGTGATGTCACGGGTACATCACCTGGTGGGGAACGCCCTCTTATTCTGTTCCTACTACCTGTTTTTGGCTGATTTACTATGCTTTTCTGTAAAAAAGCATAGTAAATCAGCTGATTTACAAATTCCGATAGTCTGTTTCCTTTTTTGAAACCGAATACCGGAGTTTGTACAGTGTTTTCCAGACTACCGGAGAATCAGTTTGATTTCCAGATAGTCTGAAAAAAAAAAAACTGAGGGGTGGCAACCCTAGCAGTCACATTGTTGTAGTTAGTTGTAGTAGTATGATCTTCTGTAGGCAGAGCATTACATTTTCTAAAACATTAGTATATTTGCAACAGCATGGTGAAATGGTTTATGTGTGATGAATATTACACTGTTTAGATATCTGCAGTATATGTTTTATCTGAAACCTATTATATAAGCTAGCTGGTTGGAACATACTAAAAATTGGAACATACTAAAAATTTATTTATTCTGCTAAAATGTTAGGTTACTTTAAATCACTTGATTTCCACTAATTATTTAACTGGGAAAAAGGTTGCTAGCAGTGATTGGTTTAACAGTGTCTAAAATGTTTTGGCTCATGATAGAATTTTGTGTCTGATGAAGCATAGGAGTACTACGCGAAAGCGCTTGCGTGTCTTTTACTAAATAAATCATTTGGTTTTATGCAGTGCATGTCCTTTGCCTGCTTGGAATTTTTGCATTACAGTTGGCTTAGATTTTGATTTTGATTTTCTAGTAATTGCTTTTTTCGCAACAAATAGCATTAAACTTACTAAGGTCTTATTATGTGTAGGCAATTCATATCCTTTGTCCCAGCTTAAAAGAATCGATGTAATGTTGTCAGTCTTGTCTTAATTCTCACTGGAGAATCAGATCCGATTCATCAAATCCATCTCGGCCGATACATAAGCTCGAGGGCATCTTTTTTCCTTACCCATAATGCAACTCCCTACTACCTCAGATCTCATTTGCCGCACAGCGAAGAGGTTCCAAACAGCTTGCTCTGGGCCTAAGTATTGTCAAATTTTATTAACTTTTGCTATTAGTTTGCTAGTAGTTCATTGGTTAGTTTTTTTTTTTAACTGCCCTTCTTCTTAGTCAGACTTATAGAGTGAGTGTTTATCCCTGTTATCACCCGTTTAAGTTAGAGGGTGAATGACTAGTGTCTGTTTCATTTAGAGGATGTTATCCCCTTTTCCTTCTTTCTTCCCTTCCTTTATCATCTGTTTAAGTTAGAGGGCAACTAAAAAAAAAAAAATTATCTGTCATAGAGAAAAATATTTCAACTCCTGGCATGTTTGTGTGTCTGTCTGTCTGTGACACTGCATTTTTTTTTTATTGCTGTTTTTTCTTCACAATGTTTCAAAAGCAGGAAGGGAAACCACTTGGATTTAAAAAGTGTGAGAAATTTGGAAAGAAAATACCCCTTAGTGATACACACACTTTGTGTATTTCTTGGGGCCTCTTCACCTTCAGAAATTGTGCTCCACATGTCACAGTTTCAATCAACGAGCACATATGGAGCGCAAAGACTAGCTTAAGGGTTTACTAAAAACCCCTTTCTCAGAGGAAATTTCTCCAGAGTCCTCCTCAAAATGTTGAGAGAAATCCCCAAAACGGTCATCTCCAGCTCCATAATCTACCTCGGAAGTGAGTCAAAAAACTCAACTGTCTGCTGCAGCAGAACCTACAGAGCAGACAGTTGTTGGATCCAAGACTGTCATGGAGCTATCTGAACCCTCAGCTCCGACGTCTTTGGAACTTAGACATCAGAGCCGTTCACCCTCCCTGGAACCAATAACATCACGGCTCCCTTCTCCTCTGTTAACTAAGTCCAGATCTCTAATGCTGTCTACTCGGTCTACCAGGAACTTGTCTGATGAAGATGTGGATAGGGTTGTGCAGAGGTTGTTAAAGACTCTGGCCTTGGCTAAACTTTTGTTTGATCAGAGCCCAAAGGAATCGGACCAGACACAGCCCTTCCTTGTGGTACCTGTTTCTCCTTCAATCCATCCCTTTGTTTCAGAGCCAGAAGACTCAAATCTCCAAATTTTGTCTGTATTGGCTCTGGGACACACGGTTTCCTTGTATCTGGTATATACCTTGAGTGTTTCCCTCCAGTCAGAGCAGGGCACCTCTAGGAGCCAACACTCCCCGGTCAGATCCTCAGAGCCAGTTCGGATCTCTCCGGATCTGACTCTGTCTTTGGGGGCTTTGTCATGGTTGAGTTTGGCTCTACTTCAGCTTCAGAACTTCTGTCAATGGTGCCATGGATACCTTTGGCTCTGACAACCTTCTTGTTGGATCCAGGGGAGTCTTCGGGGTGGGGGGAGTCTGCTTTCGAGGTTATAAGGAGGGTTTTGTCTCCATCTCTGTCAAAGACACAACTTTTATCGGATCTTCCTCTCAGTTCTAGTCAGTTGTCTTCATCCTGTCACGTAACTCTTCCACAGGATCGCAGAGGCCTCATGCCTCAGGATTTCCAGCAAGGGACTCCCCTCGCTTCTGATACCTCCCCAGAATATCCCACTGAGGAGGTCCCTTGGAAGAGGACCTGCAAGAGGAAGCATCTTCTCGTTTGGAGACATCCTCAAAATCTTAAAACAGTGGTGTGATTGGCAGTCCACCCCTCCTTTTGCTGAAGAGTCAGTTTACCTGAAGGCATTCGGGGACTTGCCCTTCCATCTCTTGGGTGAGCCCTCCTTCCGACGAGCTTATGGACTTAATCTCTTGGTAGGCCTGGGAGACCCCAGATTTCATAGAGACTACTCCTAGAAGGCCAAACAAATATATTACTGCCCCAAAAGATAAGGATTTTCTAACTACGGATGTTGCAGTTGATGCCATGGTCCTGCCAGCAGCCACTAAAAAGAAGCTGTCTGAGACCAGCTCCTCTATCCATCCTCCTAATAAGGATTCTAGGACTATTGCTAGATATGGGAAGCATTTGTTTTCATCAGCAACCTCTGCCTTTCAGTTTCTGAACTACCTTACCCATTTTACCAAGCTACAGAGGGACCTGTTAAAGGAAGTTAAGACTCCCTCCAAGGTGCTGTAGCTGATGCAGTAACAGATAAAGTTAATGCTCAGTTTGCCACCCTTAATTCAGTTGTAAACTCTTCCATGAGGTTCATATCATATACAGCAGATGGAATGAGTAGGGCTGCAAGCTCAGGTATTGCTGTAAGGAGACCGGCCTGGATGCACCTGTGCAATTTTGCAGAGCTCTTCAAGTCTACCTTTGTTAGCGCCCCTTTTGATGGCTCTCTTTTTGGGCCAAAAGTGAAGGAAATGCTTACTAGGTGTGAACAGGAAGGCAAGACCTTGTGTGTCATTGGAGTACGTTTTTCCAGACCGACCAGACCTTTTTGTAAGGGTCAGAAAGGTAGTAGGAAGATGTAATTCAGAAAATACCAGAGGTCTTTCCGTGACACACAAGGTGAAAGCTCCCCCCAGGGGCAGAGGGGGGGAACAATAATGGTAGACGCCGCCCTCTTGGCAAAGGAAGCCCTCTTAGTCAGGGCTCTAGAGGATCTTTCTTTGTGGGGCCCTTTCAGCGCTCCTGAAGAAGTGCCCGATTGATCGCCTCTAGAGGCAGTCAGGGGATGATTGTCTCTGTACCAAGAAACCCGGCAAAAGATAACTGACAGATGGGTGCAGAACATAATATCCAGGGGATATGTCATTCCCTTCTCCTGTCCCGTTCCTGTAAACAGATCAGTTCCAGACATTCTACCTAGTCAAAAGGGACATGCAGCCTTAGAAGTTCAAAAGTTGCCAAAAAAGAGAGTCATCCAAGAAGTCCCTGCAGACCAGAGAGGATCCAGAATTTAATCAAGATTCTTTCTAGTACCAGAGAAAAGAGGGGACCGGATCTCCGCAGTCTGAACAAATATGTCCAGAAATGTAAGTTCCAGATGGTAACACAGCAGTCGATACTTCCACTTCTTGAAAAAGACAATTGGATGTACTCCATCGACCTTTAGGATGCATAACTACCATATTCTAATGAACAGATGATCCAGAAGGTTTTTACGCTTCCGGCTGGGACCTATTCACTTCCAGGTTCAAGCTCTGCCTTTTGCTCTCACTACAGCCCCCGGAATGTTCACCAAGTGCATGTCAGTAGTGGCAGCTCACCTGAGATGCAAAGCATTCCGAGTGTTTCCATATATGGACAACTGGCTCATTACCACCTCAACCAGGCATCTCCTGTAACAAACCAGGGACTACAGTCTACAACTTTGTTCCTCCCTAGGAATTACCATAAATTACAAAAAATCTGCTGTAAAGCTATCTCAGTCCTTGGTATTCATAGGAGCACAGATCAGCACAACAATGATGTCAGCGAAACTTCCTCAAGACAGAGTACACGACTTTTGGCATTATGTAAGGATACTGAGCAGGAAGAGACGGGCTTCTGCCAAGCATGTTCTGCAGGTTCTAGGGAAAATAGCAGCTTCAATTGTTATAATACTGCTAGCTCATTTTTTATATGAGAATCCTCCAGTGCTTACTTTCGATACAATGGTCATATCGGAATCATCCGATGACACACAAGGTTCTAATAACAGAGTCATGCAAAAGGGAGCCTCCATGGTGGCTCAACTCTCCCCTGGTGTCTCATAGCTGCCCCTTTATTCCCCCTCAGCCCCAAGCTATGGTGACCATGGATGCTTCCCAGATGGGGGGCATTATCTAGGAAAAACAGTCCAAGGCACTTGGCAACAACACGAGGCACATTTCCACATAAATGTTCTAGAGATGAGGGCAGTGCTCTTGACGTTGCAAACATTTCAGGACACCTTCCCTTTAGGTACAATAGCAATTCAGTCAGACAAGATGTCTGCAGTCTGTTACGTAAAAAAACAAGGGGGAACCAGATCTTACCCCCTGCGTCGACAAGCCCTCAGGGTCTGGCAGTGGGCAGAGGCTTTCAACCGCGTTCTCATAGCAACGCATATCCTGAGGAAATCCAACGTGATTGCAGACAAACTGAGCAGAGCCATTCTGTTGCCACATGAGTGGTCCCTCAGTCAGAAAATTGTGGAAGAGATCTTCCGGAAATGGGGCCAGCCTTGCTGTGATCTGTTTGCCCGGATCCCCCCAATGGAGGAGTCACCAAGGGATGCACTTGTACATGATTGGCCCCCAGGACTTCTTTATGCTTCCCCACCAATACCACTAATCCCCAAGGTTCTACAGAAAACAAGTTCACTGGAGACCATGATAATTCTAATTGCACCCTTTTGGCTTCGACAGATATGGTTCCTCTTTGTATGACCTCACGTATGGGAGGGATTATGGATCTTGGACCCAGCTCCAGATCTACTGACTTATCCATCAGGAATGGTTCATTCCAATCTAGACAGTCTCAAGCTAACAGCTTGGCTACTCCAGTTCCCATGATAGCCAGGTTTCCTCTATTTTCTTCACTAGTTAAACACATTTTGCTATCTTCAAAAAAAAGTCTACTCGAAAATTGTACAAAAGCAAATGGAAAATATTTGTGGCTTGGCCGGTCTTAATCAGATAGATCCATTCGCAACTCTGTTACTTTCTATCCTAAAATTCTTAGCAAAGTTATTCAGTGAGGGAGCCACTGCAGCTACTATCAGGGTTCAGTTAGCAGCAATCTCTATAATTTTCACAGAGGAGATGATGAGTATGCTATAATGTAAAACAACTTTTGTAAAGCATTCCTTAAGGGAACTACCTTAATTCAACTTCCTTACTGAAACCCTGTTCCACCTTGGGATTTGAATTTTATTTTGTCAAAGATTGTCTCCCCTCCATTTGAACTGTCTGCTATATGCATTTTTCAGTATTTGTCATGGAGAATGCTCCTTGTAGTTGCCATTACTTCAGCAAGGGGAGTTTGGGAGTAAAAGGCCTTATCCTCCAAGCCTCCATACATAATTTTTGACAAGGACAGAGTCTCTTTATGCACTAACCTTTCCTTTTTACCTAAAGTAGTTTCAGAGAATAACCTCAGTTGGTCTGTTGACTTACCAGTGTTCTTTTCAAATTTTCAGAACGAGGGAGAGAGAGTACACCTTGCACCTTCTAGATGTCCACAGACAGTTGCATTTCTATTTACACAGGACATCAGAAGTTAGAAAGTCAGATCAACTTTTTATTTCCTATTCAGAGGTTAGGAAGGGCCAACCAGTCTCTAAACTAACACTATTCAATTAGCTTTCACAATGTATATCTTTCATATACAGTTCTAACCACAAGACTATCCCTAATCCTATCAAGGCTCATTCCACCAGGTCAGTAGTCACTTTGGCAGCTTTCCAAGCCAGATTACCTTTAGACAGCGTCCGTGCTGCAGCAACATGGGCTAAACCACATATCTTTATTACTCATTACATGTTGGACTTGGCCTGTAGGAGTAGAGCATCCTTTGGTTCTGTTGTTCTGAGGAATATTGTCCTGTGAGCCACCCAAGAATCAAGTAGCTAGGCATGCAGTCCCATCAGTGAGAATAAAGCCAAGCTTGACAACAACACATAAAGAAGTTACATACTTACCATAGCGTTCCATGTGTGTTATCCATCTCATCCTTTATTCTCACAACCCCCCCCTTGGGAGACCAAGTAGCTCTGATTTGATCTTTATGGGACTCTACAGCCTCTGGAAGCATATGGTTTCTAGTATGTTTATACAAGATATGTTTACGATATCTTCTCCCGCTTACTGCTTGAAGGCAATCAAGATCTGAGGTAGTATGGGAGGTGCATTATGGGTAGAAAATGCCCACAAGCTTAGCTGAGGACCTCGAGCTTAAGCAGTGGCCGAGACAGATCTGATGGATCAGATCCGACCAGTGAGAATAAAGGACGAGATGGACAATACACATGGAACGTTGTGGTAACCACATAACTTCTTTTTTCCTTAGTTACAACCATTTGATTCCTCAAATTCCTGACAAAATACTCTATAATGAATCTTTAAAACCTGGCAGCCCATGTCATTCCCAAAAATGTGCTTCTAATTACCTCACTATTTCCCATCACACCTTCAGCATTTGCTGTTCACCTGAGGAAAATGTTTCTGAAGTCTACTTGGGATATAAAAATACCTATGCAAACACTTCCAAGCCCAAAAAAAAAAAAAAACTAAATCTTCTAGACTTTGTTACATACTTCACTAGTTATCACTGGAACAGCACCTTCTGTACTAGACTCTACTGAAAACTCTGACAAGGCTGGACCTTTCCTTAGCATGCTCTTGTCCCTCTCTCTTTGCCTATAATGTGATAATAAGCACTGTTTGGAAAGACCATCTCTAACTTGCAGTCCAAACTTCTGCTTATTTTTCATTTCACTGTATTATCTTTCCCTCTGTTGTTTGCTCAAAGTACCTAGGTTTTATTCCAGTAAACTAAAGCTCTCTCTTCTCTATTTTCTATACCTGCTGTCATCCTTGTTGTCAAAATGTCCTTCCTCCCTTCCCATGTTTGCTTAGTTCTCACAGTACTCTGCTACTTTATCAGTATGATAATTGATATGTTTGTTCTCCTTAACGACCCCCATAGAAAATCCTTTTCTGTCCTTAGTTCTCAAACTATCCTTTGTCTCATCATCATCCCTTTTCACGTTAATTTATAACCATGTACTTGTCTCAAGTAAATGAGCCGTAACTTCTTAGCTCCAAAGTATCCATTCACATCTGGTAATCCCAAACCACCTTGTTCTATGTGGAGACGCCACTTATTCCATTTAACTCTTTTTCTCCCCACCCAAATACATTCCTTCAGCTATATTAACTATCCTCTACAACTTTTCCTCTCCTTTATAAAAATGTGCCTGACCTCTGTACCAGTTTCACAGTTTTTATATTATCTCTTATTTTTCCCCACATATCCTTAGCTGCTGTAACAGAACCCTTTTTAATCCATACACCTAAATACTTCATCTTATGTTCCCATAAGAATGAGTATTGCTGAATCCATACATGCTTGGATACATAATTTACTGCTCCCACTCTTGTTTTTCATTTATCTTATATAAGAATTGCTAAAAACTCTCTGAAAATGTTTCACAGTACTGATCTTTGCTTTTCTTGATTTATGAAGTACAAAATATTGTCATTTGTAAATAAAGATAACTTTTCTTGATTGTCATACCAGTTGTATTCTTTAATTTGTTAATTCCCTATTTTCTTTGCTCATGATGTAATTGTCAAGCAAATAACCCTGATGAGTTTTTCTGTTTAAGGAAAGCGTGCCAGAGAAGAACTCTTTCACCTTAATTATTTTTTCTGACCCTTCATGTGTCATCCTTAAACCTATCATTCTGTCAGGGAATGTAACTGCTCATAAAATCTGAGCTGACTTTATGCAGTGCTTTCCCTGCAACAAGACCCACCGCCAGTAGTAGCAGTTTCTTAAACTCTGCTGTTCTCTGAATCATCTTTGTTGTGTTAATGTTAAATGCTTGCCCTCCCCTTCACAAAACCACATTGATCCATATCTGTGAACTTTGGTAATGCTTTTGCCATTCTCTTTGCTGGTATAAACATAAACACTTTATAAGGATGGTTTAACATTGAAATGGATCTATAGAAAGCCATATCTGAGGGGTCCTTAACCTCTTGGTAACACAACTATCACCACTTTCTTCCAAGATGATGTTAAACCCCCCTTTAAGGTGGTATTAATCCGTCTTCCAGATCTTTTTCACTGTATTCCTTCCTTTCTTCCTTCAGAAACTACAAGAATACCGTGTGTTCCTGGAAACTTCTCTCCTGATTGATTATACATCACTGTTTTTATTTCATGACTTTCTCTCTTGCCTATTAACTGTTGAGCATCATCCTCCTCTAACCTTGGCATCATTAATAATAGTTCCATTTATGTGTTTTCTTGACTTTCTTATTCCTTTGCTTTATGTAAATGTTCGTACCATTTCCAAAATATCTATAGCTTTATAGTATCTGTGGTTAATTGTCTTGTCATAAACTCCCTAAGTTTGGCTAAAGCTCTCCACTTTCATCTTAAAAGTTGTTGAACTAAAAGTTTCTATTATCAAAAAATAGCTGCTTAACAGCAACCTTTCTAAAATCATGCATCCAGTCACATATTTCACTTTAGCAGTCTGCTGTTGCTTTTCTTCTTCTAAAACTTCTCTTCCAAATAATTTCTATTACTTCTTTACTTTATCTTTTTCTGTAACTTCTGCCATGTTTTAAATTGCATTTTCATTTTATTCTACTCAGTAGCTCTCTTCTGAAGTAATCTTTGTTTTCCCTAATAGTTCTCAAATAATATCTACTTCCCATTCCTTAAATTCCTCTCTTTTTAACAGGCAAGAAAAGTACAGTTTCTTATTCTTGCATCATTGCCCTACATATTTATCTTGATTTTTGCTGTTGTATGATCTAATATAGTTATTGGATGTGTCTCAAAACTTTCAGTTCAATACAACTGCTCCTGTGAAAATTTTATATCAAGTCTAGTCAGTTTACTGTATCTTGTGGAATAATAATAAATTCTGGGTTCCCACTACTGAGTTCACATCTTCCATGTCAAGTATTGTCCTACTTCTTTAGAAAGCTGTAACCTCTTGTTATGTTTTCATTCTATATTATATTCCCTGATATATCCTCACTATTGCAAATCAGGTTTGTCTCCACAAATAATTAATAATCCACATGAAAGTGACTTATTTCACCCAAAATTCTCCTACTTGCATGCTTTCAGTAAACATTAACATTTACATTAATATTAAGATTTAGTGTTAAGAAAAGGTGCGCTGGCTATCCATAAATAAACTGAATTCTGTTTTATTTAATGCATTGAAGTACTAAAGCTTTTAGGGAGATAACTATTTGTATAACTACTCACTTCAAACAGTTTCAGACTTCATTTCCACTGGACTGCTTGTTAGTATCCCATTAAGGTTAGTTTTATCGTATTGTATAGTTTTCATTCAGTGCACACTGTTTTATTTTTTACTCTTTCATGAGTAATTACTTGCTTATTCCAGCTAAAAGCAGTTACCAATGGAAGAATCCTATTAACTTTTGTAAATGCAAGAAAGAACCCTTGTAGAGATGTTCATCGTGTTACCATGCTGCAGTCATCACACCTGGGTTATCCTGCCGTCAGGTGGTCCTGCAGTCGGCCTGAGTTCCAAAGTCTTGATCCGGCGTCAGTTGCTGTCGCTTCTTCCCTGACGTCAGTGTGCCAGGGGTATATAAGAGGCATCCAACGCCATTTTCTTCAGTCTTTCTTGCCGCGCGGTGCCCAAAGCAGAAGCAGTTCGCAAGTGCCGGTCGGCCGACACCTGAGATTTTCGATTCGAATTTCAGTCCGAAGTCATCAGTAAAGCTAAGTACCCCGTTGGGGAACCTTTTCTTGCCTCAGTCCGATGTCAGAAAAAGTTAACAATTGCATTTCTTGTGGGAAGCAAATACCTCATAAGGACTTCCATTCTTACTGTATTCCTTGCCTAGGCCCAGACCACGACGTCACAGGTTGTCGGTTTTGTGCTAGGTTTAGTAAACGAACTATCAAATACTGTTTTGACTTCGCACGACATTACTTTGGTAGGAAATTTAATTATATCATGCTGTCGGAGCAGCCGACGACCAGCATGCATAAAAAACGCAAGGATAAGGACAGGCAGCCTAGGAACAAGCCAGACTCCGAGGCCTCTGCTGGGCCTGTCGCCGGTTCTCCAGTTTTCAATGAGGCGCCTACGCAGCCCCTGACGACCGCAGAATTGGAACCCCAGACAGCTGCGGATTCCCAAGCGGAGTCTACTAGGCCGACGCAGCCATCTTCTTTAGGCCCTTCCGACACCGGAGCAGAAGGAGACCCTGGTACAGTGGAAACACCTTCGGTTGAAGAAGGTGTCTTCAGACCGACTACACTCACCATTAAATCTTATACTAAGCTTAAAACTCCTTTAAAACCAAAAAAGACTGTACATCAGTCTACAGTTCAAGGCCCCATGCCTAAGAAACAGATGCTTAAGATGGCTGAAGATTTGATTACCCTAATCAGGGGTTCCCATCCCCCTCCAGATAAAAGACCAAGACAAGAGGAGGATTATGCTTCCTCTGACCAGGTTTCAATTTCCTCAGATTCTTCTGAGGAACAGGATTACACTTTTCCCCCTTATGAAGACTCTGATGCTGAAGACTCTATTCCCTCAGCATCTCCCCCTGAAGACTACTCCTTTGGGGAAACTTTACATACCATGAGGGAACATTTCCACTGGGAAGGCCAGGACTACTCTGATTCAAAGAAAAGACTCCGACAGTTCCTTTTACTACCCCAGCACAGACCACTTTCTATCCCTCCAGTTTTAGATATTGTGGATGATGTTTACTTGGAGTCTAGTCTAAATTCAGACTCTCTACCTCCTGCTCCAGCCAAACCAGACATATACTACAGAGTACCTGACTCGCACAAATTCCTTTATAAAAGCCCTGTGGCTGACCCAGAAACAATTTTCCAGGGTCCCAATGGGGCTAAAGCTTCTATGGCTAAAAATCCTGTGCCCTCTGAAAAGGATTCCAGATCCCTAGATAGATGGGGAAAGAAAATATACACCTCAGCAACTCTGGCTATGAGAGCATTAAATTGTCAGTTTCACGTGCTGAAATATCAGCAATTCCTAATATCTCAATTAAAACAAAAAATGAGCAGACATACTGAACAGTCTGAATTCAAGGAAATGCAGGATCTGTTGCATGCAGCTGAACAGGTGGGCAAACATACTTTACAATGTGGATTTGATTCATTGGAAGCTTCCTGTAGAGCAGCTGTTACTGGGTCTGTCATACGTAGACATGCTTGGTTAAAAGAACACACCCTACCTGATCATGTTAAAACAAAATTATTGGATGCACCTTTACAGCAGGATGTATTATTTGGTGTCAAAGCAGAAGAGGTTTTAAAGAAAATGGAGGATAAGGCAAAGTCTATGCAGACGGTCAAGGATTTTTTACAGGTACAACCCCCTCGTTTCAGCAGAAATTGGCCAACAAAAAACTGATCCTTTCCAGCTTCTGACAGATCACAGAGGGGAAAATACAGACGCCCAAGGGGCGCAGAGGTCAGTCTCAAGGCCCTTACAAACCTCGCCAATGGGGTACTGCTACCCAGAAAGGAGGAGAAGACAGGCCCCAAACTAGCAGAAGACAAACACAATGACTCAATCCTCAAACTACCGAGCAAATCTCTCCTGGCAGCTCCCTTGGGAGGAAAATTAGCATTTTTTGCAGACAACTGGCACATCATCACAAAAGACAAATGGGTCCTAAACATTGTCTCACAAGGATACAGATTCCACTTTCATACCTTGCCAAGAATAAAAGGAATGCCAAACCTGCCACCAAATCAATGGGCAGAGGCACAAAAACAAATTACAGCTCTCATGGACAGAGCCATTCAACAGGTACCTACACAGGAGCAAGGACAAAGATTTTACTGAAGACTCTAGTCCCAAGAAAAGACAAAGCATGGAGACCCATTCTGGATCTTTCAATTCTGAACACCTGTCTGCAAGTACCAGAATTCAAGCTAACACTACAGCTGCTTCTTCCCATGCTGGGCAAGAATGCTTGGCTAGTAACGTTGGACCTCAAGGAGGCATACCTGCAAGTCCCTATCAGACAAAATTGCAGAAGATACCTCCGCTTCATTGCAGGTTCAATGCATTATCGATTCTCTGCACTGCCCTTTGGCTTATCTACTGCGCCCAAGGTCTTCACAAAATGCCTGGCACCAGTAATTGCATACTGCAGACAAAGAGGAATTCAAATATACCCATACCTGGACGACTGCCTTATTCAATCAGAAAGCAAGGACATTCTTTTAAAGCATCTGGCATTTGTCAAACACCTTCTAAGTTGCCTAGGGTACACAGTAAACGAAAAGAATTCAAAACTAGTGCCCTCACAAAACATAATATTCCTGGGTGCCAACTTGAATACAACGGCCCAGATGGCTTATCTCATGCCAGACAAGCAACAGCAGCTGACTCAATATTTCAGAATAATGGCAACAAAGACCCAACTCCCTGCAAGAAAAAATCTGCAGGCCTTGGGATTCATGGCATCTTGTATACTACTAATACCATTTGCAAAACTGCATATGAGGAAATTACAATGGTACCTGAAAAGCATATGGGCTCAGCACAGCCACAGCTTGGAAATAATGATACTATTCATTCCCTGCCTTCAACAGGAGTTTCTATGGTGGGCACAGGCATGTCACCTCAACAAGGGTCAGCCTTTCACCTTACCCACAGCCAGGCAAACTATGACAGCAGATGCATCGAAGTATGCCTGGGGAGCACACATGGCAGGACAGTGCATTCAGGGCAAATGGACTACAGATCAAAGGCATCTGCATATCAATCAAAAAGAAATGCTAGCAGTACAGAATGCCCTAACAGCTTTCAAGGACCTCTTACACCCAGGACAACTAATAATAAAGACGGACAGTACCACAGTAATGTGGTACATAAACAAGCAAGGGGGCACACATTCCTACCCTCTATGCAGGCAAGCAATGACCTTGTGGAACACGGCACTGTCTTACCAGGTTCAATTACAAGCACAATTCCTGCCAGGAAATAAAAACACATTGGCAGACTACCTAAGCAGAAACATCATGGATCCACACGAGTGGAGACTAGATCCACAAGTATTTACAATGATAGCTCAGAAATGGGGACGCCCAGACATAGATCTGTTTGCCAGCCCCCAAAACTACCAACTTCAAAAATTTTGCACAGGGACATTCCATCCACAAGCTTGGAAAGTGGACGCCCTCTCATTCAGTTGGAAAACATTAACAGTGTATGCTTTTCCTCCATTGCCTCTTCTAGCAAAGGTACTGCTGAAAGTCAGATTAGAGAGGCCACAAATGAT
Source organism: Protopterus annectens (assembly GCF_019279795.1). Classification (NCBI taxonomy): domain Eukaryota; kingdom Metazoa; phylum Chordata; order Ceratodontiformes; family Protopteridae; genus Protopterus; species Protopterus annectens. Next base: position 435,676,357 of record NC_056728.1, read on the forward strand.
ACTCATTGCACCAGACTGGCCACGCCAGCTTTGGTATCCAATTCTAAGGAACATGGCTCACGGCCCACCATGGATTTTACCACAAATTCCTCACCTGCTCACCCAGCGAGACAATCCAATTCTACACAGCCAGCTCAAGACTTTAAACCTGGCTGCATGGCAAATTACCTAAACAACCAGCCAACACCTCTATCCAAAGCTGTTATGGATGTCATTCTGGAGGCCAGGAGGCCCAGCACCAGGAAAACCTATTCAGACAAATGGAAAAGATTTTGCACCTGGAACCAGGCTAAAGGCCAAAATCCCCTTGATCCAAACATTCCTCAGATTCTACAATATTTAACTGAGATGATGCACAAAGGACTTTCCTTTTCATCTATTAAGATCCACGCCTCAGCAATTTCAGCTCATTACAACACGGATCTTCCTTTATTTTCACATCCACTCCTAAGACAGTACCTCAGAGGGGCTACGAACATAAGACCGCCCAGAAGAGCACAAACACCTACTTGGGATCTCAACTTTGTTCTGGAAAAGCTTACACTGCCGCCCTTTGAACTAGCTTTTTCAGCTGATTTAAAATTTCTTTCATGGAAAACTGCCCTGCTACTAGCAATAACCTCAGCTAGAAGAGTCTGAGCTACAGGCACTAATGGCAGTGGAGTCTTTCCTCATTTTTCATCAAGACAGAGTTTCTCTATGAACTAACCCTTCCTTTATGCCAAAGGTGGTATCCAGTGTGGCCCTAAACCAAACCATTCATTTGCCCACCTTTTTCCCAAATCCCCAGAACAAAGGAGAAAGACTCCTGCACTCTTTGGACATTCACAGGCAATTACGTTACCACTTGGATAAAAGTAAGGTTTTCAGAAAATCTGACCAGCTCTTTGTAGCCTATGCTGCAGGATCACAAGGAAAAGCTATCTCAAAACAGGCCATTCCTAAATGAATAGGGCACTGCATATGTTTCTGCTACACGCATCATGGGAAAACCGGTACCTGCTAACATTAGGTCCCACTCCACCAGGGCTACATCAGCAGCCTTTCTCAGGGGAGTGCCAACCAAGGATATTCTGGAAGCTGCAACTTGGAGGTCAGTGCACACCTTCACCAAACACTATCACTTACCTCTATATTGTAAGACTAGAGCTGGTTTTGCCACTGCAGTTTTGCAAGGCCTACTAGCTTCTTCTAACCTTGTTTAACTCCACCACCCATCCTTAGCTTTGGGATTCAACCCAAGTGTGATGACTGCAGCAGGGTAACACGATGAACATAGTACAGTTTTGTACCTACCATAAATGTAGATGTTCGAGTGTTCATCCTTCTGCAGTCCAGGTTACCCTCCCTCCATCCCCTCTGAACTAGCTGAACTTATCTATATCACTCTATCCTATACAACCTCTGTGGTATATTTGCGTCGGATGCCTCTTGTATACCCCTGGCTCACTGACGTCAGAGAAGAAGCGACAGCAACCGACGCCGGACCAAGACTTTGGAACTCAGGCCGACTGCGGGACTGCCTGACGGCAGGATAACCCAAGTGTGATGACTGCAGCAGGGTGAACACTCGAACATCTACATTTATGGTAGGTACAAAACTGTACTTTATGTTACTTGCATTTGCAGATTCCTTGTCTTTAATTAAAAGTTAGGGCTAATGGAAAGAAAATAACTTTACACATGTAAGAAAGAACTAGCACTTTCCATTATTTTCAAGCATGTTTGTTTTAAATACTTGTATGTTGCTTTAAGGACATTAGATTTGAGATCCACCTCTGTAAAACTGTGAAAATGTTATATTTAAATTCTGCATATAATATATGTATATATGAAAACCTCTACCAACCCAAGATTACATTATATTAACCTAGACTTGCTTCTTTCCAGACTTTCACATGCTGTTGCATTGTAAAGCTTGGATGCATTATCCTAAAGAAAAATACTTTCTTATGTTAAGATCATGTGCATGTGAATCAATCACTGCTAAAACTCTCCTGGTTCATATTTGTAATACCTCTGACACACTATAGAAAACTGCTTTTTATTATAATATGACATTTATATCATGAATTTTATAGTCGTATATTAATGAAAACAAAAGTTATTTTACCTACAGTTGCATTTACATGTTCAGTCTCTTAAATGACCTGCTAAACAGTGATATAAAAGTAGGGGTTATGCTTTAGAATTCTGTCCATTTAACACTACCATCCACTACTACTTGCAGAAACGCAGTTCGGTTATCTAAACTACATATAATGTAATTGATGCTTTAGAGTTCTCCAACATATTCTCTAATTTTATATTTGTTGCTTGTCTATTCCTGATTATTTCAATCTCCCTAAGCTGGTCTCTGGTTCAAGTCCAAGGTACTTCTGATTCTTCCAATCAGCCCCTTGGCTTTTTATTGCCATTCAAGTATTTTTTCTTTGGAGCAGTCGAAAACGCTTACGTGGCAAAATCTCTCTGTGGACTATGTTGTCCAACATTGAGAAGCAGAGTCTCCTACAGCTTGGTAGCTCTTTTTTTTTTTTTTTTTTTTTTTTGATAAGCTTTAACTCTTTAGCATGTTCCACATCTGAAAATATCTTAGATCCTTCAGGAAAAAAATATTTCTGTAGCAACTTAGATAAAGTTCCTTCTCTTCTGCCTGGCATACACCCGATGATCATTCCCAGAAACACTGTGGTGTCCCCAAATTTTAATACTCTTCCCTTCTGCCACAGTTTTGTCAGGAACAGCTGTTTCTGCTGGTATAGTTTTACCTTTACAGATGTAGGTCTCTGCTGCTTTGTTAGTCAGTTTTGAAGCTTACACATAATGTGCCCTCTCATTTAAAAATCCTTCTGTGGAACAGCATCTGAGTTGCTTATTTGTACTTTCATAAAATGAATGTAGTCTACTCCCTGCTGTTTCCCTGGTATATAAAAAAAAAAAAATCTTCGGATCTGATGTCAATTTTCATTCATACCTCCAAACCTCAAATCTGACTCTGGCGTTACTAAAGTTCATGGCCACCAAAAGTTCTCGAGCTCTCTCCCTTTCCCATATTGCACCAACCCTAACACTCCTCAGATCTCATTTGCTGCTTTAGTGTGAAGATGTGGTTGACTTTGGCTCACAATCTAAAATAGTGTTTTGAATTCGGTTAAGTGAAATTTTTCCTTCTATAACTCTTAGTATTATATTCTTTATACCTCCCTTTCTACACATTTGAGTGTACCTATTTTACTATTGCTGGTATTTTATCCTTTATACCATGTTTTAGGGTAATCTCTTTACCATTCCTGGCATTTTACATTAAAAAAAAAAAAAAAAAAAACTTCCTTACCTTTCTCCTTTTATTAGCATAGGACTAATGTCTGAGAAAGCCCCTTTGGGCTTCAAAAAAATGTACAGAATGCGAACATAAAATTCTGCTTTCTGATTCTCTGCACCTCAAAGTTGAATGTAAAATTTGTCAGGGATTTAATTCCAGGGCCTTGGCTAATTGGAAAGATGGATTAATATTAAAAGGACTTCCTCCTCCTTTTTCTGAAGCCTCATCTGGGGCTCAACCCCCACCTAAACACGAGGCAAAGGAGTTTTCCAAGCCTTCTGGATCCTCTACACCATCCTTGGGATCCCATCCCATCACTGAACCACCAAGGAACAGGTCAAAAAATTGGATCCGAAAGCGACTCCTGCATCGGCATCTGACAGTAAGTTGCCTTCATCAGATCCGACTTTCTCAGATCCAAAGCTGTTACCAAGTACAACACAGGTACTATCACGTGTACGTTCTTCATTCCTGGATATACATCGATGCTCAAAATCCCCTTCACTGGCATCTTCTCATTCTTCAAGAGTGTCACAAAGGCAGATGTGGACAACATGATAAGGAAGTTCTCTCTGCACAAATACAGATGGGAGTTATTCTGTTTCCTACCCCATGGGGTCAGGAAGCCCTTATAAAGCACCACACCACCCTTTTCGGTTCCTTCACAGATCTGACCAGTCATTTCAGTGCCCCTGGATCTGAGTGTTCAGAGACCATCAACTTCGCATCTGAAGATGTTAGTCTCTTTGTATCCAAGGCTTACTGTAAGTGCTCCAGCTCCTACTGTTTGGATCTAGATGACTTGCAGAGCTGGGGTGTCTCTGTCAGGTCTGAGGTGTTAGAGTTGACTCTAAAGTTTTCAGAGCCATCTTTTCTCCTTGGAATTTCAGCACTGGATAGCTCAGCTACAACCTCTGCCTCTGGTAGGTTGCCTTCAGGGCTGGGGGAGCCGAGGGGTCAGAGGCTTGGCTTCTTGACTCCATTAGCTTCCTTCTGCCAGGAGCCATCTCCCTTTGAGGTAGTGGAGACGATGTTTTCTGCTCTTGCAGGATGGACAGTTCCTCCCCCCTCGGATCATCCATCTACATCCCAAATGTTTTTTCTCACTGAGCCTCATTATCCTGGTTCACAGGGGCAGCCTACCCAAAGTCCCCAGAATACCAAGAAGGGTATTACCATTTCTGCAGATACCTCTCAGGGACATCCCAACAAAGAGGGCCCCAAGAAGAGGAAGTGCATGAGGCGGCACTTGGAGTCCCCTTAGGAATCCGTCACCGAAGACACTGATTTCAACAAAATGGAAGGGCCCCCAAAATTACCACCTGAAGAGATCTCCTGTGGAGAATTCCTTGAAATCTTAAAGTAAAGAGGTGTTGGTTAGTCCAAAACCATTCCTTGGAAGAGTCACTGTTCCTGTAGGCTTTTGGGTCTGGTCCGTCTACCTCCTGGTTGACTCCGCCCACCGACAAGCTCATAGATTTGGTCTCTCGACAGGTGTGGAAGGAACCACACACAGTTGTGCCTATCCCCAAGAGACCGGATCTGATTCTGGCACCACCAGTAGGTAAGGAATTTTGGAGAAAGGGTGTGCCTGTAGATGGTCATGGTGGTGGCCACTGAAAAGGAACTCGCGGAGCAGAGTTCCTCTGTCCATCCCCCTAACAGGGAGTCAAGGGCAATGGACATATTTAGGATGCGTGTGCGTGCTTCAGCAACATTTGCTCATAGATCTGTAAACTGCCTAGCCTGTTTCACAAGACTGCAAAGGGATTTGATAAAGGAACTATCAAATCTTGTTTCAGAAGCTGTCACTGCTGAGGCTCAGGCTTCTGTGGTATCGCAGTTGGCTAACCTATTTTGATTTCTAACTCATCCATGAGGCTTATCTCACATGTGGCTGAAAGTACATCAAGGGCAGCGGCTTCAGACATATCCATAAGGAGGCATGCCTGGATGTGCTTGTGTGATTTTGAGGAGCCCTTCAAGTCCTTGTTCATTAATGTTCCTTTTGATGGCAGTTCTTTGTTAGGACCTTCTCAAGGAATCGGCAAGGTGGTCAAAAGATGTGGCTCAGGAAGTCCCAGGGTCCTTTCCAAGATCCATGTGTAGATAGTTCACCCAGGGGCAGACAGGGGGACTCAAATGTAAGATGCTGTCCTCACGGCAGAGGAGGCCCGCAGAAGCAGGGGTCCAGAGATTCTTTTTCTGATAGACCCTGTCAGTGCTCCTGAAAGGGGGCCCGATTGTCCCTTTCTGGAGGCAGTTGGGGGTCGTTTATCTCTGCACCAGACAGCCTGGCTAGAAATCACGAAAGATACTTTGGTGCAGAGAATTTTATCCAGAGGTTATATAATTCCCTTTTCCCTTCCACCTCCACATCTAGACAACCTTCCCAATGTACCACTCAGTCAGAGGAAATTAGCAGCAATATAAATTCAAAAGCTGCTAGAAAAAAAGAGTCACCCAAGAAGTCCCACCAGACCAAATAGAATCTGGAACTTACTCAAGATTCTTTTTAGTATCAAAGAAAACAGGGGACATGAGACCAATTTTGCATCTCAGTATCTTGAACAAGTCAGTTCAACACACAGTTTCCAATGCTCACTGTTCAGTGCATTCTGCCCCTTTTGAGCAAGGATGATTGGATGTGACCAGTAGGCCTTCAGGATGTGTACTATCATATAAGAATGAACAGACAGTCCAGAAGGTATCTATGCTTCCGGCTGGGATCCAGTCACTGTCAATTCAGAGCACTGTCTTTTGGCCTCACCACACCACCCAGGGTGTTCACCGAATATATGGCAGTGGTTGCACCTCACTTGAGACTACAGGGATTCCGGGTATTTCCATATTTAGACTGGCTCGTTACTGCCCCGACCAGGCATCTACTACTACAAGCACAAGATCAGGTGCTCCAGACTTGCTCCATCTTGGGGATAACTGTAAACTACAAGTCTCATTTGGAACCACCTCAGACTCTGGAGTTTATAGGAGCAGTGTTCAATATGGAATTAGTGACAGCTTCCCTTCCACTCTTAAGAGTGCTATCAGATTCCAGGTCAAGAAAATAATCTTCAGTACCACAATTTCGGCCTGATTGATTCTGCAAGCCCTAGGGTCAGTGTCAGCAGCCATAATTTTAGTTCCCCTTGCAAGATTTCATATGAGAATTTTTCAGTGGATACTGTCAACACAGTGGTCAGTTCTTTGTCACCCCATGTCAGCACAGATAAAAATAACCAGTTCATGCAAGAAATACCTTTGGTGGTGGATTTAATCAGATCAACTTTTACAAGGTCATCCCTTCATTCTCCCTGAACCCAAGGTCATAGTGACAACAGACGCATCCCCGGTTGGGTGGAGGTCACTTCCTGGGAAAGACAGTCCAAGGCACTTTGTCCCCTGAAGAGGCCAAAGCACATGTCAATGTTCTGGAAATGAGAGCAGTGCTCTTAGCATTGCAAGCATTCCAAGACTTTCTCCATTTTGGGACAATTCCGATTCAGATGGACAACATGTCATTAGATTGGTACATCCGGATATTTCATACCTCAGGCTAACAGCATGGTTTCTCCAATTCCCTTCATAGCCAGACTACCGATATGCACTTCCCCTGTTGGCCAAATAATTTTATCTTCACATAGGGCTTCCACAAGAAAATTTTACAGAAGCAAATTGAAAAGATTTGTTTTTTGGGCACAACAAAAACACACTGACCCTTTTTTAGCTCCAGTACAAAGTGTCCTAGAATTTTTGGCAACAGTTTTTAATGAGGGTGCTAGCCAAGCACATGTTATCTTCAGTGCCATTTTTAAAGTGCAGCCAGACTGTTAACATTTATGTGCCTGATAGGTAGTTTGTATACAAGTTAAAGTTGCTTAACTTCATTTATGATGTGTTTGTATATAATAAAGCTGCCTGAACAAGAACCCACAACGTTCGGCTGTTTCTTCCTGACCTGGCGAGCGACATGGTGTCAGAACCGTAATGGTGAAGACTACTCTTCAGAGCCATGAGGTGCAGAGGTAATGACGAAGGCAAAGTAAGTGAACTGAGAGCAAAAAAGGACCAGAAGCAAGCTAAAGGTAAAGAAAATATGGACGAAAGATTTATTTAATAAAAGAGAAAAAACGGAACATTACAAGGACACAAAACTTATTACTAAGCAAACGAATAGCACAGAAACATTTAATAAGCAAAAGAGAAGCATGAAAAGCTCATTAATCAAGCAAAATGTTTGAAACAAGGTTATTTGATAAAATGAGCATGTTTAAAGTAAAACAGCATGTCTAGAGTTAAAACTAGCACAAGAATGTATATTGGGCACATTGAGAGATTAAATGAGTAAAGTGAATATAATGAGAGGTCAGAAAAGGGCACATTGAGCATGACTAAAGCAAGACGACTGCATGTGTTTTGGCGAATTACTATATTTTGGCATAAATTAGTACTTTGCTTTGATTGAAGCCTTGAATAGTATAACTAAAGTTATTTGATGTATTTCGAAGTGTGTAAAAAGTGCTTATAGTGTGTATTTATTACTGTGCATTTATTCCGAAGAGTTGTGTGCAAAGTGCAACTATTTTGTAAAATGCAGTCAAATACAGCCATTTCAAAAAGTTTCTTGTGCATCAGTGTGTCTGTTTGCAGAGTGCTGCCATTACAGAGTTTTTCTTGCACTGTACAGAGTTTTTAGCAGAGTGCAGCCATTTTGGGAAATTTCAGTGTGCTGTATACTGTCATTCGCAAAGTACAGTTATTTCAAAGTGTTTCTCACTCTGAGCTTCTTCTGCCCATTTCATTCGCAAAGTGTAATTACTTTCAGACATTTTATTCGTAAATTGCAAGAACTTCAAAATAGTTTATTCGTAAAGTACAGTAGCTTTGAATGTTTCTTGCCCTCAGCTTCTATTACCCTGTTTATTTGCGCTATGCAGTTATTTGAAAGGTCTCTTAAAATGATGATAAATGACTTTTATAGTCAAATCATTTCAATATAAGTGGCTTTTACACTAAAGTGATTTCAGAGTATTACAGTGGCCAGGAGACTTATTGCGTAAAGTTCAGTTATACAGAGGCTTATTGTGCTGTTGCAAATACAGGCATAGATTTCAAGCACATGTGTATGTGTGTGTGTGTGGTCGTGTACATTTGCAAAAGTCTTCATTAAGATATGTTAATATGGCAGATGGATTGCACAAACCACAACCACTTGTATTTGATCAGAATATTGCAAAGAAATGGAGAATGTTTGAGCTAGAGTATGATATATTTATGCAAGCAGCATATTCTGATAAAGATGCACACACCAGGGCATTCATTTTTCTAAACCTAGCAGGGTCAGAGGCCATTGAAAGGGAGCGTTCAGTTTTATATGCACCAGCAGTGTATGAAGTTAGGGAGAAACTCATCATATTGTTGTGCAGACTGAATCAAGGGAAGACCTAAAGTGTTTGAAACACAAATTCAGAGAAATGTGTAGCCCCCAGACTAATGCTACATTAGAAAGGCATTTGTTTTACATGAGAGACCAAAAGCAAGGGGAAAGTTTTGCAACTTACACTACTGACCAAAGAAACAAAGCTAAAACGTGTAAGTTTGATGAGTTAAAAGATGAGTTAGTAAAGGACCGACTCGAATGAGGTATTAATAATGCTGCTGTGAGAAAGATTTTGCTTCGTGACAGTGATATGACACTAAGCAAAGCCATTGAGATTTGTCAGCTCCATGAAGTTACAGAAGGGTACACAAGTATACTTGCTAGTGATAACACCATGGTTTCAACAGGTTCCAGAGCTAATGTAGATAGCATGCAGCATGTGACAGGCAAAAGCAGGCCTAAGCACATGGCAGCAGCAGCCGCTGTGGGACTTCTAGCAAATTCCAAGACCAGTTCAAAAAAGTTCATCAGTTAAAAAAACATGCTCAGTGCAGAACCAGTGTTATCCAGTGCAGAACAAACGCTGCTCAGTACAGTATAAGGGTGAATCAGCAAAACCCAAATAAAGCTTTATTGTTAACTGTCTCAATTGCGGTGCCAACCATGAGTCCAGAAGAGAGACGTGCATAGCATTTGGTCAGCAATGCAACAGATGTAAGAAATGGAACCATTTTCAAAGATTTTGTAAATCAAGTAGACCTAGCATAGTTACACAAAGAAGGGTCACTCAAAAAAGCATGTTGATCAAGTAAACTTGCAGCGGTCCCTTTTCTATGTAGACAGTGTGTTAGTGATTGGTGAAAAGATTGATGCAGTAGATTTATTGGCAAGAAATTAAGTGTTTTGTACTGTTTGGATCAACGGTAAATCCACTGAGCTCAAAGTAGGCACTGGTTCAAAGTATAATGTTATGTCTGCAGCTCCTTTTGCAAAGGTCAGAGCTGGTGAACAACTAAATGTGACTAGTTGTGAGAAACTTGTTCCTTATGGAAGTGAAGAAATTCAAACTAAAGGCTCAGCAGTGCTTTCATGTTATGTGGCCAAAGACTGTTATAGCCTATTATTCTATGTAGTTCGAAGACATGTGCAGTCATTATTGGGTCTCAGGGACAGTTTGAGAAAGAATCTGCTTTCTTTTACCAAAGAAGTTCATCAGATAAGTACGCGTCCCAGTTCTTGCTTCATTAACACTATTTTTTCAGAGTATGTTGATGTTTTCGATGACAAGTTGGGCAAATTTCCAGTTGTATAGTCTATGAAACTAGACCCAGAGATTAGTCCAGTGATCAGACCAGCAAGAAGAGTTCCCATAACTCTGCAGCATAAAGTCAAAGTTCAGTTGGATAAAATGGTGCAACAAGGTGTAATTTGTCCCGATGTTCATTGTGTTACACTGCTGCCGTCATTACACTTGGGTTATCCTGCCGTCAGGCAGTCCCGCAGTCGGCCAGAGTTCCAAAGTGTTGGTCCGGTGTCGGTTGCTGTCGCCTCCTCCCTGACATCAGTGCGACAGGGGTATATAAGATGCAGCCGATGCTATTTTCTTCAGTCTTTCTTGATGCGCAGTGCCCGAAGCAGAAGCAGTTCTCAAGTACCGGTTGGCCGACTCCTGAGATTTTCATTCCGAATCCAGAACCGAAGTCTTCTAAAAAAGCTAAGTACCCCGTTGGGGGAAACTTTTTCTTGCCTCAGACCAATGTCAGTAAAAGTTAATAATTGTATTTCTTATGGGAAGCAAATACCTCATAAGGATTTCCACTCCTATTGTATTCCATGCCTAGGCCCTGACCACGACGTCACTGGTTGTCAGTTTTGTGCTAGGTTTAACAAGCGCACTATTAAATGTCGGTTTGATTTTGCCCGACATTATTTTGGTAGAAAATTCAATTACACCATGCTGTCAGAAATTCCGACGACCGCAATGCATAAAAAGTGCAAGGACAGGCATCCGAGACCCAAAACTGACGACGAGGCCTCTTCTAGGCCGGTCGCCGGTTCTCCGGTTTTCAGCGAGGCGCCTACACAGCCCCTGACGACCGCTTCCACAGACCGCATCCGACTCCCACGTGGAGCTGGCTGGGCCTTCGGATGCACTAGGCCTTCAGCTTACCGATCCTAAACCTACAGAGGGAATCAAAGTAGCTGAGCAATCCACAGCTACAGAGGGTGTTCTCAGACCTACCCAGTTAACCATTAAACCCTCTGTTAAGTCTAAGCTCCCCTTAAAAGCAAAGAAGCAGACACAACTCTCTCCAGGACAGGCTTCCATGCCTAAGAAACAAATGCTAAAAATGGCAGAGGACCTAATCACCCTGATCAGGGGGTCCCATCCCCCTCCTGATAAAAGGCCTAGACAGGATGCAGACTATGAATCTTCTGACCAGGTGTCCATTTCCTCTGACTCTTCCTCGGACCTAGGATATTCTGTACCCCCTTATGAGGATTCTGATGCTGAGGAATCAATTCTGTCAGTCTCTCTGCCTGAGGATTACTCCTTTGGTGAGACCTTACATAACATGAGGTAGCATTTCCATTGGAAGGTCAGGATTACTCAGAGTCCAAGAAAAGGCTCAGAGACTTCCTTTTATTGCCTCAACACAGACCCCTTGCTATCCTGCCAGTTTTAGATATTGTGGATGATGTGTACACTGAATCCATTTTGAACCCTGACTCCTTACTCCCAGCCCTAGTTAAACCTGATAAATATTACAGAGTCCCTGACTCTCACAAATTTCTGTACAAAAGCCCTGTTGCTGACCCTGAAATTATTTCTCAGGGACCCAAAGGGATTAAGGCCTCATCAGCAAAAAACCCAGTTCCCTCTGACAGAGATTCCAGAGCTTTAGACAGATGGGGAAAGAAGGTATATACGTCTGCAACTTTAGCAATGAGAGCCTTGAATTGCCAGTTTCACATGCTAAAATATCAGCAGTTTTTGATGGCTCAGTTGAAACAAAAGATGCTTCCAGATTCAGATCCTCCTAACTTAAAAGAAATGCAGGATTTATTGCATGCTGCTGAACAAGTGGGAAAAAATACTTTGCAATGTGGGTTTGATTCCTTAGAGGCCTCCTGTAGAGCAGCAGTTTACAGGCTCTGTCATTAGAAGGCATGCTTGGTTAAAAGAACATACGTTACCAGATCATGTTAAGGTAAAATTATTGGATGCACCTTTGCAGCGGGATGTGCTGTTTGGAGTTAAGGCAGAGGAGGTATTAAAGAAGATGGAGGATAAGGCAAAATCTATGCAAACGGTGAAAGATTTCTTACAGGTTCAGCCTCCTCGTTTTAGCAGAAATTGGCTAACAAAGAATCGGTCTTTTCCAGTCACAGACAGACCTCAAAGGGGCAGATACAGACGTCCAAGAGGTAGAGGTCAGACACAAGGCCCTTACAGGCCTCGACAATGGGGCACACCAGGCCAGAAAGGAGAAGACAGGGCTCAACCTTATAAAAAGCTGACTCAATGACTTTCCACTACAGCTGCCAAACAGTTCTCTCTTGGTAGCCCCCGTAGGAGGAAAACTGGCACTTTTCTATCACAACTGGCATTGCATCACCAAAGACAAATGGGTTCTCAACATTGTATCTCAAGGTTACAGGTTCCATTTTCACACCCTGCCAAGGCTAAAAGGAATGCCAAATCTGCCACCAAATCAATGGGCAGAGGCTCAAAAACAAATTACAGCACTCATGGACATGAGAGCTATTCAGAAGGTACCACCACAGGAACAAGGACAAGGATTTTACTCAAGACTCTTTCTGGTTCCCAGAAAGGACAAAGCCTGGAGACCCATTCTGGACCTTTCTACACTAAACACTTACCTGGATGTACCGAAATTCAAGATGTTGACACAACAGCAGCTTCTTCCCATGCTGGGCAAGAAAGCTTGACTCGTGACATTGGACCTCAAAGAGGCATACCTGCATGTCCCTATCAGACAAAACTGCAGAAGATACCTCAGATTCCTAGCTGGTTCAATGCACTATCAATTCTCTGCACTGCCCTTTGGCTTATCTACTGCGCCCAGAGTCTTCACAAAGTGCCTGGCACCAGTAATTCCATTTTGCAGGCAAAAAGGAATTCAAATTTATCCATACCTGGACGACTGCCTGATTCAAGCAGAGAGCAAGGACATTCTACTAAAGCATCTGGCGTACGTAAAAAAGTTATTATGTTGCCTGGGGAACACAGTAAACGAAAAGAAATAAAAACGAGTGCCCTCACAACAGATAATATTCCTGGGTGCCAGCTTGAACACAACGGCCCAGATGGCTTATCTCACGCCAGACAAGCAAGGACAACTGACTCAATATTTTCAATTAATGGCAACAAAGACCCAACTCCCCGCAAGAAAAATTCTGCAGGCCTTGGGCTACATGGCATCTTGCATACTACTAATTCCATATGCCAGACTGCATATGAGGAAACTACAGTGGTACCTAACGAGCGTATGGTCTCAACACTGTCAAAGTTTGGAAACAGTTATACCACTAATTCCTTGCCTACAACAGGAGTCTCGATGGTGGGCACAAGCTTGTCACCTCAACAAGGCAGCCTTTCACTCAACCCACAGCCAGGCAGACACTGACAACAGATGCATCGGATTACGCCTGGGGAGCACACATGGCAGGAAAATGTATCCAGGGCGAGTGGCCCACAGAGCAAAGACATCTCCACATCAATCAAAAAGAGATGCTAGCTGTACAAAATGCTATTGTAGCTTTCAAGGACCTACTGCATCCAGGACAATTACTACTAAAGACAGACAACACCACAGTTATGTGGTACGTAAACAAGCAAGAGGGCACGCGCACTCCTACCCCCTCTGCAGACAAGCCATGACCTTGTGGAACACAGCTCTAAACTACCAAGTTCATCTGCAAGCACAATTCCTGCCAGGAGAGAAAAACACACTGGCAGACGACCTAAGCAGAAACATTATGGACCCACACGAATGGGAACTGAATCCACAAATATTCAGAATGATAACACAAAAATCGTGGAGCCTGGAGATAAATCTGTTTGCTTCCCCAAAGAACTGCCAATTACAGAAATTCTGCACAAGGAGCTACCATCCACAAGCATGGAAAGTGGATGCCCTCTCATTCAGCTGGAAAAAACTGCAAGTATACGCTTTCCCTCCTTTACCTCTCCTCCCAAAGGTACTCATAAAAGCCAGGCAGGAAGAGCCAAAAATTATACTGATTGCACCAGACTGGCCATGCCAGCACTGGTACCCAATCTTAAAGAACTTAGCACAAGAACCACCCTGGATTTTGCCTCAAATCCCAGAGTTGCTGACACAGCACAACAATCAGATACTTCACAGTCAGCTAAAGACCTTAAACCTAGCTGCATGGAAAATTCCCTAGTCAAGCAAGCAATGCCTCTCTCCAAAGCTGTTATGGATGTCATTCTGGAGGCCAGAAGGCCTAGCACCAGGAAAGCATACTCGGATAAATGGAAGAGATTCTGTGCCTGGGACCAAGCACACAGCCTTGATCTTCTTGTCGCAAACATTCCTCAGATACTGCAATACTTAACTGAGATGCTGGACAAGGGCCTCTCTTTGTCATCCATCCAGATCCACGCCTCAGCTATCTCTGCTCATTACAACACGGATCCACCAATTTTTTTCTAATCCTTTGCTCAAACAATACCTCAGAGGGGCTAAAAACATAAGACCGCCCCGTAGAGCACCTACACCAACTTGGGACCTCAACTTTGTTTTGGAAAAATTAAATCTACCTCCTTTTGAGCCAGCTAGCACAGCAGAAATAAAATACATCTCTTGGAAAACTGCTCTGCTACTGGCAATCACATCAGCATGAAGAGTTTCAGAATTACAGGCACTAATGGCAGTGGAACCTTTCCTCATCTTCCACCAGGACAGGGTGGCTTTAAGAACTAACCCTATGTTTATGCCAAAGGTGGTATCAAGTGTGGCTCTGAACCAAACTATTCACTTGCCAACTTTTTATCCAAAACCACAAAACAAAGGGGAGAAACTGCTACATTCTTTGGGCATTCACAGACAATTACGCTTACTTGGACAAAACCAAAGCTTTCAGAAATCTGAGCAATTATTGGTAGCATACACTGCAGGAGCACAGGGAAAAGCCATTTCAAAGCAGACTATTTCAAAATGGATAGGACACTGTATACGTGTCTGCTATACCCACCATGGGAAACCTGTACCTAGCAGCATTAGATCTCACTCCACCAGGGCAACAGCCACTTCAACTGCCTACCTCAGAGGAGTACCTACCAAGGATATTTTGGAAGCAGCAACTTGGAGTTCTGTGCATACCTTCACCAAACATTACCATTTGCCTTTATACTCCAAATCCAGAGCTGGCTTTGCCACTGCTGTACTGCAGGGCCTTATAGCCACCCCTAATACCTTATAGATCCAGCCTCCCTACCTCAGCTTTGGGATTCCACCCAAGTGTAATGACTGCAGCAGTGTAACACGATGAACATAGTACAGTTTTGTACCTACCATAAATGTAGATGTTCGAGTGTATACACTGCTGCAGTCCAGCTTACCCTCCCTCCTTCCCCTCTTACTTTCTGGTACTTACCTAGGACATCCAACCTTTTTACCTATGGGGAGTATTTACTGATAACTAAAAATGGTTGTTTGCTTTTCTTTTGTATTGTTTACTAGCAATTTGAATTGCCTACCTATTTGGGGGCACCTGACATCTGGGGCAAGAAAAACTGAAGAAAATGGCGTCGGCTGCATCTTATATACCCCTGTCGCACTGACATCAGGGAGGAGGCGACAGCAACCGACGCCGGACCAAGACTTTGGAACTCTTGCCGACTGCGGGACCGCCTGATGGCAGGATAACCCGAGTGTAATGACTGCAGAAGTGTCAACACTCGAACATCTACATTTATGGTAGGTACAAAACTGTACTTTACAGAACCTACCAAATGGGTGTCGTCCATGGTAGCAGCTCATAAAAAAGACCCAGATGAAATCAACATATGCATTGACCCAAGAGATTTGAACAAAGCATTGAAGAGACAGCAGCATCCTGTGCATACAGTCGAAGTCACAGCCCTGATACCGAACACCACTGTTTTTTTCTGTTTTGGATGCAGAGGGTTCAGTTTGGCAAGTGATGCTTGATTGCAAATTTTCACTACTGACTACATTCAGTACCCCATTCCTCAGGATGCCATTTGGAATACATTCTGCAAGTGAAGTCTTTCAGTGTGCAGTGGAACAAAATTTTTCAGGTTATCCTTGTCCCATAATAGTAGATGATTTATTGGTCAGAGGCAGTGGTGAGGCAGAGCATGACAGAAATCTTAAGAGAGTTCTAGACAGCACACGTCAAGTGAACTTAAAGGTCAGTCCTCTGAAGTGCAAATTCAGACTACCAGAGGTTACATATGTAGGTAATTTCTTTACAAGTGTTGGCTTGAGACCAGACCTGTCCAAGCAAACAACCACTCTTGAAATGCCACCATCAGATAATATGCAAGCTCTGCAGCATTTTCTTGGTATGGTCAACTGTTTAAGCAAGTTTATACCAGACTATAGTGAAGCGACAGTGCCTTTGAGAAAGCTCACACGTAAAAATGTTACATGGTCAAGGCTAGCACAGCACCAGAAAATATTTGAAGTTCTTAAGCAGAAAATTGCTACCCCACTAGCGTTAAGGTACTATGGTGTCAACAAACCAGTAGCTCTTTCATGTAATGCTTCAACATTTGGTGAAGATGCAGTTATTCTTCAAGAAGGCAATCCAGTAGCCTATGCGTCTAGCACACTTACCCAGACTGAGATGCAGTATGCTCAAATTGAGAAGGAACTTTTGGCAATAGTATTTGCATGTTTCAAGTTTCATGATTATATATATGGTCGAGATATCTAGACTGAAACTGATCATCAACCTGGTCGATAGTAGCTGCTGACATATTCGAGTGGAACAATCAACATTACTTAGTACTGATAGACTATTATTCGAATTGGTTTGAACTCTATCTACTACCTAAAATAACTTCTACTACAGTCATTACTAAGTTGAAACACCATTTCTCAGTCCATGGCAGTCCACAGAATTAATCTCTGACAATGGTACCCAATTTACCAGTCAGTTGTTTCAGAAATTTGCAAGAGAGTGGGACTTTTGGTACATGTTACTAGTAGTTCAGAGTATCCACAATCAAATGAACTTGCTGAACATGAAGTACAGAGTGCATAGCAATTACTTGAGACTTCAAAGTGTGATAATACCGATGTTTTTTTGAATTTACTCAATCTCAGAAACATACCCCGTGACGATATACTTGGCTCACCTGCTCAGAGTTTTCTATCCAGACAAACGAGAACAACATTGTCTATCAGTTCTAGTTTATTGAGGCCTAAAGCTAAACACAACAAAGCCATTAGAGTCCAGTTATTTAAGCAGCTTTCTTTTCAAAAGTACATATATGACAAATTGAGCAGATGTCTTCATCCATTGAAAGAAGGAGAGAGTGAGGATACAAACAGCAAAAGGTTTTGATTGAATTGGTCAAGTAACAAGCATATGTGCAGAGCAAAGATCCTATTTTGTTAAATCCGAGGGTGTGGAGTACAGGAGAAACTGCAGACATAATCTTCTTGTAGCAGAACCGACATTGCAGCATTGTTATTATGACAGAGACTAACTCTCAGAGCAATCCAGATGATATTACTGTGTCTTGACTCCTGATACTGTTCTGACAGATGGTCCCGAGGTTCCTAAGAATGAACAGTCAGCAGAGACAATTCCAGTTGCTAAACCAGATCCCAAATTTTATGTCACACAATATGGTCACATCTCACAACCTAATGTGAAATACACAGCAACTTGGACATAGTTGTATATATGTACGTAGCTTTGTATAATTGCAGGATGAAAATTATTCCTGTGTGAATTGCATATCTGTTAGTACCAGTGACAATGTCTGACTCATTTCTCAAAGAGGGAGGATGTAGAATAACAGATGTGCTGTACCTTTAAGAAGCATTTCTAAGTCTGTGTTGTTGTTTTTCTTTCGGTTTTTCCCAGTTAGGGGTCGCCACAGTGGAACTCCGGTCCGCTAATGATAGGCAGTAGATTTTTTTATGGGTGCCGAGGTGCCAGCTCGATGCCCAACCTTCAACGAAGGCACCCCATTCTATGCATGTCTTTAGAATGCCACTCTGTGTGTGCATATAAATTCCAAGCACGTGTTATCTTCAGTACTGTTTTGAAGCTACAGCAGAGTGTTAACATCTGTGTGCATGATAACTAGTTTGTATATAAGTTAAAGTTACTTAGCTTCCTTTATGATGTGTTAGTATATAATAAAGCTGCTTGAACAAGAACCCACAACATTCGCCTATTTCTTCCTGACTTGGCGAGTGACATCTTCCATGGATGATATATGCGCATCTGCAACCTGGAGGAATCCTCATACCTTTATTACTCATTACAAATTGGATCTGGTCTCCAGGGGAAGAGCAGCCTTTGGCTCAACTGTGCTCAGGAGCATCCTTCCTCAAAGTTCACCCAGGAATTTAAGGTAGCTGGGGACTGTGTCCCAGTGGTTGAGGAATTAATGAAAATTGACAGCATCAGATAAAGAAGTTATATACTCACCATAACTTTCCATGAATGCTGTCCATTTTCACTGTTCCGCAACTTCCCACCCACCATCCCCATCACTTTCTCTTATTTCACTTGTGGAAGAACGAGAGGCTAAAAGGATACTACAGCAAACTCTCAGTTAACCGTATCCAAAGCAATCAGAAAAAAAAAATCAAAGAAATACAATGCAATTTCCATGTGTTGCACTTTGTTTTCCCCCCGCAGAAACATACCTTACGTTTTTAGAGTTTTAGAGTTTTAAAAAGGAAGACAGGAATAAATTCGCTCTCTCCCCAACCTGAGACCAAGTCCAATCAAACAAGTAGTGTAGGGTACAGTATTAGTCAGGCCTATTCTTAATAGTAACTCTCAAGCAGCCAGAAACTACAGTTATCCAGTATCTACCAATCCCCATGGCTGCCGGTTAACTGAGTGTTTACTGTACTGTCCTTCAGACTGAGCTCCAGATAGGCTCCATATGCTTAAGTCTTCCCAAAAAAAGTTTCATACCTTTTCTATAAATATAGGTGTAGTAGATTTGGTTTGTGTGTGTGTGTGTGTGTGTGTGTATATATATATATATATATATATATATATATATATATATATATATATATATATATATATATATATATATATATATATGTATGTGTGTGTATATATATATATATTTATATCTGTAAAATAAAAAAAATACATTAAAACAGCAAAGAGGATCTAAGAAGTGTTAGGGTTGGTGCATTATGGGAAAGGGAGGAGCTCAAGAGTTTTTGGTGGCCATGAGCTTCGCTAACGGCCAAGTCAAAGCTGAGGATCAGATTCAAGCCCAATGGTCGTGGAAGAATGAAAATGGACAACACAGATGGAACTTTATGGCAAGTACATAACTTCTTTTTTTCTCTTTGTGCTATGCCTTCTGATTCTATTTTTTGAAACGGCTCTTCTTGAAAATCTTGACGTTCAGACAGTCTTTCCTTCAGTTCATTCTCTCATTTCTGTAGTTTTATCATCTCATCTGAATAGCAACGTAGTGTTTTCTACTTTTCCATCATTTTGTCATTTGGTTCATAAGTTCATCCAGTGTTTCACATATTTTAAACTTTTGAGTGCTTTTGATTTATTTTTCCTCTAAATTACTGAACATTTTTTGTGCTAATGCTAAACCTTGATTTGCTTCTTCTTCTTGTACAGCTGCAAGGTTCTTCCCACTTTGAACTTTTTATTCTCCTTTTCTAACTGATTTCTACTTAGTTTGTGTTTTTTTTCCTTTGCTGACATCCAGGCAGTGCAAGTGTTAGCCAGTAGATGAATTTTACCCAGATTGATGACTTTTACTTTCTTTTTAAACAATGTTTTTCAACACTGGGAGAACTCTAATCAACCTGATGCTCATTGTGCAGCCCTCTTGGAACTTTTAGGTCATGCAGTTTAACACCTAGCCATCTCTGTAATACCTTCTTGCTTACTAGAATATTTTTGGTATTGCATTGGGATGAAATGGCTAGACTTGAAATGACCTCTGGGTCAGTAGCCTAGTAACCTCCTATGATCCGCTGTGTTTTATTGTTGTTTCCAGGTTTCCCTTAACTGCTTTCACAGCTTTGCACTGTTCGGATGTTTTTAACAATTGATTGATTATGGAGACTTAGTTGTTTAAGAAGAGGAAATTTGCTCACAGAATTCTCCCCTTCCCCCAGTATGGGCATAACCTTATTTATTGCTCAAGTGAAAACCATTTTACTGCTGTTTTCATGTCTATAAATCATTTACCTCTTCAAATTTTAGGGATAAAAATATTTTATTGTTAGAATGGATATTTGCTATGCATGCGCTTTTGTCAGTGCTTCAACCTTACGCACTGCTTCAAGGTCCACAATTGACATACAGGGCTGAGACCAGTATTACTGAAGATAACTCTGCTAGGTACAAGAAGAAAAGGGATAAAAGTGAAGAAGCATGCTGCACACAGCGTGTTCGATTTGTCTCCAAGTCTAGTGCTTAAAAGCATGCTGCACACAGCGTGTTCGATTTGTCTCCAAGTCTAGTGCTTAAAAGCAGAAGAAAAGAGACT
This sequence comes from Protopterus annectens, assembly GCF_019279795.1. Classification (NCBI taxonomy): domain Eukaryota; kingdom Metazoa; phylum Chordata; order Ceratodontiformes; family Protopteridae; genus Protopterus; species Protopterus annectens. The sequence goes on from NC_056728.1 coordinate 435,696,808, forward strand.
GTAGTAAAAGAGAACTTCTGCACTTTCTCCTTCTCATGTTTCTAGAATTATGGTAAATGTTTTGCCTGTATTCTTCTCAAAGATTCTGTGGTATATTTAGTTTTCTCTTTTAGACCATCCTAAGCAAGCCTTTTAGGATATTACTGCATTCTTGTTGCAAACACTAGGTTGGATAAGATGATGTAAGCCTTTTACTTTGCCTCTGTGGTACCAAGTACTACTACTTTGCCTTGTTTTTAACTAGAACGTCCCCATTTCTCCTCTGTGGCATCCATTCAGGTGCTGATGTCTGCAATGACAAATCTGTCAGCATTACCTATGGTTTGGGTATTGTGACCACAGCATTTAGGATCAACTCCTATGACATTGACCCTGCTGCCTAAGTGTACTGCTTTTATGATGATGCTGTTGGCATTAGGAATGTCTTCTGGCTCAGAGCCGTTTAAGTTCAATTTTTTACTGATCATGGCGTCAGTGGCAGTATTAGAGGAGTCATCATTTCAACCTTCAATGGCAAGTCTGTCAAAATCTGGACTGTGGTAAATGAGTAACTTCCTCTTGTTATTGGAGGTCAGGCTTGACACCAATTTGCATGGCACTAACATAATCCCCAACTGATTTTGGCTATGGGCTGCAGGAAAAGTGCCATAGATCTTGAGTTTGGTGCCATCAGTAGCAACACTCACCTTCTTGCATTTGCCAGAATCCCAGGCGTCAGGTGGGCCCTAACCCCTCCTCCTTCCCCTTCTGTACTAGGCTGTTCCCCAGGAATGGCTCTCTTTGGCTTCAGGTTCTTCAGAGCCTGCAGCAAAGTATAAATCAGCCTTCAGTGTCTACTTGGAGTGTCCTCGCCCAAGAGAAAGAAGAAACTCTTCCTAGAGAGGGATGATGATCCTTCTGAGAATGAAGGGGAAGAATTGGAATACCCACAAATGCCCTCCCCCCTCCACCCACCAGATTTGACACATATACTAATGACAACATGTCCTATGTTTTTTTCCTCCGAGGACATCTCGTTTGGAGACACTGCAGGATGAAAGGGTACTTTAAATGGGAAGTCAGAGAGGTGTCTGATGTCCCAAAAAGATATTTTAATTGTTGGGTTTTGATCCTGCAAAGTTCCTCCAGCTCAGTTTTGGGAGGTTTAGAGGATGCATTTCTTGCAGCCACCAAGGAATTGGGCACCCAGCTCCCTGACCCCAAGAAGCCTGATCAGTTCTACATGGTCCAGGAATCCCACAGTCTCCTTTTCAGAAAACATATTGCTGATCCAGCAGTGATGCATGTGGATCCATAGAGAAGGGTCAACACTAGTAACTTTACCAGTACTCTACCAGTACTCTACTCTGTGTTAAGGAAAGAAGAGTGCTGGATTGGTTTGATAAGAAAGAATATACAGCTGCCACTCTGGTCTTCAGTCATCATCATCAAACATAGATGACCAAGTTTCAGATTGATGTCCTAGGTAAGATGGAGAAAATTGGGAAGATATTTGATGGGGCTAGCTAAACAGTCCATCACGTGTAGGTATGATGCTGTGGCTACAGCATCCAGAGTAGCATCTCTGGGGTCAGTGAGTCGAAGACGTATCTGGCTTAGGCCACAGCCTTTTTCTAGAGGACATTAAAGTGCAGCTCTTTAATGCTGTCTTCAGGAACTCCATGAGTGAGTTAGCCAAAAAATGGAGGAAAGGGGAAAACTGTGCAATCAGTGAAACAGCATTTTTACTCCCTGTGCCCATGTATGACAGAAATTACTTCTCTAAATCTAGGCTGCATACCTCTCAACTGTCCAGAATTTCTCGGAATGGCCAGATTTTTGCCTTATATTTTTGGTCTGCTCCTCATAAAATTTATTGTTTTCTGGCAAATCACTAAGGATTGAAGTCAATGAATAAATGACATACATTTGTATGAACTTCAGACTTCATATCCTTCAGAAAATAATTGCGAACACAAATCCTGTTATTCTAGCAACTTTCTACGTTTATGAGTGGTATGTAAAATCTGTCCCTATTTTTGAGCCTTTTTCCCCCATTATTTTAGGCCTTGTTCAGATTTCTTGTGCTACAAGGTTGAGAAGTATGCCAGCCTCTACTGCTGCAGACAGTGGTAAAGCAAGCAGAAACCTGGGGATCCATTGGTCTCTGTACCCTTCAGGGGTAGCATTAACTATGTGGAACATCTCTCTCACAACAAAAGTCGTTCTCTGTCTTCCTTTCCAACAATATGGAGAAGAGTAACCCACTGCATAAGGAACTTGAAAAGCATCACAAAAAACAAAGCTTTCTACTCGAGGCTTGTCACAGAAGAGAAAGAACATGGAGGCTCATCACAGACTTGACAATGAGAAATATGTGTTGCAGGGTCCCAAAATTCAAAATACTGATAATGCCAGCTCTCTTGCCATTCCTGTTCTCTCAAGCTCTGATGGTTACCCTGAATCTCAGAGATGTTTATCTTCACATAACCATACACAGGGATTTGTAGGTGCTTTTTCGGACTAGAGGTGGGAGGATCCCACTGTCAATTTACTTCCTTGACATTTGCTACTTTAACAGGGTTTTTACAGAATGTATGGCTTCAGTAATTGCAGATTACAGCAGAACCAAGGGCATTCGCATTTACCTAGACCTGGAATACTGTGCTATTCAGGCACTATTCCAGGATGAGACAGAGAGGGAGAGGGGCTGGCAGTTCACCATGGACTTCTTTCAAAACCTGAGGTTTTCCTTCAATATCTGCAAGTCAAATGCTATCTGTTCTATGAGATTAAGTTCCTTATTGGATTCTGTCAACTAGAGGACCTACCTCCCCCCATACACAGTGGACTCTTAGCCTCAGTACTTCCAGCATGAGGTTTTGCAAACAGAGTTCACAATTTGGGAACTCTTGAGAGTACTGGAATTCACAGATTCCAAAAGAGATTATCCTTATGCTAACCTCTCTGTCCAAAGAGTTGTAGTGGTAGTTCAATCAGGACAGAATGAACAAAAGGGTGACCTTCAAACAAGAGTCTCACAATCAGATACTAACCATAGATTCATCAGCTCTACCTTGAGGGACACATTCAGAAGACCTCAAAGAGCAGGGTATGTGGAATGTAGCTTAAAAGGGAAGAAGTTAACTGTAAAGGAGATGATGTCCCTGGTTCAGGCAATTAGATCCTTCAAGCCTATCTTGAAAAAAGTGTTTTTGCAGGTGAGAGCTGATAATAGAGTGAGGTTCATCAGCTTTTTTGGCTGGGCTTATATAGGCTCCAGGGCTGATAGCCTAGTACCTACTTATGAACCTAAAAAATGGTGGGGTGGGTATTCTTACCCCTTATGCTGACTGCCCTTGCCTACCTGAGAGATGTCTGTTCATTTATAGAAGATCCTAAGGCCAATCTATATCCTAACCCATTTGACCTCTGCATCAGACCAACCAAACAGATCTATAAATGCCCTCAAGAGGATGTTACACATCATAGGTGTCTTTCTCCAGATTGTTCCTAGATGGGATGTCCCAGAAGCAGACATTTTCCTTTCCAAGCAACAAAACTTTTAGGAAATTCTGTTCCACAGCACCACACAAAGATGTTTTGGCAGTGAATACTTTCTCTTTAGGATAGACAGATCTGTCTTTCTGTATACCTTCTCTCCAGTCTGTCTTCCTCCAAGGGTTATCGTGGACGCACAGGGGGCTAATAACACATTTGTGTCCGAAACACGATTTGTTCTTCCTTCTCATGTTGATGTCAAGGGTGAAAACTCATGTGCTGTTTCTGCAGGTGAACCTCCTAACTTGGGACAAGTAGGTCCTGATTCACCCCAACCAAAAGAACACACCATCTCACTGCCTGAATGATTTTAGTCTCTTGCCCTTCAGGCACCAGTTCTTTGAGAGCATGCTGAAAGCCCGCACAGGGAAATCCTACTTTGCTTTGTTGAAGTGTTTTCCCTGTGTCACTGCACAAAGGATTGGGACATTAGTGCAACACTGATGGCCATATATTTGCAGTTCCTTAAGTGAACTGTTGAGTTCAGGCCTACTGTATGTCATAAGGAACTTCTCTCAGCCATTTCAGCCTGCTTGTCTGTGAAACAATTCCTACCAGCCTTGCAACCTGTGGAACATTTTCTGAGGGGTGTTCATCATCTGACACCACCAAAAAAAGCTACATCCTGAGACCACCCTCTGTTGAGCATGCTGTGTTACCCCTCCCTTTTAAATATCAGCCACTCTGACTCTTTTCAGGGGATGTGAATGAGTGGGTTTTTCTTGAAATAGCTACCTCATCATCATACCATACCTCTTCCAAACACTACAGCTTGTGAACTGTTTCTAAGCCTAATAGTTGGATTTGCAACTGTTATTGTAAAGGGCTTGATGCAGCCCAACTTTATTAGTCTGTCCAGTTCTGTAGTCTTCTAAACTCTCGGAATCATTCTAGTAGTAAGGGCTACTAGAACAGTAATCTAAATGAAAAGCACAGTATGACTACCTAAGAGCTTGCCATATTGGTAGATGTTTGAGTAGATGAGTGTTGCAGTATTGGTCCCCCTTGCATCATCACCTCTTCTCTTTGTGCATTCTTTGATGGGATAAGGTACTCTTTCAGTAATCATTTACACCTTCTGCCTTCTCCCCTTTCAGGGCCTGTAGTTTACTAGGTCTTCCTAGCCTTAAGGAACCCTGTTTCTAGAACTGTTTGGTCCACAGAGATTGCATGTGTGTTACTGTCTGAATGGGATCCTTAGGACCTTGCTTAGAGTGTAGCAGGGCTGATATCTTATGATCATCCTGGGCAAGTAGGCTCTAAAATGTCATCGATGGAGAGCATCTTCATACAGGGAATGGCCTGACATCAGTTTGAGGTGCATGCCTTCCTTTCATGGAGGGGAAAAGGCAGTGAACTGTAGAAGTCAGGTTGGACAGTCAGACCTTCTACTGCAAAAGACCCATTACTAAGGATTGCTGCAACAGTGATTTCCTTGAACATGTTAAAATGGCACCTGATGCTCCAACCTTCCAAGATGTGGTGAGACCTGTTCCGCTTGAATATTGCCCCCAGATATGTATCTCATCAGTTTAAGTTGGTTCTCTACAACTTCTGTCTCTGGAGATTCATTTACTTTAGCCATTTCCTCACTGGTTAACTCCTGGGTTCATTTAAGAACAATGTGGAGGTGCCAGTTGTAATTCATTAGCAGTAGATGGTCAACACCTCATTGCCTTGTACTACTACATCTAGTAAACAGGCCACAGTATGTGAAGCATCATTCTCCTGGGGTTTTTATCTTTTGTTCTAAATGTGCCCAAGAGTACATTCTGTTACTTTGGTAAGCTACTTAAATATTAGCAAAACTTCAGTATCCAGATCTTGTATTAATATAAAAGAAAACAAAAACCTTCACATGTCCTGCCACTCCTCCTTCCAGGTCAGAAGAACATACCATCAGATTGCATTTCTTTTGTATATTTTTTTTTCCTGAGTCAGAGGATGTAGACTGTAAATCTTTTGCTGTATTCCAGTGGATGTTTGTTAGATGGAGCACTGATCTGATATTGATACATGAGCTATTATCTTTATTCTGCAGTAAAACATACAGTGAGCTGCTCAAGCTTGACATACACACATCAAGAACAGCCTGTGATTAAAGTATCTCTGTACTTTAAGTACATGACAGCCACCAGCAGTGAGTAGCAAAGAGACATTTTGCAGGATACAGCAGTAAACCATTTTTAAGAATATAAAAAACTGTGTGTAATTTAAGCATACTACGTGAGCCTTATTGTAAAGCTTATAACGTTTAGGTCACAGTCTAATGATGCTAAAGGTTGAAACTGTTCTTTGCTGTTTCTTTAGGCTCCCACTGTCATCAAAGGTATTTTATTTGCAGAGTGTTGGACTTGTGTACATATAATATGTGTACATATTTACACACACACACGTGTGTGTGTGTGTGTGTGTGTGTGTGTGTGTGTGTGTGTGTGTGTGTGTGTGTGTGTGTGTGTGTGTGTGTGTGTTTGGATACTCTGTGGCTTAACCTTCAAAGTAGAATCATCTCATTTATTTATTTAATTTATTTATTTTTATACCCCTGTTGCCAGCAAGTCTTCAGAAGTTCTACAGTCAGTCAGCCAGTCATTACTATTCTTTTCCCACATGACAGCTGATCTCAGGAGGCCAGTTTTTAGGCATCCATCAGTTTTTTTTTATTTATTTTTTTTATTTTCTATATATAGGTTCATAGGGGTGCACTAGGCTAATGACCACAAGGGATCTTTTAAGCCTAGCCGTGCACCCCAAATCTTTGACAAGTTTTGCTACCCTTGACAAATGTAAGCAGGGACTTGAAAGATGAAGTATTCACAAGCAGGGACCTGGGAGACTAACCATTTACAGGTTGCCTGTGTCCAGTAGGGACATAGGTGCCAAACCAGGGATGAATTTTCTGTTCCCCATCCATTTGTCCAAGTTACACTTGAATTGGTTTAGGGAGGAACTCTGTTCACATGGATGCAGACCCTGTTCCAGAGACTGGGTAGTCTCTGGAATAGATCCCTTTCTCGCCAGCTGGTCCTATTTATACCACAGGGAAGGTTTAAGTCTTTAGAAAGGGTAATTCTGGTGTTCTTTGGTGGATATGCAGGAAGTCCATCAGAGTGGGGTCTGACAATGCCCTGTATGCCAGGCATAGATCTCCTCTTAACAGCCTGTAGGAGACAGAATACAGGAACAGAGCTTTGAAGCAGTCTGCATAGGACATTTTACTTACACCTTGTATTCTTTTAGTGAGGAACCTCTGTGGGTGTTCCAGTTGTTGGATATACCTGGTTAGGTACATACCAAAGGGGGCAGTATACTCGTTGACAGGACTGGTGAATGCTGAATGCAGTGGAACAGTGACTTGCTTGGATCTAGATGCCATAACTTTGTTTATGTGTTGTGCAACATAGAATGATTTCCTCAGTACTGTAGACATGTGGTAGTCAAAGGCTAGATTACTGTCTGTGTGTGTCTTTTGTCATGAAATCAGCCATTCAAGCATGGCTTAGCAGAATCAAGCTCACATCTGACCCATCTGCTGCATACTAAGCATCTTTATCTCCATTGCAATCTAATATTATATTGAGCTTGCCTGACTTCCTCCCTACAGCCACTCTCTGCCATTCTTTTTCTGTCAAGCTGTTGTTTGAGTCATAGAGCTTTATCACTCCATGTTTCCTGCTGTATCTTGCTTGAAGGTACATTTCTTGGTAGATCTGGTAGGAGGGCATTTGCATCATGTGCTTTATCAAGGAGACATCCTGATGAAGATTAACCTGATGACTCGGAACATTGCTGGCATTTTCTTTTGGGGAAAATTTCTAATCTAGCATAAATGGCTGACTGGTTCAGACACATGCAACGTGGTTACAAAATTATTAATGATAACTTCAGAATTGTTTTTGTCATTCTAAGGGGATCCAATGTCTGTCTGCCTGGAATGACATGCTTGACAAGCCACGCTGCTTCGCAAGGGACGGCTTGCACCTGTCACCCCTGGGTTTCCGGATATTGGCAAAGGCTCTTGCCACCCCCATAGTGCCTTTTTTAGACAAGGCTCAAATTCTAAACCCACCGCCCTAGAAAACAATAATGGAAAAAAAACTAAGGGTAATGCTGCTCAATGCCAGAAGTCTAAATCTCAAGATGCACGCCCTTGAAGCCCTCCTCAGTATGGAGAACTTCGATGTCTGTGCTGTGACTGAAACCTGGTTCAAGGCTCCTGAGAGCACCCCGGCACTATCAGGTTTTATCTCATATCATGCGTTCCGGCCCCAAAACCCGGACCGTACCACAAAAGGAGGGGGTGTATCCATATTCATCAAGGATACCCACACCTCCAGGCTGGTGGCAACTCACGAAGCATCAGAGACCATTCAGGTGCAATTAACCATAGGCAAAACTGCTCTACAGTTTGTAGCATGTTACAGGCCACCCTCTCAAACTCAGGAACCCCGCACAGCCTTCCTGAAGACACTGGAGAGTATAAATGTCTCTCCAAACACCATCATATTGGGTGACTTCAATTACCCAAACATAGACTGGGAACATTACTCAAGCCCCAATACCCTAGCCCAAAGGTTCCTGGAGTTCATAAACTCAAATGCTATGGAACAACTTGTCACCATTCCCACAAGAGGTGAAAATATACTAGACCTGATCATCACAAACATGGGGACAAAATGCTCCACACCGGAAGTATATCCCTCATTGGTGAGATCAGACCATAAACTAATCTCACTGGAGAGCCACATCCGCCCCCACCCCAACAAAAGACCACAGTGAAGAACTTCTCAAAAGCCAACTTCACACTTCTTAAGACTGGTGTGGTATCCTTCAAGGCCCCTGAGCCATTGGAAACCACAACCCACGCTGCTGAATCCCTTACAAATGCTTTCTCGAGCACCTCCAGGATTGCATGGATCAAGCAATCCCAAATAAAATCAAGACCCTTTCCACCAAAGGCAAGCGCCCGATCTGGTGGACCCCAGCCATAAACAAACTTTACAACAAGAGGAGAAAGCTACTACAAGATAGAGCAAAATCCCTAAAAGGGAAGACATCTCTGATCAATACTAGTAAAAAAAACTACGATCACTCATAAAATCATCCAAGGCCAACTTTGAGAGAAAAATCGCCAAGGACTCAAAAGACAATCATAAGGCCTTCTTTAGCTATGTTAGAAATCTGGGTGGAAACTCCCAGATATGCTCAGAATTAGTCCAAAATGATACAAAAATCACTGAACCCACAGACATTGCAAACATACTGGCAGACAGGTTCAGTGAAAATTTCTCCCAAAAGGAGAAATATCTATCCCAGCAGAGTGTAGCCTTCCAATCATCTCAAATGCCCAGGTGAGAGCTGCTCTCTCTAAAGCTAAAAACACAGCATCAATGGGACCGGATGGTGTCCCCGGCTGTGTGCTACACAAACTCAATGAGGAACTAAACCCACACATACGGCTGCTGTTTAATCTTAGCCTTACCACAGGATCACGTGCCCAAAGAGTGGCGTCGGCAACTGTGGTCCCACTCCACAAAGGCGGTGCTTCTACGGACCCTGGTAATTACCCCCCCATAAGCTTAACAAGCCTGGTCTGCAAAGCTATGGAGAGGATCATAATGGAACTCATAAATAAAGACATAGGGGACCTACAGACATTGGATCCTACCCAATTCGGCTTTGTCAAGGGCAGATCATGCCTCTTGAACTTGGTCGACGTTTTTGAAACAGTCACCAAGGCCATTGATGAGGGTAAGGCAGTTCACACAGCCTACCTTGACCCTGCAAAAGCTTTCGACACAATACCCCACTCTGGTATCATAGAAAAGCTCACCAGCTTAAATGTAAACCCATATGTCACAAGATGGGTTGCAAACTGGCTCAAGGACAGAACCCACAGGGTTAGAGTTGCTGGTGCCATGTCAGACTCCAAGCCGGTCACAAGCGGTGTCCCACAGGGCTCAGTCCTGGGCCCCTCTTGTTCGGCATCTACTTTTCAGAAGTGCAGGCAAACATAGGAGGATTGTGGCTGACAAAGTTTGCAGATGACTGCAAACTGGGCGCCATCGTTGAAAATCCATCAGACACAGATATCCTTCAGAGAGGTCTCATAGAAACGGATAACTGGTGCCAGAGCCATGGCCTTAAGCTAAACGCCAAAAAATGTATAGTCATACCCTTTGGTAAAAACAAGGTAACCCCAAGTTGCCACATAGGTGGCAATCCATTAAGCACAGAAGAGGTTATCAGGGACCTGGGGACCCAAGTTGACAGTAACCTTTCTTTTGACACTCACATTGCCAAAGTGGTTAGGAGGACCTTCTACATTGACCACCTGATTATGAAGGGATTCACATCCAGATCAAGGGAGGTCATTGTTCCCCTGTACTCTTTACTTATCAGACCAATGATTGAGTACAATGCCCCATTCGGACTGTATCTTACCCGACACCTGCAGCAATTGGAAAGACCCCAAAAGTTCCTCAATAAAAGGATAAAGGGGCTCAAAAATATGCCATATGCTGCCCGACTGAAGAAACTCCAGCTCTATTCAGTCGCATACCGTCTGCTCAGAGGTGACCTGTGCCTGACATACAAGGCCATGTCCAACCCGGAATTAATGGGCATGCTCCACCTCAAAAAATCCAAATCCACCAGAGCCACAAAAGCAAGAGACTTAAACCTCAACACGGATATAAATAGGACGTGCTGGAGGGACAGATTCATCACCCAGAGACTCCCTATGCTGTGGAACAGAATCCCGGTCCATGTGAGACAGAGCACCTCGCTGGCTCTGTTCAAGAGGAATCTTGACCAGTGGATGGGAGATCATAGGTTTACCCCGGGGATCATCTCTGTATCACTGCTGGACAAAGGCACGGCAAACTAATGGGTATAGTATTCTTCAACCTAAGGGGTGGTGAAAGCCACACAACTCTGGCTAGGCTTATAAATGCCCTAGGGCAGATAGCCTAGTATGAACCTATGAACCTATAAAAGGCATTCATGGAGTAGTGATCTATGTTAAAAATGTAGAGTGCAAATAGCTGTGCTACAGGAGACAAATTTGGGAAGAACTGAGCATTTGAATTTGATAAAGGAAGGTTTTCAGGATTTTTATTCAGCGGAATATCTGGGACAAAGGAAAAGGGGAGTACTTGTATTAATTGCAAGAGGAGTCCAGTAATGATAGAAGAGGATAAAAAGGTAATGGTAGATTTGCAGTACTAAGGGGCTACTTGCAAGGGAGGAAGATTACACTGGCATGTATTTATATTCCACCTAAAACTGCAGTTATGGAGCTTAAGAAAATTATGGGAGGAATAAACTTTCTGCATGCAGTATTTACTTGTAGGTGGGACGGGAATCTAATTTGCAGGAGTGAGGCTGTGTGGGGAGCCCAGAAAGGAAAATACAACAGAAGAGGGTAGATTTTTGAAGAAATTTATGAAGATATTTTGCATGGAAGATTTGACTTCAGTAGTAGGAGTTCAGAATGAATTTACATATTCCCCAAACTAGGCTTTGCAGGAAGATTTGCATTTAATTGAAAGTTTTGACATGCATCCAAGAATAATTGTAGATCATACGCCAATAACAACTAAAATAAAAATGCAGAATAATTTAATAAAAATGAGACATTGGCGCTTTCCTGCCTATCTGTTGAAAAGAGAAGAATTTAAGGAATGGGTAGTGGAAATTATTCGGGAGTTATTAGAGAAGGTAGAATTTTTTAATGAAAATGTAGCTATGGAGTGGGATAAAATTAAACTGGAGTTTATAAAGGCTGATTTGTTCAAAGCTGTAGTGAGTTAGGCCTTCTGCCCTTGCTCTGCCGTTTTTCAAAAACTGCTGTGAGACTACAAAAGGTAAGTGCTTATTTTCAATTGTTTTCTGCACTCCTGATTAATTAAACAATATGTCCTGCATATCTGTTTAAACTTTCAGCTGTTTTTTAGGCTTAGTGAATTCAGTCCTTACCTCTGTTCTGATCTTTGTTTCCTTTTTGTTTCTCTGTTCTGTTCATTTTACTTGTTGCTGTACTTGAAAACCATTATAATATAGCTGAATCTAGTACTGTTTGTGATCTTTTCGGAGTTTTTAGTACAGTTAATCTTTTGTCAAAAGAGGCTGTTTCTTCGTGGGAGGGGGTTTTCAGCTTGGTCTGATCTGGCTAGAGTTACTGCTACAGGGCTCTGTTTTTTGATTGGATAATTTGGATGGTTCCTGTTTCTCTGCCTTCAATAGCCAGTGTTTAAACCAGTTTGTGCTTGTTTGCTCAAAGCTGCAGTGAGTTAGACCTTCTGCCCTTGTTTGCTGTTTTCCAAAAACTGCTGTGAGACTACAAAAATAAGTGCATAGTTTCTGCTATTTTCTGCACTTCTGATTAGCTGCATTTATTTCTAAAGTGTGCAGCTGATTTTTAGGCTTAGTGAATTCAATCATTACCTTTCTTCTGATCTTGTATCCCCACCCACACAGCTGTTTTTTATGGTCTTAGGCTTTTGAGTTGCCTGTCTCTACTATAAATTTGATATTGGACACTCCTCCCAGTCCCAGTCCCATTGTATCAGCTCATTCTACTGAGTACAGTGAGATCAGTTGTGAAGGCCCACCCATTGCATCTGTTCATTCTACTGAGTACGGTGTGATCAGTTGTGAAGGCCTACCCCTTTTGCTTCTTAACCTTGCTTTATCTTCTGTCTCCATTCTTTCTACTTTAAAAAAATGTGCCTCTTCGTACTTCATTTTGCTGCTTGTGCTTAGGTGTTCGACTGCATTTAGTTTGTGGCATTTGTTAGTGCTGGTCGGTAGCTTGCCGCATTTGTTACTGTTTGTAACCTTATTAAATAGATGACAGTATTTTGCTGTATTGATGTTTTATTTGAGCTGTTTTTTACTGTTGTGATTGTGAGCTAATTTTATATTTGCACTGTTTTAAAGCAGTTTACTGATTAACTGCATTTTATTACTGTTTAACTGTATTTCATTGCTATTTACTGCAATTCTTTACTGTTTAACTGCATTTCATTACTGTTTAACTGTATTTTTTCATACTGTTTTTTCTGTTTTTGTCGGTAAGTGGTTAATTTGTGCTTTGTAAGTTTAACTATTTTATTAACCCTTAAATTGAGTAGCATAGTCTGGATACAGGATTTATCCATCCACGGTTGTTTGTGTTTGCCTTCTGCATTTCTGGCAGCCATCTTGTGCTTGGCTTCTGTGTTTCTGGCAGCCATCTTGTGTTGGTAGGGACCTATCTCCTCCTGCTAGTGAAAGTAGCAGGGCTGCCTGGATCTTATATGGTACAAGCTGATTGGTAAAGAAAACATGGACTAGCAGGATTGACTAGATTTCTCTGTTACTATAATCTTTTTTTTGTGGTATTTAAACACCACTTTTGAGCTGGTTTGCACGTCACACACTGCAGCTGCTCTATTTTAACCCTTTGTGAGGTATTCCAGCTACAAATTTTCTATTAGTAGCACTTGTATGATCAGCTACTAGTACTACTCTTAATCTTTCCACCCTTGACCCTTTTAGCTCTCTCTGGCCTCTCTCCTTCAGATTCTGACAAATATGGATGGACAATTTCCTTCCTTTCTCCTGCCAGTATGGTAGGTATGGGCATCCTGAGACAGTGTAGCAACTGCCTCATGTACACAGACAACCCTCTACTACTCTACCACCTAGGAACACAATTTTGTGAGAGATACAATTACATTAAGAACCTAGAGTCTCTGCTCTCTCCCTCACAAGCCAGTATATCTGGGACTGAGAAGGTTGTCAACACAAACACCGCACCTTAACCACCACCCACACCTACACAACACACACCCACATATGTGGAGGTCCACAACAAAAACTTACCAAAACAAAAGACCTATGAGACAAAAGCACATAAAAACTCCACTGCCCAGCACACCACACATAGTCCACACTTGTGTCTCACAGCCACTAAGACCTAAACATAAACCCAACACATTACTCATAGGAGATTCCATTGTGAAACACACAGATGTGTGCCCCTCACCAGGCTGGATAAGGAGTAAGTCACGTTTAGTTGTTTGTCACGTGCCAGAATCCGCTATATCACCCATGCACTCAAGTCTCTCAACAACAAGTACTGATGGGACTCTGTAATAATCCATGTTGGCATGAATGACTTGAGACGTCCCCTGGACTGTATGAAGAGAGACATGATCAAGCTTGATGAATATGTGTCCCGGGCAGGTATCTTCCTAGCCTTAAGCAGTATTCTACCATCACCCAGAATGATACCACAATACAAACAGAAAATGACTGACTTTAATTGGCTTAGTTTCTGTTGTAATTCCAAGGGGATCCAGTACCTGACAGCCTGGGAAGACATGATTGACAAACCGGAATGCTTTGCCAGAGATGGCCTGCATCCATCTCCCTTGGGCTTCAGGCTTCTGGAAAAGGCACTTGCCTCCCCCATAGTGCCTTTTTTAGGCAATGCCATGAGGTCAGAATTACCAACATGAAAATTTCATCAAAATGCAAATTAAAGGTCATGCTGCTAAACACTAGGAGTCTAAACATGAAACTGTACTCATTACAAGCATTCGTAACCCTGAAAGGTGCCGACATTTGTGCAGTCATAGAAACCTGGTTCAAAGCCGCGAAGAGCATCCCAGCCATACTAGGTTATTCATCCTATCATACATTCAGACCCCAAACTGTGGGCAGCAAAGCAAAAGGAGGTGAAGTTGGAATATATATAAAGACATGCACACCTCCAGGCTGGTCAAACAGTATGAAACACAGAAGACACTCCAGGTGCAGTTAACCATTTACAAGACTCCTGTTCAAATCATAGCTAGCTACAGGTGCCCAACTTTGACTCAAGATGCCCACTCCACCTATCTGGACTGCTTCTAATCTATCAAGATTCGACCATTTACCCTGATCCTGGGAGACTTTAACTGTCCAACCATAGCTTGGAAGAACTACTCATACCAAAACACAAATGCCCAGAGATTCCTTGATTTTGTCAATGCATATGCCTTCGACCAGCTATTTGACACCCCTACAAGAGGTGAAAATACATTGGACTTGGTATTAACCAGCACGAGTAACCACTGCAGCATTCCTACAGTGTCATCCTATCTGGTAAGTTCTGACCACCTAGTGGTCACTTTCAAAGTCAACATTTCCCCCAATACCCCGCCCAGCTAAGGTCAAACAAAAAAAACTTCTCCAAAGATGATTATACAACCTCCTAAAGGAAAGTATAAACAGCTTCACAGCCCCCTCCCCCTTCATAGGAACTGGCACATATGTCCAAACCTAAACCAAAGTACTATACGAGCATTTATATAGCTGCATGGAATCAGGAATACGCAACAGGACAAAATCCTCCTCCAAAAGGAAGAGTAAACCTGTCTGGTGGACATCTGCAATAAATAATCTTTATAATAAAAGGGAAAAAAATGCTGTCCAGGACCAAGAAGGAGCAGGTGCCTAATTGGAAGCAATCTCTCCTTAGCCTGAACAAGCAAATAAGAGCACTAGTGAAATCCTCCAAAGCAAACTTCGAGTCCAAACTGGCCACATCTACTAAAGACAATCATAAGGCCTTCTTGACATATGTCTGCAATCTCAAAGGAAGCACTCGTATCTGCTCAGAACTGGAGGTCAAGGACACCACACACACAAACGCTGTAGGTATAGCCAACCTGCTGGCAGACAGATTCAGTGAAAACTTCACCCCTCTGTCCCCCATCATTAAATCAGGACATCCCAGCACCTGCCCTCCTCCCCGTATCTCTAGGGAGCAAGTTATCACTGCCATCTCAAAGGCAAAAAAATACAGCCTCCATGGGACCCAATAACATCCCAGGCTGCATCCTACATGAACTCAGGCAAAAACTTGCAGCACCATTAGGCACCCTGTTCAGCCAAAGCCTCAGTACCGGCTTCATCAGTGTCCACTGATCCAGGAAGTTATAGACCCATCATCCTAACTAGTCTGATCTGCAAAGCTGTGGAGCAGATTATCATGGGCCTCATTAACAAGGACATTGCCAACCTCCAAAAACACTCGATCACACACAGTTTGGTTTTGTCAAGGGGAGGTCATGCCTGTTAAATTTGGTTGACTTCTTTGAGACCGCTTCCAAAGCCATGGACAAGGGGAAGATGGTGCACACCGCCTACCTTGACCTGGCCAAAGCCTTTGATACTGTTCTCCACTCGGGTATAAAAGATACACTCTCTCAGCTAGGCATCAATGTGTATGTTACCAGATGGCTAGCAAATTAGTTCACTGATAGAACTCACCTAGTCAAAATAGGGGAAGCCACCTCATGCACTAGACCTGTAATGAACACTGTACCCCAGGGATTGGTTTTGGGGCCTCTGTTGTTTGGGATATGCTTTTCTGAGGTGCAGGCCAAAACCAGTGGGCTATGGCTGACCAGGTTTGCAGATGACTGCAAGCTGGGCACTGTCATCAATTCCCCTAGTGATTTGGGCATCCTCCAAGAGGGTCTCACCCAAACAATTGACTGGTGCCAGAAACTTGGACTCAAATGAATGACAAACAATGCATCATCATCCTCTTTGGGGAGAATGATGTCCTCACAAATTATCACATTAATAATAAGGTCCTAATCACACAATCAGTCATGAGGGACTTGGGTACCCAGGTTGATAGCAAACTGACTTTTGACCTCCATATTGCCTCTGTTGTACGGAAAGATTTTTACATGGCCCACTTCATTAGTAAGGGTATCTCATCCAGGGACAAGGAGGTCATAACATCCCTGTATTTTTCCCTTATAGCACCCATTACGGAGTACAGTGCCCTCTTCGGTATGTACCTCATAAAGCACATGCAGCAGCTGGAGAGACCACAGAGGTTCATCACGAGGAGAATCCAGGACCTCAAACATCAACCCTGCACAGGCTAAACGCCCTGTCCCTCTACGCAGTCTCATACAGACTCCTCAGAGGTGACCTTTGGCATACAAAACAATCTCAGACCCCGCCTTGATGGGACTGCTGCATATCCGCAAGTCAAGTTCCACTCAAGGAACCCACTCATGCAACCTCAACCTTGTCTCTGACAGCATTTGGACTTGTTGGCGGGACCGATTTTTGTTCCAGAGACTCCCCCTTCTGTGGAATAGAATCCCTGTCCACATCAAGCAGAGTACCTCACTAAACCTTGTTAAGCGCAACCTGGATGACTGGATGGGGAACAGAAAATACACCCCTTGGATTCCACCTGTGTCCCTGCTGGACAGGGGCAGTGGATGCTGACTTATCGGAACATGAGCTAAATTCTTGGCTAGGCTTGTAAGGCCCTCAAGGCCAATAGCCTAGTAATTTCCTTTGATCCTTTGAAAAATAAGGTGGCAATAAAAGAAAGAGAAATATGATTAAGAAGTAACAAGAATTATTTAGAGTCACTGACAAAGGTTAAAGTATTGCAGAATAGGGAGAATCTCGCAGAACAGGAAGTGGAGCACTTCCGGAATGCTAAACAGAAAATAAGCGATTTCCTTGATAATATGCATGAGCTTAGAAAGACTGCTGTTAAGCAACTGTTTTTTTACACCACCACCAGAGCACAAAAATGTTTAGTGCAATGGCTAAGGCAACAAAAAGTAGAAGGGGTTGTTGCCAAGCTTAGGGAGCCTATAACAAGAAAGATTACAAGAGATCATATAGCCATATTAAAAATATTTTGGACATTTTATGAAAATCTGTATAGAGCAGAGAAATAAGGAAATCAATAAAAGGTACAAATGGAAATGTTTATGAAAGAATGAAATATGTAAAGGTTACAGCTAGAATGAGGCTCTGTTACTAACAGGATAGGAGGAGATGAGATAAAAATGGTGATGTATGACTAATCTACAGAAAGTCCCCAGGAATAGATGGTATTCATGTGGGAGTTTGGAAGCTAAGAGAGAAAAAAAACTGATAAAGATCTGGAAGGTTTTGTTTAACATTATTTTAAGAGGAGATGCACCAATATCCTGGAATAAAGCACTGGTGGCTGTAGAGGCCCATCAGATCCAGCTTCATATAGGCAACTATGATTATAAAGTGTTTGTCTGTAATGGCTAAAAGAATGTCAAACGGATGGCAAAATTGATAGGTATGGATCAGTGTGGCTTTGTGGCGGGGATGGCTTTGTGGCGGGGAGGCTAACATTTGACAACATTAACAGAACAATAATTATCCAAAGGGAAGTAGAATTTAAGAAAGTACCACTGTTGTGGTGGGTTTTGATGCAGAGAAAGCATTCAACAGAGTAAGCCAGGATTTTATGAACTGGGCAATGGAAGTATTTGCATTCCGTGATAAAATTATGAATTTGATTAGGAGAATATACGAGGGATCGGAAGTGAAAATTAAAGTGATAATTTCTGTTTGAGCAGAGGAACCAGGTAAGGGTGTCCTCTTTCCCCTTTATTTGTGTTATATTTAGAACCATTGGCAAAGAAAATAAGGGATTCAGAAATTCAAGGATGTAATTGGCATGGTAGTCAAAAGATGGCTTTATTTGCAGATTATATTATTTTATACCTGATGAAACCAGAAAAGAACGTTTCAGTATTGTGGAACATTTTGAGACAGTTCCAAGTCTTTTTGGAATACAAAATTAATGAAGCTAAAACAAAGGCAGTAGCTGTGAACTACATACCCACACACAAATTGGTTCAGCAAAATCCGTATTTATGGGGACATGATAAAATTAAATCTTTAGGAATATGGATTAAAAAGGATTCTATTGTGGCAACTAAAGATATTGTGGGAAGAGACTAAATGAAAGATAATGCAAAAACTGAGAAATTGGAAGCTCTTTTTATGGCTACGGATAGCATGATACAAGCAGTTAAAATGTTTTTAGTCCTTTTAGTTTTATATACAGGTCAGGCATATTTTTATCAACCAGAGGAGAATTTGCAGATAGCAGTTAATAAAGAGCTGAAGGATTTTATCTGGGAAGGGAAGTCGGCAAGAGACTAATGGGATAAGCTGATTTTTCTAACTGAGCAAAGTGGTCTTGAATTGCCTGATTTGTAGGGGTATTTTAGAGCTACACAGTGAAGATGCCTGTAGATAGCACAAGAAAAAAGCTGTAATTCAGAGTGGAAAGGGATGATCACAGAACAGTTGAGAAGCTCAAGAAACCAGAAGAGACTGGGATTTTGAATGCAAATCCTTAAGGAGAATAACAGTAAAACAGAGTATTACATTCATAAACTAGCAGAACGTGTTCTAAGAACTAAGCCGGCATCTGAATGGAGAAGAGAGATTCTGTCAATAGGGATAACTGCAGTTGGAGATGCAGACAGTTGTCAAGAGGGGGCTGGAATTTATTGGAGAAAACTGGGAAGGAACCGAGGTATTGGATGCAAATAATTAAGAGAAGGAAAAGTAATAGAATGGGAAGAGCCACAAAGATGTTTGGACTGTAGGCTAGCAATTGCTTTTTTTATCAAGGATTGATATGAGTATAGGCAAAGAGAAAGAAATATGGGGATCCTAAACAAAAGACCAGCACCGATAGAGTTTTTATTAGCATTTAGAACAGAAGCTGCTGTTAAAAAAGGGTTAATTAGTAGAGCATATAAAATATTGCATGTTCACTATTAGAATCAATTAGAGGAGGTTAGAAAGGATTTTGAAGCGAGATTAAATAAGCAATTCACAAAGAAACAAATGGGGATATATGTATGTCTCCCAAGTGTGAAACAAAGTCTAAAAAATTTAGGACCTTTGCTTGGAAGTATTTACATAGGTATTTTTATACCCCAAGTAGACACCAAAATTTGTTGCTCTGGTAGAGGTAAATGGGAACATATTGCATGGGAGTGTAATGAGTTGCCAGACTTTAAACATTCCCTGCAGAGCAGACTACTCTGCTGGAAATACTGGGTGAACAAATCTGTATACCTGAAGACATTTTTTTTGAGCTATGGTACAGAATTGGATTTGCCTAGAATATAGTAAGGTCTTGATGATTCTAAGTATGGTAGCTGCCAAAGAAGCATTGCTAGAAGATGGAAACCAAAGTCTAAACCAACTGTACTAGAAGTACTGAGTATAATAGAGATAAAACAACTGGAAATAGGATCTTTAGAAAAGGATAGAAGCAAATTACATAGAAAAATGGGAATTGTGGGAACAATACATGCATAATAGCATTTTGCAGGAGGAATGAGGTTTAAAAAAGGCAGGATTTGAATGAGCTATGTAATGTTTGACTGATAATGACTGGATAGATTATAAGTGATAATATTTGCAACTGAAAAATATGTCAATATGGTCTGTTTTCATGCAGATAAGTGTATGATTGCCTATATCATAAGTGATAATAAAAATGTTTCTTGTTTATAAAAAAAAACAAAAAAAAACAGAAAGGCTTTCATGACTCAGAACACAGCTCCTTCCCAGTTGATATAGACTGCTTTTGGATGTATCTCTACATTATATCTAGTTATTTAGATTCTCTTCACAAAATATCCTGAGAATGTAGTGGGTAATGTTGTGCGTTTTCTTTGTTTCCCCATTCCTCTGCTTTATACAAATTTTTACAGAATTTTCAAACTATCTGGAATACCTCTATGGGATCTGTGGCCTCTTTTCTTATCATAGGCTCCCTAAGTTTGGCAATGAATCCTTCAAATTTATGTTGCCCAAATCATTTTGCTAATAGTTTTTGTGTTCTGGAGATATCCAAATACTTGCTTAACAACAACCATTCCAAACTGATGCATGTTATCCAAATACTACCTCATTTTCCCCTTATCACTCATCAGTTGCTCCTCTTGTTCTGTAAGATTCTCCTTCTACAGTTTTCTAAACTTTGGCAAGCTCTCTAATCAGTTCATTTTATTTCTTAACCATCTCTCTTTTTCTCTTTCATATGTCTGCCATATTTTTAAATTCAATTTTCATTTATTCCACTCCTTAACTATCCCTTGTGAATACATTTGTTTCTTCCCTAATAACTCTCAAATCATTTCCACTGTCCATTCTTTAAATTCCTTTCTGTTTTAACAAATATAAGTAGGAAATTGCTAGTGTCTTGTTTTACTTCATTATCTTGGTCCTTATTGGTACATGATCTGAAATAGTCATTGCATTTGTTAAAGCTTTAATTCCTGTGAGATGTAATTTCTGTCCAGCCTTACCCAGTTCTTGTACTTTAGTTAGTAATATGTAAATGCTGTTTGAGTTACTAGTACTGAATTCCCATTTTCCACATCAAACATTCTCATATATGTCTTCAGAAATATACCTTTGTTTGTTGTATCTTCCCTTCTAGGTTCCCTGATACTTCCTCACTGTTGCAAATCTGGCTCAAGTCCCCACCCATAAATAGTCTCTGATGAAAGCCAATCATCTGTCCCCAAATTCTCTTAATCTCCATAATAGCAGTTTTAGATGGAAAATAAATAGATGCTAGTATAATCCTCCTCCCCGCTAGTAAACCTTACTACCACAGCATTACCATTACATTGTTTTACCTCTTCAGTCAATACTAGCATCTCATTAGCAATCAAGTATCATTATTCCCCCTTTTTTATTTGTGATATTCAGCTGTGTCCACTCTGAAATCCGTTCTTTGTCAAACTTACATGCTCATTTTTATTAAAATGTGTCTGTTACAACATAGCTATTTACACACTACACTTTTAATATAACTCCATGCTTTCTCTCCTTTGTTGTGTATGTAAGGCTATTTAGAAAACTGAGTAGATTTTCAGAACCCCATTCCCCTTTAACTTAGAACAAACATAAAAAAGTGTGCATATAAAAAAGAAATACCCTTCCAGATATGAGCAATTGCCGCAAGTTGAGGGCTGCACCCATAGCCATTACCTAATCTAACATTAAGGTTACCCATGCGAAAGTAGATGATCTGATGTCATTTTTCATTCATTACTCAACTAATGGGATCAGATCTTATCCTCGGATCCAGCTTGGCTATTATACTAGCTTGTGGCCAATAACAAACTTGAGCTCCTTCCCCATCTGTAATGCACCACCCTAACATCACTCTGATCTTGTTTGCTTCTTTTGCGTCTAGATGTGGTCGCCTTCAGCTCTCAAGTGTACAGTGGGAGATAAGTCCTTTTTTGTTTTTTCTTATCCAAAAATATTTAGTTAAGACTATTTCATTAATTTTTAATATTGGATTCTATTTTTAAGTTGCTTCTACCTTCCTTTTCTATACACCTCTGAATATAATCTTTCCTACCGTCATTGGTAGGCCTAACCTTCTTTCCCTGTCCCCTTTTGCACTTGGTGTATTTCTCTTCTTACCATAGTTGGTATTTCTTTTCATAGCTACAAGTTTATTGTAGTTCTTTAATACCAAAAGGTCTGACAGGATTTAAGAAGTATGAAACGTATGAGCATAAGTTGCCTTATTCAAATGCCCACAATCTCTGTGTATAATGCTTGGGTTCAGATCACTTAAATTAGCATTGTAGTATTTCTTGTGGTTTCAACCCTCGAGCACTTGCTGACAAGAAGAACAAATTGATTTTAAAAGGTTTGCTACCATCCTCCTTTTCTGAGGCCATTATTGGGGTTCAGTCCCCAAAACACAAATCTGAAGACCTTACCAAAAGATCTAAGCTTTCTGATTCTCCAGATTCTTCTTCATCTGAACTGAGAAAGAAGAAAGTGAAATTAAATCCAAAGTTACTTATGGTCCAACCTTCATCAGATACAGTCAAACCTATTTTGGATCCTAAACCCCCAGATCTGAACCCTTTACCAAGGACACCCTGTTCTCTAAGTCTGGATCCAGTCCCATCCAGAGAGGCACTCCAAATCGCCATCCCTGGTATTTTCTTGTTCCTCCAGGAGTCTCATGGAAGCAGATACGGAGAGGATGATGATACAATTCTTCATGGAGCAAATTCAGATGGGAGTTCTTATGGTTCCTACACCTTCAGGTCAGGAAGTCTGATCATCTACTACTCCACCCATAACAGCCCCTTTTCTAATCCAACCTGTGATTTTAGAGTTCTCAGATCCAAAGAGAGCTCCAGCTTTGGATCCAGATATCGCTCTGAGTGCATTAGCTGTGACATCCTCGGAGCAGGATGACTGTTAGAGCTGAAGCATACCTGTTGGATCCTGGAGAAAAGAGTCAACTTTGAGATTTTCAGAACCATCTCTTCCTCTTGGAGCTTCTGCACTGGGCAGCTAGTCTCCAACTTCATCCTTGGGTGGATTGCTGTTGTGGCGGAGAGAGACAATGTGCCAGAACCTCACTTTATTGTCTCCATTGTCTTCCTTCTCCCCAGAGTGATCTGCCTTTGAGGTTGTGAAGAGAGTGTTCTTTGCTCTGGCAGGTCAGATGAGTCCTTCCCCCTCAGATCCACCCTCATCTTCTCAGATGACTTTGCACAGTGATCCTTGACATTGTACCCTGTGGGGACAGACAGCTCACAGCTTCCAGACTACCCAGCAGGGTATTTATATCTCTTCTGATACTTCAACAGATTACCCCACTGAGGAAGTCCGTAGGAAGAGAAAGTGCAAGAGGAGGCACTTACTCTCCTCAGGTGTCAGTCACTGAGGAACCTGATTTCGATGAAGAACAGGGGCCCCCAAAATCACCACCCAATAACGTCTCATTTGGAGACATTCTTGAGATCCTTAAGTGGAAAGACCCTTCTCCAGAGGAATCAGTATTTCTGGAAGCTTTTGGGACTGGCCCGTCTACCTCCTGGTTTACTCCATCCGCTGATGAACTCATTGATTTTATTTCCGGATGGCCATGCAAGGAACCTGATATGATTGAGCCAATCCCCAAGAGACCATATCAGATTCTGGCTCCACCAGTAGGCCGGGAAGTATGGAGTAAAAGGGTGCCAGTAGATGCCATGGTCATGGCTGTAGCTACAAAAAAAGGAACTCATGGAACAGAGTTCCACTGTCCATCCTCCTATTAGAGACTATGGTGATGGACAGATTTGGGAAGCATGTTTATATGTCAGCAACTTTTGCACTCAGATTTGTCACGTTTTACAAGGCTTCAGAGAGATTTGATTAAAGAGCTATCAAAATCTCTTTCTTGAACCAAAACTGCTGAGGTAAAATCTTCAGTAGTCTGTCAGTTGGCTACCCTACAAGCTATGTCTAACATCCATGAGGCTTATCTCACATGCTTTAGAAGGCACCTCAAGGGCTGTGAATTCAGGTATTTCTATTAGGAGGCATGCCTGAATGCCCCTGTGTGATTTTACATAGCCCTTCAAGTCATCATTCATCATTGCTCTCTTTGACAGCGCTTCTTTGTTTGGCCTCACAGCAAAGGACAAACTCTCCAGGTGTGAGAAAGATGGAAGATACACACTGCAGTGGGTTTGTGTGTTTCGACCCCTCAAAGGACCTTTTCCAGGAATCAGCAGGGAGGGTCGAAAAATGTGGTTTAGAAAATCTCAGGGTCCTTTCCAGGACTCATATGGAGGTTGTTCCCCCAGAGGCACAGGAGGAAGTGGTAATGAAAGACGACTTCCCAGTGGCAGAGGCGGCCTGCAAAAACCAGGGGTCTAGAGATTCCTTTTATGACAGACCCTTTCAGTGCTCCTGAATGGAGGCCCGATTGCCTTCCTCTGGAGGCAGCCGGGGGTCACTTATCTGTGCAGCCGACAGGCTGGTTAGATATAACAAAAGACAGGTGGGTACAGAGGATTATTTCCAGAGGTTATATAATTCTCTTTTCCGTACCTCCTCCATTGTCAAGAAAATTTCCCGATGTTCCATCCAATCAGAAGAAAGCAGCAGCACTAGAACTACAAAAGCTGCTAGAAAAAGAGTCGTCCAGGAGGTCCCAGCAGACCAAATAGAAGCCAGAACTTACTTGAGATTCTTTTTAGTACCAAAGAAAATAGGGGACTGGACACTAATTTTGGATCTCAGTGTATTGAAGAAGTCGGTTTGACACACAAAGTCCTGACTGGTCACAGTTCAGTCCATTCTGCCCCTTTTGGGCAAGGGTGACTGGATGTGCTTGTTAGACCTTCAGGATACATACTATCACAAAAAGATGAACAGACTATCTACAAGGTACTTACACTTCCAGCTGAGAGTCAGTCACTAACAGTTCAGAGCACTGCTCTTTGGTCTCACCACAGCCCGCCAGGGTGTTTAAGTGCATGGCAGTGGTAGCAGCTCACTTGAGACTGCAAGGCTTCTGGGTGTTTCCATATTTAGACAATTAGCTCATTACGGCTCCGACCAGGCATTGACTGATAGAGACTCGAGATCAGGTGTTATAGATCCGTTCACATCTTGGAACCTTAAATTAATGTTTCAGAATTCTGTCATTACTAAGCAAGTATGCAAATGTTCAAGGACTTTTGTTCCAGTTAGCTGCCCTGTAATTACAGAGTTCTATAATACTTGTGAGAAACTGTTGTATGAGCTTTTTAATAATTCAAATCATAATAAGAGTTATGGTTTGATAAAAGAAGAATTTGATTCTTTAAAGCGACTGCAAAGTAGTAATATTGTCGTGATTAAACACAGACAAAGGGGGTACCATAGCTATAATGGATAGCGAAAAATATAATCAGTGTACGTATGCATTTTTAAATGATCCACGTACTTTTCGTTTATTAAATAGGAGTAATGTGAATAGTATAATACATAGGGTTAATGATGTTATTTATGAGCTTCAAGTACAAGATGCTATTACATGTGAACTATTCAACTTCCATGTTGCTAATCCTGTGCTTCCCATTCTATACGGTTACCTAAAATACATAAAGATTGTTTTCACTCCCCTCCCCGATGCGAACCAGTGTGTCTGGGAGGGGATGGGTAACTGAGTCAATTTCAATTTTCTTACAAGAACAATTAAAATCCTTGAAGTTATATTTGTGATAGTAGTGAGTTTTTAAAACAACTTTATCAGTGGTATTCTGTGAATGAGACTGGCCAATTTATTTTTGTAACAATGGAAGTCAACTCATTGTTTACTGTCATCCCTAATGAATATAAAAATGGAAAACAAAAAACAGATGCCAGACGGAGTAATCCTTCAATCCCAACAGGTTTATTGTTAGCGCTTTCTTTCATTCAAGGTACAATGAACTTCTTCAGACAAACCCTTCCCAACATCTTTTTCTTTAAATAGGCATTTCAATTAGAAAATGTTTTTTTTTTTCTGACTGAAATGCCTATTTAAAGAAAGGGATGTTGAGAAGTGTTTGCAGAAGTTCATTGTACCTTGGGTGAATGAAAGCGCTAACAATAAACCTGTTGGGATTGAAGGATTACTCTGACATCTGTATTTTGTTTTCTATTTTTAAATTTGTTGGTTCAGTAACCCTAATGAATATGGCATACAGGCTGTGAGAGAATATTTATTTAAAAACACAGCATTCACAAATGGAAAAACAGAAATGATTTGTGCTGTCTTAGAAGTTGTACTAACAAGTAAAGTTTTCCTGTTTGGAGAGCAGCTGTACCATCAAGTATCCGGTGTTGGTATGGGTACACCAATAGCAAATACTTA
Source organism: Protopterus annectens (assembly GCF_019279795.1). Classification (NCBI taxonomy): domain Eukaryota; kingdom Metazoa; phylum Chordata; order Ceratodontiformes; family Protopteridae; genus Protopterus; species Protopterus annectens. The sequence goes on from NC_056728.1 coordinate 435,722,879, forward strand.
TGCTAACATAGCCCTATATGAATGGGATGGTATGCATGTATCTGGCTCAACAAATAATTATACTGATAAAATTCTATTTTATAATTACTTTGTTGATATTTTTTTGGTTTGGAAGGGTGATGAAAGTGAACAACTAGAATATGTTCGATTCTTGGAAACTACTACAAATTTTCTGAGATTTAAGATTAAGTTTTCTAGAACAGTGATTTGCTTTTGGATATAGCACTTAAAAGTACTGATAGGCTGATATCAATGAATATCTATAGGAAGGAAGTTCAGGCTTGCAGATTTCTCCATAGTTGCAGTATGCATCCTGGTCATGTTTTTAAAGGGATAGTCAAAAGCCAATATATGAGAGTGAGTAGACTGAATACAGATGCAACATTATGTTACCAGCAGTCGCATTTGTTAAGACAAGAACTTCAAATGAGAGGGTATGATGAAGGTCTTTTGAATGAAGTATCTAACTGTTTAACTAATGAAAGAAATTGTAGAGCTAAAACATATTTTTCATCAGAACAGCAACAGACTACCCAAAGTCGTAATAACAACACTAACTTTAGGTACATCATGAAATATAGTGTTAATACTAGTGGTGTTACTGTTATTGTACGAATTAATTGGGACTTACTAACTGCTGTGCCAGAACTGGATAAAATAATACAGGTGGATCTCCCAGTTTTACTATTAAGAAATGCCGTAACCTGAAACAGAAAATATGCTATAAGGAAATGCATGAAAAGAAGGTACAGTCCAGTAGAATTAAAGAAACTGTACTGATGTTCTTCGTGTTTCACTGTTGCAGTCATTACATTTGGGTAATCCTGCTGGCAGGTTGCCCTCAGTCGGCCTGAATTCCAAAGTCTTGGGTCCTGCGTCCGGATGCTGTCGCCCCTTCCCTGACGTCAGGTCATCAGGGGTATAAAAGATGCAGCCAACGCCATTTTCTTCAGTCTTTCTTGCCGCGCGGTGCCCGAAGCAGAAGCAGTTCGCAAGTGCCGGTCGGCCGACTCCTGAGATTTTTGTGTTCGAATTTCAGATCCGATATCTTCATTAAAGCTAAGTACCCCGTTGGGTAAACTTTTTTTCTTGCTCCAGACCGATGTCAGAAAAAGTTAATAATTGTATTTCTTGTGGAAAGCAAATACCTCATAAGGACTTTTATTCTTACTGTATTCCTTGCCCTAGGCCCTGACCATAATGTTTCAGTTTGTAGGTTTTGTGCTAGATTTAACCAATGCACTATTAAGCATCGGTATGATTTTGCATTAAACTATTTTGGACACAGGTTTAATTATCCAGAAATGTCGTCGGATAGCCATCTGACTACCGGAGTTCACAAAAAACGCAAAGAAAAAGATAGACAACCGAAGCACAAAACCGACGACGAAGCTTCTCCTAAGCCAGTCGCCGGTTCTCAGTGAGGCGCTTTCGCAGCCCCTGACGCCCGCTACTTTAGAGTTGCAGGCCACTACCGACTCCCACGTGGAGTGGGCTATGCCGCTGGAAACTGAAGGTATTGGAGCCTCGGACGCTATTCCTTCAGATGGGTCTGGAGCCGCTGAGCAGGCACCGGCTTCTGTGGGTGTATTCAGAACTAAACATCTATACATTAAACCGACTTCAAAGGCAAAGACTAAAGCACCTTCAAAGGCAAAGAAACAAACTCAAGAGCCACGTGGACAGGCCTCCATGCCCAAAAAGCAGATGCTCAAAATGGCCGAAGACTTGATTACCTTGATCAGGGGTTCCCATCCCCCTCCTGATAAGAGGCCTCGGCAAGAGAGAGACTATGAATCTTCAGGTCAGGTTTCCATTTCTTCTGATTCCTCTTCGGATCAGGAATATTCTCTTCCCCCCTATGAGGATTCTGATGCTGAAGAATCTATTCCTTCAGCTTCTCCTCCTGAGGACTATTCTTTTGGGGAAACCTTGCATACCATGAAGGAGCACTTCCACTGGGAGAGCCAAGATTTTTCGGAATCTAAAAAGAGGCTCAGGGACTTCCTTTTACTACCTCAACACAGGCCCCTAGCCATTCCACCTGTGTTAGACATTGTAGATGATGTGCTTTCAGAGTCTAGCCTGTCCGCTGACTCCTTACCTCCAGCTCCTGTTAAACCTGACAGATATTACAGGGTTCCTGACTCTCATAAATTCCTTTTCAAAAACCCCACTGCAGACCCAGAAACTATTTCACAGGGTCCTAAAGGGGTTAAGGCTTCTGCTGCAAAAAACCCTACCCTCTCTGACAGAGATTCTAGGGCACTGGATAGATGGGGGAAAAAGGTTTACACATCTGCTACCTTGGCTATAAGGGCCTTAAACTGTCAGTTTCATATGCTCAAATATCAGCAACATGTCATGGCATTGCTTAAACAGAAAATGTTGTTAAACTCTGAATGTGCAAGAAAACAAGGAAATGCAGGATTTATTGCATGCAGCTGAGCAAGTTGGAAAGCATACTTTGCAATGTGGTTTTGATTCTCTAGAGGCCTTAGAGAAAGCATATGACAGGGTGCCTAGAGAGGAGTTTTGTGGTATTGTATGAGGAAGTCAGGAGAGTCAGAGAAGTATGTAAGAGTGGTACGGGATATGTACGAGGGTAGTGTAACAACGGTGAGGTCTGCTGTGGGAGTGACGGATGCGTTTAAGGTGGAGGTGGGGTTACATCAAGGATCTGCTCTGAGCCTTTTCTTATTTGCAATGGTGATGGACAGGTTGACAGACGAGATCAGACAGGAGTCCCCGTGGACTATGATGTTTGCAGATGACATTGTGTTCTGTAGTGAGAGTAGGGAACAGGTGGGGGAGACCCTGGAGAGATGGGGATATCCTCTAGATGGGGATATCCTCTAGAGAGAAGAGGAATGAAGGTCAGCAGGACTAAGACAGAATATATGTGTGAATGAGAGAGAGGATAGAGGAATGGTGAGGATGCAAGGAGTAGAGCTGGCGAAGTTGGATGAGTTTAAATACTTGGGGTCAGTAGTTCAGAGTAACGGTGAGTGTGGAAGAGAGGTGAAGAAGAGAGTACAGGCAGGATGCAGTGGGTGGAGAAGAGCGTCGGGAGTGATTTGTGACAGACGAGTACCTGTAAGAGTGAAAGGGAGGGTCTACAAGAGGGTAGTGAGACCAGCTATGTTATATGGGTTAGAGACAGTGGCACTGACAAAAAGGCAGGAGTTTGAGCTGGATGTGGCAGAGTTAAAGATGTTAAGATTTGCACTGGGTGTGACGAGGGTGGACAGGATTAGGAATAAGTATATTAGAGGGTCAGCCCAGGTTCTAAGGTTTGGAGACAAAGCCAGAGAGGCAAGATTACGTTGGTTTGGACATGTGCTGAGGAGGGATGCTGAGTATATTGGGAAAAATATGCTAAGGATGAAGCTGCCAGGTAACAGGTAAAGAGGAAGGCCTAAGATAAGGTTTATGGATGTGGTGAGAAAGGACATGCAGGTGGTTGGTGTGACAGAGCAAGATGCAGAGGACAGGAATAAATGGAAACAGGTGATCCGCTGTGGCGACCCCTAACGGGAACAGCCGAAAGAAGATGATGATGAGAGGCCTCCTGCAGGGCCGCAATTACGGGTTCTGTAATTAGGAGGCATGCTTGGTTAAAGCTACAAAATCTGCCTGATCATGTCAAAGTTAAATTATTAGATGCACCTTTACAGCAATGATACTTTGTTTGGTGTTAAGGCAGAAGAGGTGTTAAAGAAAATGGAGGACAAAGCTAAATCAATGCAGACTGTCAAAGATTTTTTACAAGTACAGCTACCTAGGTTTAGTAGACACTGGCCTACAAAGAATTGGTCCTTTCCTGTGTCAGACAGACCTCAAAGGGGCAGATCCAGATGCCCTAGAGGCAAATCCCAGGCACACGGTTCATACAGGTCAAAGCAATGGGGTGCTTCTACCTCCAAAAGTGGAGAAGACAAATCACAACCTTACAGGAAACAGTCCCAATGACTTCCCCCTGCCTGCACCAAGCACTTATCTCCTGGCAGCACCCTTAGGGGGAAAAATAGCACTTTTTTCTCAAAAGTGGCACATTATACCAGGACAAATGGGTTCTAAACATAGTGTCACAAGGCTACAAGTTCCACTTCCATACCCTGCCAAAGGCAAATGGTTGGCCAGATCTGCCAAAAAAAACAATGAGCAGAGGCACAAAAACAAGTCTCATCCCTCATGGATATGGGGGCCATTCAACAAGTACCAAAGCAAGAGCAGGGACAAGGATTTTACTCAAGACTGTTCTTGGTACCCAGAAAGGACAAAGCCTGGAGACCAATACTGGACCTATCTATTCTAAACACATTCCTGAATATACCAAAATTCAAAATGTTGACCATGCAGCAGCTTCTGCCCATGCTGGGCACGAAGGCTTGGCTTGTGACTTTAGACCTAAAAGAGGCATACCTGCATGTCCCAGTCAGGCAGTCATGCAGAATATACCTCAGATTCAAGGCTGGCTCAGTGCATTACCAATTCTCTGCACTGCCCTTTGGCTTATCTACTGCTCCCAGGGTCTTTACAAAGTGCCTGGCACCAGTAATTGCATTCTGCAGACAAAGAGGAATACAAATATATCCTTACTTGGATGACTGCCTAATTCAAGCAGAGAACAAGGACATTCTTCTACAGCATCTGGCGTTTGTGAAAAGACTTCTAACATGCCTAGGGTACACAGTCAATGAAAAGAAATCAAAATTAGTACCCTCTCAAGAGATAATATGCCTGGGTGCAAGCTTAAATACAACACCCAGATGGCTTATCTCACGCCATACAAACAAAGGCAACTGACTACCTATTTCAAAATATTGGCAACAAAGGCCCAGTTATCTGCAAGAAAAATTCTGCAGGCTTTGGGCTTCATGGTATCCTGCATCCTACTAATTCCATATGTAAGACTGCATGTGAGGAAACTTCAATGGTACCTAAAAAGTGTTTGGACTCAACATTGCCACAGCCTGAAAACAATGATTACTCTCATTCCCTGCCTGCAACAGGAGTTTCGATGGTGGGCGAAGGCTTGTCACCAGAATAATGGACAGCCATTCACATTACCCCCAGCCAGGCAAAACCTAACAACGGATGCATCAGATTATGCCTGAGGGGCCCACATGGCAGGAAGATGCATTCAGGGCACATGGTCCGCAAATCAAATGCATCTACATATCATTCAAAAAGAGATGCTAGCTGTTCAAAATGCCTTGACAGCCTTCAAGGTCCTACTTCATCCGGGACAACTACTGATAAAGACAGACAACACCACTGTCATGTGGTATATAAACACGCAGGGGGGCACACATTCTTACCCCCTTTGCAGACTAGCCATGGCTTTGTGGGACACAGCACTGAACTAGCCATGGCTTTGTGGGACACAGCACTGACTTACCAAGTTCATCTGCAGGCACAATTCCTGCCAGGAAAGGAAAATACTCTGGCAGACGAACTAAGCAGAAACCTAATGGATCCCCACTAGTGGCAGCTGGATCCACAAGTCTTCAGCATGATAACAAGGAAATGGGGATGCCCGGACATAGATCTATTTGCCTCCCCTCACAACTACCAACTAAAATGATTCTGCACAAGGACTTATACCAGACAAGCATGGAAAGTGGACGCCCTATCTTTCACCTGGAAAAACCTATCATTATCTGCCTTTCCTCCACTGCCTTTCCTCCCCAAGGTACTCCTAAAGGTCAGACAGGAGAAGCCAAACATGATACTGATTGCTCCAGACTAGCCCCACCAGTACTGGTATCCGATCTTAAGGAACTTGTCTCAATGCCCAGCCTGGACCTTAACTCAAATACCTTATCTACTGTCCCAGCAAAACAATCAGATCCTGCACAGCCAACTCAGTACTCTAAACCTGGCAGCATGGTGGATAATGAAGGCATACAAAGCACACCTCTCACTAAAGCTGTGATATGTCATTTTGGAAGCCAGAAGGCCTAGTACTAGAAAATCTTATGCTGGAAAATGGAAGAGATTTTGTGCTTGGAAACCGACACAAGGAACTGATACAGCTGTACCAAATATTCCTCAGATTTTGCAATTCTTAACTGAGATGCTGGACCAAAGGCCTATCTTTTTCATCAATTAAAATTCATGCCTCTGCCATTTCGGCTCATTACAACACAGAGCCACCTATCTTTTCTCATCCTTTATTAAGGCAGTACCTCAGAGGAGCCAAAAACTTAAGGCCTCCAAGGAGATCACCAATACCTGCATGGGACCTCAACTATGTCTTGGAAAAACTCACTCTGCCTCCTTTTGAGCCAGCTGCTACTGCTGATATAAAGTTTTTATCTTGGAAATCAGCTCTGCTCCTAGCAATAACTTTTGCAAGACGAGGATCAGAGCTACAGGCACTCATGGCTGTGGAACCTTTTATCATTTTTTACCCAGACAGGGTCTCTCTCAGGACAAACCCAACATTTATGCCCAAGGTGGTGTCCAGTGTGGCTCTTAACCAAACTATTCATTTGCCAAATTTTTATCCAAAACCACAGAACAAGGCAGAGAGAATTCTGCATTCTTTGGACATACACAGACAGCTTAGATTCTATTTGGACAGAACCAAACTTTTCAGGAAGACAGAGCAATTTCTAGTGGCATATGCTGCAGGATCACAAGGAAAGGCCATCTCCAAGCAGACTATTTCAAAGTGGATAGGCCACTGCATTCGTTTCTGCTATTTACAGCATGGCAAGCCAGTGCCTAAGGGCATTAGGCCACATTCAACCAGAGCTGCAGCCACTTCAGCAGCCTTTCTCAGGGGGGTACCAACCAAAGACATTTTACAAGCTGCTACTTGGAGTTAAGTGCTCACTTTTACAAAGCATTACCATCTGCCACTCTACTCTAAATCCAGGGCAGGCTTTGCCACTGCTGTTCTGCAGGGCCACATAGCCGCTCCTAATGCTGTTTAGCTCCAGCCTCCCAACCATAGGTTTGGGAATCTACCCAAATGTAATGACTGCAACAGTGAAACATGAAGAACATAGTACAGTTGTGTACAGTTATAATAAATGTAGATGTTTGAGTGTATTCACTGTTGCAGTCCAGGTTACCCACCCACCACCCCCCTTATTTCTGCTGGAACTTATCTTTCCTTCTCTGATTGATACAACCTATGTGATGTATTTGCTTGTAGATGAAGGTAAAGTTTATATTGGTGCATGTGTTTTTATATATATAAATATGTATACACAAATTTGGCTACCCTTTAGGGGGCACCTGACATCTGGGGCAAGAAAAACTGGCGTCGGCTGCATCTTTTATACCCCTGACGACCTGACATCAGGGAAGGGGTGACAGCAAGTGACGCAGGACCCAAGACTTTGGAATTCAGGCTGACTGAGGGCAACCTGCCAGCAGGATTACCCAAATGTAATGACTGCAACAGTGAATACACTCGAACATCTACATTCATGGTAAGTGTACACAACTGTACTTTCCATGCTATAGTTGTGTTTTTTTGTAAACACATTGATCCTTCTGTTCCTTTTGAACATCCACAAACAAAGAATATTTATGAATTTGATTGCTTTGTTACTTGTAACACAGAAAATCTGGTATATTTAGCTGTGTGCATAACGTGCACTAGTTTCTATATAGGTCAGTGTAATAGAAAATTTAAGGAAATATTTTCTGAACATCTTTTTGAAATTAGTAGGAGTGCACTTACTAATTCCTTGGCTAAACATATTCATGACAATGATACAAACCATGCATTTAAATTTAGAGTGAAACAAAGGATATTTTTTAACATACAGAGTCAATGGTAGCTCTCTTCCACCATCAACAGTGGACACAATAAGGATTCAGATCAGGAAAATAATTTGCAGTACCAGAATTTCAGCCAGGTTGATTCTGCAAGCTCTGGGTTCACTGTCAGCGGCAATAATTTTAGTCCCTTTAGCAAGATTCCACATGAGAGTTCTACAGTGGATGCTAGCAACACAATGGTCAGTGCCTTCTCAACCCATGTCAGCAAAGATAAGAATCACCCAGGTATGCAAACGGTACCTTTCTTGGTGGATGCAGTCACACAGACACAACATCTATAATAAGGTCGTCCTTTCAACTTCCCTCAGCCCAAGGGCATAGTGACCATGGACGCTTCCCAGATTCGGTGGGGGGGCACTTCCTGGGGAAAAGAGTCCAAGGCACTTGGTCCCCCAAAGTGGTCAAGTTGCATATCAGAGTTCTGAAGAAGAGAGTACAACTTTTGGCATTGCAGGCATTCCCGGGCTCTCTCCCTCTCGGGGCAATTGCAGTCCAAACATACAGTATGTCAGTAGTATGGTACATCAACAAACAAGGAGGACCAGATCTTATCCCCTGTGTTGAGAAGCCCTCAGAGTGTGGCAGTGGATGATATCTTCAACTGCATTCTAATAAAGTATAATCTGGTGAAGTCCAATGTTGAGAGCAGTCAAACTGAGCAGGTCCATCTTATTACCTCATGAGTGATCTCTCAACAGCAAAGTAATGGAAATGATTTTCAGTCAGTGGGGCCAACTTTGCTGCAGTCTTTTTGCATCTCCCCTAAACAAGTGCAGCAGCTTTTTTGCCCTGATCCCCCCCAGCAGGGGAATCACTGAGGGATGCTCTACTCCACAGTTGCCCCCCCCCCAGTCTTTTATATGCTTATCCTCAGACTCTCCTTATTCCCAAATTCCTTTAGAAAGCCGCCCGCTTGAACAGCAAAGTAATTCTCATAGCACCTTACTGGCCTCTGCTGATTTGATTCCCCTTCCTTTGCCCTTATGTACTATATCCACCTTGGATTCTGGATCCAATTTCAGACCTTCTGTCTCACCCGATGGGCATAATTCACCTGGCTATGTCACATCTCAAACTAACAGCGTGGTTTCTCCAATTCCTTTAATAACAGACAACCAGTGCTGTCTTCCCCTGTCTCTTCCATACTTTTACCTTCCCATAAACCTTCTACTAGGAAACTCTACAGGAGTAAATGGAAAAGGTACGTTCATTGGGCAGAGCAGAATCACATAGACCCCTTCTCAGCTCCAGTCCATTCTGTTCTATAATTTTTAACAAGTTTATTTAATGAGGTTGCTGGTTCATCAACTATTGAAGTTCATCTCGCAGCAATTTCTGCCTTTCATGTGGTGTTTCTGAATTTTCACTGGCTTCCTCTAAACTGTGCAAAGCCTTTTTGAAAGATACTCTTCTGCTAATACCACCTTATAAAGACCCTGTGTGACCATGGGATTTAAATTTGGTACTGCAAGTCTTAATTCATTTTCCCATTGAACCTGCAGCCAGATGTGATCTTAAATTTATGACCTTGAAAACTATCTTTTTAGTTGCAATTATATCTGCTAGAAGAATTTCAGAAATTCAAGCATTATCTTCTAAGCTTCCATATTTGATTTTTTATAAGGATAGGATCACGTTACATGCCAATGCTTCCTTCTTTCCTAAGGTGGTGCCAGAATCCAGTATCATCCAGTCCATTAACTTTGCCAGTATTCTTCCCAAAATTTATAAATAAAGGGGAGTGTATGCTGTGCTTACTGGATGTTCATAGACAGTTACATTTCTAATGACACAGAACAAAAGAGGTTAGCAAGACACCTCAGCTGTTTGTTTCCTTTGACATAATAAGCTGGGCGAATCAGTTACAAAGGTTATTCTAGCTAGATGGCTGACAGATTACACTTCTTTTAGCTATAATAAATTGAATCTCCCCTTAGCAAAACCATTAAAGGCTCATTCAACCAGATATATGGCGAGTTCTGCTGTATTCCAGTCTGTCTAGAGTTTCTATGGATGATATATGTCTAGCTGCAACTTGGTCAATTCCTAGTACCTTTATCACTCATTAAAAACTAGATCTGGTCTCAAGGGAAAGAGCAGCTTTTGGCTCAACTGTACTCAAGAGTATCCTTCCTTAGAGTCCACTTAAGAATTTAGGTAACTGGGGACTCTGTCCCATTAGTTGAAGAATGAATGAATGAACGTTGGCAGCATCAGGTAAAGAAGTTATGTACTTAAATGTTCCATCTGTTTTGTCCATTTTCATTCTTCACTAACTCACCCCACCCCATCATCCCCCTCCATTTTTTCATAAATGACTTATGCAGGAATCAGATATGTCAAGGACAACTGTGCCCTTTGTGTTGAACTCCAGTTATGGCATTTCTTTTATAATCTTCCTGTCAAGCTGCAAACAAGATCTGAGAAATGTTAGGGGTGGTGTGTTGTGGGTAGGGAAGGAGCTCGAGAGTTTGTTGGACACTACAAGCTAGTATAACGACTGAGTTGCATCCGAGGATTGGATCGGATCCCATTAGTTGAGGAAGAATGAAAATGGACAACACAGATGGAACATTATGATAGGTACATAACTTTTTTTATAGTCTGTGTTCCCACTTGCACTAATTGCTATCTGTTCTTTTCTCACCTCTGTCACCCCCCCCCCCTATGAAAAATGGACTGCATGCTTTTAAACATTCATTTTCACCCATAAGGAAAAAAGTGTGTCTGGCTACCTTTAAATAAATAAACTAAATAGCATATTGTCATGTTAAATGTATTAAAGTACTAAGACTGCTGTGGTGAGACAACAACTTGTCTAACTTATGCACTTCCCAAAGTTTCATACTTCATTTTTCACTGACTTACTTCCCAGTGTAGCTTTAAAAATTATTAACACTGTACCATTTACACTTAACTCAGTAGTGTTCAGACCTGTCATGATTAATTGTTTGCACCTGCAGACTTCTGGTCTCCAAGTTAAAACATTTAGTAATGAAAAAAAAAACAGTGACTTTGCAGATGTGTGAAAGACTCTTTGTAAATTTAAAACAGAACATACTGTTTTATGGCTGCTGTCCGCTCTATCCTGGCGTACTAGATCTGGTAGGCTTTACCTGCTTGAGTCACTACTCGCAGTTCTTGTGGTTTTTGCAGCCCTGTATACTGTAATTATTGGCTGCAGTTTGCCGTTTTTATTGTGGAATATATGCACTAAGCTTTATCTACACCACGCTATAGTGCTGGTTCTGTGTTTTATTCATGATTTGCTTTCCTAACGAAAGACTGTGTACTGATGTGTATATATTTGACTACTGAAAGGCTTGTTTCGTTTCTATTTAGATGCATATTTCATAGTTTTGAACCATTTGCTTACTGTTTATTATACTGTTTAGTATAGCTATGTTATTGCCTTCTTGCCTAAACACTTGCTAGTTGCCTATTGCAGGCTTCAACTAGCTTGTATTTTCTCGCTGTTCTCAGTGTATGCTAATGGTGTTTTTAATGTGTTTTTAAGTGCGGTTTTTCTTTTAGGACATACTAACTGGCCATGTCGCTGTAGGGAATTGAGTAGCTACTCATAGTGTAACAGTCGTATTTCTTCTTCTGTTGCCTGGCGCTTTTACTTTGGCTTGCCATTTTATATTATATATATTAATATATACTTGTTGCTAGATATCTAGCTTGTTTACTTTGCCTCCTTACTGTATACATTAATTGTACCGTAGCTTACTTTATTTCCTTCACCATGCCACCCCCGCAGAGCCTGGCCACGTGCTCAGCTGGCGTTTCCTCACTCCCGATACTCATTTACCATCGTAAAGCCCTGTAACTATAGGAGTTGCATTTAGATACCTTTATTAACCACTTTTACATGTGGTTTTTGAGCTGAAACTACCCTGAAATCTTATCGCTCCTTAAGACCTCTTTTATGAGGTATCTCTGCTTATCACTTAGTTGTGCTAAAAACGCTACGCAGCAAGAAACAGGGATTTAAGTGCTAGCAACAGCTTATCTCTTGCAGGGTTTTAAATACCCTCCTATCATCTAGCGTACCTAAACCTCTAACTGTATGTTAATTACCGCTCACCAGCTACTTGCGCTTAGGCACTGTAGTAGTAGAAACAGGGAACCAAGCGACTTTAACACCTTAACTCTTGGTGGTTTTAAATTTTACCTGCAGACCCTAGTTTTTAACGGCTCCTAAGCGGTAGCTATTTATTTGCTGCTGATGCCCCTGTAAATCCCTTATTTCATCCTCAATTATCTATGCTAGTCTATTATACAATATATTTTGTAATTACCTGCACTATCTACTACACTAATTTTGTTTTTATTTCTTTTCCTATTACTGACTTACTGAAACCTCAGAGTTTATTTTAATGATGAATGATAACTGAGAAGCTGTTTATAAATGTTATACATTTTACTCTCCAGCATATTGTTATTTTATATGTACTGTCATCACTGTATTAATGCAATGAGCTAATGCTTATCAATAGGCTACCTTATTTCAACTACTAAATAGAGGATAAGTATTAGATTGGTAGTTATTCTGTTCTTTCAACTGCGTTTTTGTTGGACCTTTTTTCTCTCATGCTAATACCTGTGTAAACACTGTTCTTTTTTTTTCCTCCTTCTTACCTGCCTGTCTATCCCCAACGTTCCAGTTGAACTATACTGTTTCCAGTCTTCTTGTAAATCCTCCTGGTGCCGGAAGAACTTGCCAACCCTCTTGTGACTGATTGAAACTGCCTGTCCTATACTGTACACTGTAGCAAGGAAAGAAAAGGAAAGAAAAGTAGAGAAAGTAGGTTCTGGGCATAGATTTGTTTGCAAATTAGGCTCCTGTTCTGGTATTCCTATAAGGGTCTTATAGTTTGCCTGTGTGTGAGTCTCTAGCAGCCAGTACCTGCCCTTCTTAGCCCCCCCTCTCCCACCCTTCGTATGCTCTACTCTCCTACTTTTTAACTATTTTCTCTTCTCCCTCACACCCCTCTTGGTCTTATTCTTTATTTCTCCATTTCTTTCTCTTTTTATCTGTGCTATCTTATAGGTAGCTCCCTCCCCTCTGTTTCTGTTGTTTCGTATGCTGTTCCCTTCTGGCTCCAACTAGCCCTTACATCTGTCTACAATAGTACTCTGGCTTCCTATTCCTTTTCACCTCTATCCTAGTTTCACTCTCCATCTGCCCCCTATCTCTCTACTTTGCTCTATTCCTTGTAAGCTGCCTACTTTCCTCGTTAACTTAGACCTGCTCTTCCTCTATTTTCACTGTATGTTCACATACTGATTTTTACCTGTCTGTGCTCTATCTTCTCCCTGAACTCTGGTCTCTACTTTACCTTCTTTTTCTCACTATATACCTCTCTCACCTTACTTACCTGCATTTTTGATTGCCTCCTTTCCCATCTCTCCTTCAGCTGTTTTTTCCCGCTCCGTTCACCCTGCGGGCTCACTCCGCTCCCCTCCCTACCCCCAATTCCCACCCACCCCCAGGGGTCCTACTCTTATACCTCTCTGAACACACCCCCTACTTCTTTCTTCCAATATCTTACCCTGCTTTTTTCCGCTCCTCTGTTAACCACACCCCTTACCACCTTCTCCCCTCTTACCTCATTCCTTCCAAAATCCCTCCCTTATATCTGACCTCACAGCTCTATATTTGTCATCTACTTCATTTTTATTTTTTATTTTTCTCTTACACTACCATTTTACACCTTCTTACTACCTCTTACTGGCCCTCTTTCTCTCCTCCCTCTCCTATTAGGCTTTATATCATTTCTCCTATCTTAGCCACTTCTAGTATCTTCCTTAACTCCTACTATAATACTCTCTAACTATGCCTCCCAACTTCCCTACTATGCCCACACTTACAATTCCACTCCTTACCATCCTGTTCTCTGCATACCTTCTTACCTTCTTTGAAAACCCTCTTTCTGCCCACTCCATCTACCCCAATAAACACACATCTACCCTTACAAATACTTCTCCCATTTTACACTCCAACATTACCTTTAACCCCAACTATCTCTTACCTAAATACCACAGACTCTCCCACCTTAAGTATGTATATCCTACCAATAAGAAACTAATACTTCAAATCTTTCTAAAGAACCATTTAATAACTAAACCTAATCTTCTTACATTACAAGATGGAGACATCCACCCTAATCCTGGACCAGCTTATCCCTCTCCCAAAACTAATTCACCTAAAATCTATGACTCCCTCCTTATTGGACACCTAAACATTCATAGTATAAATAACAAAATAGCTCAATTACATGCCCTCCTTGATATTCATTCGTTTGACATTCTGTGCCTCTCAGAGACCTGGCTCAAACCAGAAACAAAAGACACTGAGATCACACCCCAAGGATATAGCATAATAAGACTTGACCGACCAAAACGTAAAGGTGGTGGAGTAGCAATTCTTTTTAAGAATCAGCTTAATATCTCTACTCTTCCAGCCTATCCTACCCCAGATTGCAAAGTAGAAGCCATCATAACAAAACTCCAAATAAACACCAAGAAATCCCTTTACATTATCTGCATCTACTTACCACCAGGAAACAATATACCCATACTAGAACCCTTTCTCAGCTGGGTATCTGCTACTTACCCCCAAGAAACTATAATTCTAGGTGACATCAATGTTGACTGGAACACTATCAATGCAGATAATCCTTCCTCTCATATGAACCTATATGGTTTCACCCAGACTATTACTTCAACCACTAGAATCAACAAGCCTAACAATAAAGAGAGTATTTTAGACTGGATACTCATAAACAAAATCAAACACGCCTACAAAGCAGGAACCCTGCCTGATGATATAAGTGATCATGCTTTAACCTTTATTACTAGAGAAAGAACTGATTTCCCAAACCCCCCTAACATTCAAAAAATACGCTCTACTAAAAATTTAACATAGACCTATTTCAAAATGAACTCAGCAAATGCAACTGGAGCCCCCTGAAATCTCTTCCCCTTGAAAATGCAGTATCATACTTTAATACCACTTTTTTATCCATTCTCAACAAACATGCTCCTGAACGCACCATCAGAATGAAACCCAATATTGCCCCATGGCTCTCTAAAGAAACTAAAAAGCTAATTCTCTCCAGAAATAAAGTCTGGGCAAAATGGAGAAACCATAGAAATTCCCTTGACCTTCTTCATTTCCGCCAACTTAGAAACTTGACTAAAAAAGCAATAATTACTGACAAAAATACCTACTATTGCAAACTTCAACGAACTCATCATAACAACCCCAAACAGTTTTGGTCATCTATAAATAGACTCCTCTCCCCAGGAACATCCAAAACTCCCACCCCTCTCAATGCCGACCCAGATACTCCCCACCTCACTGCAAATGCTTTCAACTCTTTTTTTACTGACACTATTCTATCACTAGCTAAACAACTTAGCACTAATAACTCCAGCCCACCTATAAACCAAAGACACACTTCAAATAACTTTAAAATACAACCTATTCCTACATCTTTCATCTCTAGACTTATCCACAAACTGAAACCTTGTACCCCTTCTGCTGACAAGCTCCCTTCACTTTTTCTCCAAAAAGCTGCCAAAGAAATTGCATATCCAGTATCTATACTTATAAACAGGACAATCCAAGAGGGAACCATCCCAGGCATCTGTAAAATATCCCATATTATCCCTTTACATAAAGGTGGAAACTCCATTGAGTACTCAAACTATAGACCAATTGCCCTCCTTTCTCCCTTAGCAAAAATAATGGAAAGATGTATTCACCAACAACTTTTACAGCATCTCTCTCAAAACAACATAATAGCAAACTGTCAACATGGTTTCAGACCACATCACAGTACTACCACTGCTCTCCTATCATTTGTAGATACTATCAACAGGAACCATAGCGACAACCTTCTCTCTTCTGCTCTCTTCATTGACCTCTCTAAAGCTTTCGATATGGTCAACCACTCCATTTTAATTAACACTCTTACATCCCTCTCCTTTGATAATCTTGCCATTAACTGGTTTACATCCTACCTTGGCAATAGACAGCAAGCAGTTCGTTGGGAAAACCAAATTTCCTCACTCATGCCCGTTTCCATCGGTGTACCTCAGGGCTCCATTCTAGGACCTCTTCTCTTCTCCCTGTTCATCAATGATCTTCACTTAGCAATTCCTCAATCTACCTGCATTCAATATGCAGATGACTCCACCCTTATCTGCTCTGCTTCATCTCCTAATGAACTTTCATCTATTACTCAAAATGTCTTCAACACTGTAGAAACTTGGTTCACCAGACGCAACCTCCTCCTCAATGCCAAAAAAACTAAACTTCTCCTTTTCTCTCCTAGCACTAGGTCCACCCCCTTGGACTTCACCATCTCCTCAAATAATGCCACTCTCATTGCTCCTGATCCAACAACAAAATTATTAGGAATAACAATTGATAACAACCTCTCCTTTGACCAGCATATCAACAACACCATTAAAACAGTCAATAGAAAAATAGGAAGCCTATATAGAATTAAACCTTTCCTAACATCATCATCCAGAGCCAAGATTGCCCACTCTCATCTTTTGTCTACTCTTCTTTATGCCTCACCAATTTTACTAGCCTTAGGAAAGCCAACCTTAAGAAAGTGGCTACTTGCTAGAAGAAGATTGCCCGGTTTGCCACTAGTAACCCTTTTAGAACTCATCACTGTATTAACCTGAAACTTCTAGGCTGGCTTGAACTACAAAACCTTCTGTTAATCCCTCAACTCACTATCACCCATAAAATCTTATACCAACCAAACAAAACCCCTATTCTTTCTAAACTTTTAATCCCTTATAACAACCTAAACTCCCTTCGCTCATCCAGTAAACTTATGGCTACTATAACAAATACTTATAATTCTGCCGGTGACTCTCTTCAATAATACTGTAGGAAGGAACTGGAATCTGCTTCCTAGCGACATAACACTTACTACATCTCTGCCTCTCTTTAAACACAAAATCAAAGATTACTTCCAAAACCACTGGCTCTGTTCCTGTTCAAAACCTGACTAATCCTTTACCTCCTCTGCGCTTTCCTACTACTCTGCACTTTCCTACTACTTTACTTTCCCTCTCTCTTTACTGTATCTGCTTCAGTCTACCTCCTTTTAAAGTATTTTGTTTCTTCTTTCCTCTATGCTAATCTGTCACTACTTTCCCTTCTCTTTTCTCATACTGCTTCCCTTCCTCCTCTCCTATTTTAGTGCTTCTCTTTCTCCTTCTGTTACTAAGATTAGTTCTTTATAATATTATTAATCAATTTTGCTCTCTGTTTTGTGCCTTGTTCTTGATGTTATTTCAGCTACTTAATGTTATTTTTAGAAATGTGATCCTCTCTTTGTATATATCTGTTATTGGGTACTATATTTTTATTTATCTTTTCATCTATGATGATTTTGTCCATTTGCTTGTCTATTGTAACGTTTTTTGTTCAAATTTATGTGGAGCTTTTCTCCCCGGGCCTCTACTGAAAATGGAAATGTATCCAACTAGACTAGCCCGGTCAACAAATGTAAAATAAAATAAAATGTTTAGCCCTTTCATGATTAATTGCTTGTACCTGTAGACTTCTTCTTTCCCACTGAAAGCCCTCACTACTGGAAAAATAGTGAATGACTTTGTAAATACAAAAAAGAGCTACCATTGTCCATGTCATTTATCATTTTATTTTATTTTTCGATCCTATTTGTGTAAAAAATGTGTCTCTTGCTTAAACCAAGGGCATTACGTTAGATATCCGTATGTTTAAAAACAGGGTAATTTATTATCTTAGTCCTGCATGTCATGTGATCAGTAGATTTTACACAAATAGGATCGAAAAATAGTGAATGACTTTGTAAATACAAAAAAGAGCTACCATTGTCCATGTCATTTATCATTTTATTTTATTTTTCGATCCTATTTGTGTAAAAAATGTGTCTCTTGCTTAAACCAAGGGCATTACGTTCGATATCCGTATGTTTAAAAACAGGGTAAATTATTATCTTAGTCCTGCATGTCATGTGATCAGTAGATTTTACATCCCCCACCCCAGCAGCCCTAGATGACAATATTATATTAACTTTAACTTTCTTCTGCCTTACGTATAGTGTAAAGCCTGGATACCTTCAGAACTAAGAAAAGGTTTTTCTTGCTTTAATGTATTTAATATATACCACGGTCACTAATAAGACAGGTGTATGTTAAGTCATCAAATGGAAAAATTGCCGAATAAATCAAAACTGGCATTCAGCAAAACTCCTCATATGGTGCCCCCCGCATACCCCACTAATTATATATACCAACTCCAAGATCACAGTACAGTGGAGAAAGGACAAATTTCTTGATCCCTATTGTAATGCAGTCTTACTCGAACAGCTCCTTGAACAGCATGCTTAGTGAAACATACCGTTTGATGCTTTTTCCATTCGATGACTGAATATAGACCCGATAAGACCACCCACATCTCACATTTAAAATGCCACTTGACTGCACACTGTACAAGATTGTTTTACAGTCATACCTCTCAACCTGTTACCAGAAGAAATCTGGACAAAGCCTGACATACTGGGGGGGGGGGGCAAAGGCCCAAAAAAATAGGGACACTTTTTAAATATTGCTTTTATAAACTTAGAAAGTTGATAAAATAACAGATTTGTGTTAGCATGCATTTTTCTGAAGGATATGAAGTCTGAAACTCAAGTGCATGTCATTATTTAGTGAGTTCAATCCTTAGAGCATCCTGGTGATTTGTCAAAAAAACACTGTTTTTCTGAGGAACACACCAAAAATATGAAGCAAAGACTGGACATTTTGCAAAAATCTGTACAGTTGAGAGGTATGTTTACAGTGTGTCATGCAGTTTATATTATGAATGCTCTACACTCAGCTAAACACTTCCTGTACTCATATCTAAATTTGCCAGCTACCTTGATAAAAAAAAAAAACTCGGCTGTCCCCTTAACATGATTTAGAGACAGCCTTGCATTCCTTTGTGTACATATTGTAAATGTTTACTCAATTTTATATTACTCATCTCCACTGGAACATGGTTTACTCATAGTATATGTACCTTACTACTGTTCACTCATACACATCACTGCTGAGTTTATTTGATTTTTACTGTATCTGTCATTTCCCTATTACTTCCTTGTCTACATTGTTCTAAAACTTCCTGTCTACATACCATAATCTGTCTTCTCCATGCCCTAATTCACCGGCATTTTCTTCTCTCCCTCCTTTCCCACAGCTTTAACCATCTTATTCGATATACCCTGTATATGTTCTGCTACCCTTACATTATAATGGCTTTGCCAATAAATCTTTCTATTTTTTCCTATACCAACTGTGTTATTCTGTTTGTATGTCCTTGCCAGTAAGTTGTAGTCTTTAATTTCCTGTTGCAAGAACAGTAATTTGATTGGATTACTTATGCCTGTGATTGCCCCAATATAGTATTTACTGGGGTTTCTCTTTCTGCGCCTCCACTGAAAACTGGTATTGTTGCCCATCTGGACTTTGTCAATAAATAAATAATGACATTTTTAAACAAATAATAACAGAATTGTTTTACTTACAGTTACTTGTTCAGTCCCTTCAGTACCGTTTGAGCATTAATGACTTAAAGTTGGATATATATTTTACCCTCCACCCATCAGTTTAATTGAGTCATCAGTATTAAAGTCTTTCTTCAGTCACTTCTTTCTAAAGACATGCTTCATATATGTTCCGATATCTGTCAGGATTGATGCGTTGTTCTCTTTATTCAATAATTTTGCAGTCTTGCTAAGCTTTTTGATCCTGTACACCTCACAAAACCAGTGTCTGGTTCAACATCAAGTTACTTCTGATTCTTCTCATCAGTTCCTGTGGGTTTTTTTCTGTCACACAAGTAGTTTCCTTTGGAACAATGAAAAGGTTTCACTGGCAGTGTCTCTGGATGGGCTTTTCTACTGTAAGAAGAATAAGAAGCAGAGTTCCATTCTCCTTGCTGGCTCACCCATTAATCTTCCAGGAAAGATATGCTGATGAAAGCTGGATACACCAACTTGAATCTCATACTTAACCTCTCAACATTTCTTGATTGATTGGATAAACTTGAATATTTTCTGTCTGGTATACAGTTAATAATTTTCCTTTAATAATCTGCTGTCCCCAGTTTTTAATACTTTGCCCTTCTTCCACAGCTTTGTCCGGGACAACTCTGTTGGTATGATTGTATCTTTGCTACGGTAGGTCTTAAGTGGCTGCATTCTCATTTCAGAGTTGGTGCATGTACACAATATGCCATGTCAGTTAATAAAGCCTGCTGTGAAATACCAGTTCAGTTGCTTATTTTTACTTTCATAAAATTAATGCACTAAGTTCCTTCTAGTTTCTTTGGTACTTCAAAAATCTCTCTTTTTTCCCTCTGTGTCTTCTGTCTTTTAACTGTATTTTTTGAAACAGCTGTTCTCAGTCTCAGTCAGTATTTTTTTTTCAGGTCACCTGCAGATTTTTGCAGTTTTATAATTTCACCTGAATAACTAGTCAAAACTGCTTCTATTTTTTCCAGCCTTTTGTTGTTTGACTTTGTATATTCCATCAATGTTTCACTAATTTTAAACATCTCTGAGTACTGCTGATTTATTTATTTTGTTTAATTTACTGGAAGCCATCTTCGGTAATAGAGTTGAAATTTGAATTGCTTTTTACTGAATAGCTGTAAGATTCTTCCCAACTGTTTTTTTCTCTTACTTTCTCCAAGTTTATTCTTTGGTGACATCCAGGCAGTGCATTACTGGTCAGTAGCTTGAGTTTTACCCAAGTTGGAAGATTTTTACTGGCTTTTTTCCCAGTGAGAATACTCTAATCAGTCTTTTGATCAGTGTGCAGCCATCATGGAAGACTCCACCCAGGGTTGCTAGATGTCCCTATTTTGAGTGGGACAGTCCCAGGATCAGCAGCCCGATTCTGAGTACCGTACTGCCGGTTAAAATCCCGGCAAAACAGCTTTGCGATTTATGGTTGGTCCTTATGCCTGTATACAAACCAATCATAAATTGCACAGTGGAGCCACTTCTGTTCAGTGCGGAACAGCAGGCTGTTCCATATTGAACAGAAGAAGCTGTGCTGTGCAAATTGTTGACTGGTTCGTATACCGACATATGAGCAAATCAAAAATCGCAAAGCGGAGCCCCTTCTGCTTAATATGGAACTGCTTGTTTTTTTTTTTTTTTTTTTTGGGTCTTCACTTAGCATGAAAAAACTTTTTTTTTGTCCCTACCTGGCCCTTCAGAAATATGGCAACTTTGGCTCCACCACATTTGCAATCTTGAGAACTTTTTTGGCTATATTTTAGCATTGTAGTGAGTTCCCTGAGCTTGCTTTGACTTGAAGAGCCATAGCAAAGAAGCAGTGCTGGCCTCCTCCTCATTAGCCAAATCTTATGAATTTGTAGATCTTCCCAGACAACAGTTCCACTCAGAGACTAAGCTATCTTTGCCGAACTGTTGACACAGACCCCTGTTGTACTTCTCAAGGGGGTTGTAAAGGTTGATCACACATTTGAAATGCGTCCTAAGATTGGAGGTTTTACACATTTGTTAGATCATCTTAGTTCCAAAGAGGTTGAAAGGCTTCCTTCTGAATGGTGAAATAGGAAGATAGAACAACTGTTCATCTAATTTGCTCAGAGGAGTAAATAGCTGGCATTCACCTTATAGCCTTGTCTAAGTACTTTCTATTACTTTTGTTATTGGCAGGGGTGGCTCATGCTATCGGTCTGCAGCCCTCCCACCTAGAAATAAAAGAAATAAAAAACATTAAACATAAACTTTAAAAAATATATATTTTTCTATTTTCACGGAGTACCGGAACTGCCGCGCATGCGCGGACACACTGCCCTGCCCCGCAGATGCCCAGGAATCTCTGCAAACTCTGACTGCCACTCAGGCAGTCCAGATGCAGAGAAGGTATTTTCTGCCCTGCAGATGCCCAAGATGCCATGCGGTAGACGACCGCACAGAAGAGAGGAGCTCCGGACTGCTTGTGCCGCAGACAGGCCCAATCGGGAGAGAGGTAACCATGGATTCGAGCGCAGGACCAATAAGGAGTGAGGTAAGTTCTCCTGCAGGGAAACATTACGTTGAGCACGGGTTTGCTTTGCTGTGAAAATGGAGGTGGATTACTTTGAGGGTTTGCTGAGAGAATGGAGTGCTTTCCGGGTTTGCTTTGCTGTGAGAATGGAGGTGGATTGTCGAGGGTTTGCTGAGAGAATGGAGTGCTTTCCGGACCCATTTACAGGTAAGGGGTGTGTGTGTGTGTGTGTGTGTGTGTGTGTGTGTGTGTGTGTGTGTGTGTGTGTGTGTGTGTGCAAAAGCTTGAGTAGTTGCAATCTCTGAGAAACAGTGGATGTGACCTATTTCAACTTATGCAAGGCACTTGCTGCTGTAGTACACAACCTTTAGTGTACAGATCAGATGTGGAGCAGGTCCTGGGGTGGTAGGACAGCACAAAACTGGCTAGACAATAGGACACAGAAAGTCATGATAAATGGAGTTCACTGAGATGTACATGTGATAATCAGTGGGTTACAGCAGAAGTCAGTAACGCATCTAGTCATTTCCATTATCTATAAATGACCTTGCAGAATGCCTGGATAGAAAGTTTTCCCTTTTTAATGATCATATAACATCTTGTAATATGGTTCATACAAAAGGTGGTAAAGAAATGAGATGAAGCTTAGCAAAATTTGAAGAATAGTCTAAAACAATGTAACTTAAATTTAATGTTAAAAGAAGATTCCAGAAAAGAAATACAGAGCTGGATGTCAACAACAAAACAGAAAGTAACCCGGAGGTAGTCACAGCAAATGACTTAAAGATAAGTAAGCAGTGTGAGCAAGCAGCAATGATGCAAATGGAATAATGCAATGCACAGCAAGAGGCATCAGCAACATGAAACAAGAAATTACCATTCTCCATCAGCAGTGTGTAAAGCTAATTCCAGAGTACTGAATGCATTTCTGGAGACCTCACTATT
The DNA here is from genome assembly GCF_019279795.1 of Protopterus annectens. Taxonomy (NCBI): domain Eukaryota; kingdom Metazoa; phylum Chordata; order Ceratodontiformes; family Protopteridae; genus Protopterus; species Protopterus annectens. The sequence continues at coordinate 435,745,721 of NC_056728.1, forward strand.
TAAAGGCTACAGAGGCAATATTTTTCATTTATTTATTTATTTATTTCATTTATTTATACTTTTGTTCCTGGGTTATCTGCTAAGCTACACCCATTTCTGTTGATGGCCAGGGAAACAATTCTGAGGACAGGAACAAAAACGGCAAGAGGCTTGCATAAAAACACACACAAAAAGAAATTTAAATAATGCATATGTGTATTTGTTGACTGGATAAATAAAATGGCCATTCTCAGGGCCATAAGGGCAAGGATAAATGCAATATATATAACCAACAATTTAGTGGAGCCAATCAGCTATCATGTTCTTGTAGTGGGAATAAACCAGGGGACTTTCAAAAATCCACACATATACAGATATAACATGAAAATCCCATATAGAGGTTTAATGCTATAATGAAATGAGACAAAGAAGGAACATGATAGATGCTTCAAGTATCTGAAATGAATCAACAGAGTGCACGTGAGCACTGTCTTTCAATAAAACAGATGAATGAGGACAAGGTCACTGTCTGGAGACAGAGATGACAGTTTAGGAGTGATATTAGGAATTATTATTATAGCATAAAGGTGGCAATGGATTAAACAATCTTCATGAAAACACAGGGAGGTTAAAATCATATTAACTAACTTATAAAATGCAAGGAGCAACTATAGCACCATCCTTACAATGACTTGGGAGTGGTAATAAAATATCAACTGAATTTGACCATCAGGTTATCTGGGGTCTATGGCTAAATACTGAGTAATTTTCCATCAGAACAACTTCTGACAAAATGTGGTTGGCATTGCACATAATTGATTTGAATTTAAAAAAGATAAAAAGTAGCATTTTTTTAAGGGATCACCTTCTTTTCACCCCACACCCAATGTCTTTAAATGCACTAACTCCAAGATTGTGCAAGACTGGGGAAAAGGAGAAACTTCTGTACTCCAGTGTTATACAATCTTCTCTTTGGTTGGTAGCTTTTGATTAAACATGGCAATCAAGTCCCATTTCACCAAAACACTACTCATCCCTGAAGGGCTCATTGTTATCTTATAAGAGCATACCAGGAAGAACATGTGGCCCTTATTTACTGACAGTCTCATGTTTAAATCCTAAATTAAAACATTTCTTCCTCAAAACCTTTAATTTTCAGTAAAGCATTGTATTGTTTTGTACTGTAAAATGCAAAATAAAACTTTTAAATGAAGTCCAAATCATCATAGAAGTAAAGCAGTATGCACATTAGTGTTTATGGTAAATGGAGTAAACTAGCCAAGTAATGGATCATTGGAATGGCTGCAGGGGGGAGGCTCCATTTGACCATGATTTTGTGAGGGGGAAGGGCGGCAAATTAAGACAGCCCCAGCTGAACTATACCTCCCAACTGTCCAGATTTTCAAAGAATTAATAGATTTTTGCTTCTTATTTTTGGTTTGTTCCTCATAAAATTTGTGGTTTTCTGGCAAATCATTTAGGAATTAAGTCACTAAATAATGACACACCGAGTTTCAGACTTCATAACCTTCAGAAAAATGCATGCTAAAGTAAGACATGGTATTCTATCAACTGTTTATACAAGAGCAATTTTTAGTACTGTTTATATGTTCCCCCAATATATTTGGCCTTGTTAGTTTTATTGCATTAACAGGTTGAAAAGTACATGCAAATAAATTGCTTTATAGAATTAGGCATAGCCAAACCTCTCAACTGTCTCCGATTTTGGCTCAAAATGTTGCTCTTCCCCCTAATAATCCCTCCGCAAAATAGCAATTTTGGAAGAAAACATGGAGGGTTTACAATTAAGAAATAACTGTAGTAATCAGAGTTATAGATTACTTTTATTTTAGAAATGCATGTAGATTCTTTTTTGTCAGCTGCTCAAGTTAGCAGTACTAATATTAAAGTGTCCCTTCTTTGACAGGTTCCCAGCTGTATTGTGTGGCTATTTTATATTTTTGCATCACATTTGGTCCATTATTCATAAAATTGTGGGGTTTTTTTGGCAAATTAGTGACAAATCATTAAAGACTGAAGTTAGAAAATAATGACAGACATTTGAGTTTCAGATTTCATACCCTTCAGAAAATTCATACTAATGCAAGACCTATTCCATTATATTTCTAAGTTTATAAGAGCAATATTTAAAAAATGTCCTTATTTTTGGGCCTTTGTCCCACTTCTATGTATGGCTTTGTCCAGATTTCTTACTCTTGAGGTTGAGAGGTATGACAAATGTGTCAGGGCCATCACAGTCAGCCAGAGACATTTCAAATTGTGACATACTTGTTGCACCCCACTCCCCCATGTAGTGACTCTGGATGTGTCCAAGCAAGACAAGAAGTAGTTATGCAGTGTATCCCCCCATCCAAGGTAGACACAAGTACTACAGTGGCTTTTCATCTGTCCTTGATTTTGCAGAATGGTCTGGTTTGTCATATTTTTGTACTGTTGATTTATGCTTATTACTCAAAGTGTCTGTTGCTCTGTGTTTAAGTAGCAATGCTGTAATGACCATCAGGTAAGCTTGTCCGAGATCGTAAGATGCAAGTAAACTTTTATAAGCATACTGTTAAAGAATTGCCAACATTGAAAGCCTTTCTGTTGTTGCCATGCAGAGAATACTTAACTAGATAATGTATAAGCCTTGGGTATTGAAATGCATATGACAGTATTTGTAATAAAGGACAGGATTACATTATTTTAAGAAGCTCATTACTCTTGTTGGAGACTTCCAGTCATCTCTGCAGGCTTTACCCGTAAACTAAACAGAATGCCAATCATGTGTGGTCCATAACCTGTACAGTAATCCTTTAAGCAATGTATCTTGAGCTTGTTTCTTGTTTGCTTTTCATTTTTTACTTTGATCATGTTTTACCCATGAAACAAGTAGATAGTTGTCAGGCAGCAGGTCTTTTTTGGATAAGAAACATTTTTACAAGTGGGAGCATCACAGAGATTTCTACTTTCAGTGTGTTACTTGGTACTTTAATAAAGCTGAATATAAATGATAATTAGAACTACAGTGCAAGGAGAAGTGGTTTGAGTTGAGTGCTGCTTGTTTTTCTTATACTTGATTTTGACTGGCATTCCAGTAATGTATTTAAAAAGTAATTTTATTTTTCATGCCTCACAACCTTTTTGTCTCCATCTAGATATTAAGTAAGCTGTCATGCAGCCAATGCACTGAAATAATTTTATTCTTCTACACTTCATTTTGTCTCGATTGGACTGTCATAATGACGCTTTGGCACCCAGGGCAGCGTATTTAATTAAAGTTAGTTTTTGTGGTTTTGAGCATAGCTCCTCCCCTTTCTAGTTGGCTGCACCCCTTCCCATTGACTCCACCCATTCAGCTGTCTTCTGCAGCCCCCCTTTGATTTGAAGTCACCAGCCGCCACTGGTTATTGGGTGTTTGTTTTCTCTTTCATTAATAATATAATCACATTCCACTGCACTCCACTCCACTACAGGCATGGCTGATTTTTGAGGCTGCTTTAAAAAGTCACTTTATGGACAAAATGCCAGAAGGTAGACTTTCTCTGGTACTTCAGACTGAGCCTTTTGAGGTTTTCATATTAACATTTCTCCAGCTGCTACTTTCACACTGGTGATTGTACTGTTTCTTATTCAGCGCAGTTGAAGTCTTTCCAAGGGAGGTCCTGTTCGGTGCAGTAAAGGTATTCTTACAGTATCAGTTAATTTTTGAGGAAACACGTTTTAGATGAATGATAAACACCCTCCATCCTTTCCCTTTTATTGGATTGTCCTTCATCTAGTGGTGGTTGTTGAAGTGCTGTATAAGCTGGGCAAGTATATATTTATCACTTTTAAATCTTACATGTTTCAAACATTATTTTTTTCTTAATTTGCAAGAAATGTATTCACTCAGTTGAGATGGCAGGTTCAGGGGCTGTGTTGTGTATGCTCTTCTAGTACAGTCGAAAACATTATAGGATGTGTTAGCATAAGACTGCTGGGGCTCTGAGCATGAGATCTTTAGAGAAAAATAATGCCAATTTGGAATGGAAGACGGGATGAACCCTGCTTTAGACGTGCTAAGAATGGTACCTTTTTAGATCAGGTAATAACAGTATGAATGCATCCGTTATTTACATACAATTTACAATTCCAAATTTTGGAGAGCAAATTGTATGTCTGCATACCATGGTTTGCCCTTCTGGGAAACAAAGTAGGATCAGTGACTATTTTAAAAACTTTCTCATATCTCTCTTTTGTGAGTCTTCTTGGATACTTATGGAATCGATTTCTTGAAGGGGGGGGGGGGTTCTGCTACTTGTTTTGTGTCTGTTCCTTCATAGTTTGCTGACATGCATGGGATCTTCTCAGTAAAGAAATACAGGTGTTACTTATGAGCATAATATAATGCAGGAATGTTGTAATGTGTTGATCTGATGACTAAATTGCTTTCAGTTATTTTGAGTTACTAAAGCCATACCTGTTTAAAGTAGTTTCTGTCACTTGAGCATTTTTTATATAAAGTTAATTAAGAACTGTTTTATACTTTTTACAAGAATGGCAAGGTTAAAAAAAAGTAATCATTTTCTTTTTCAGGTCCGTCTTTTAGTGAGTGACAGTGAACTGTCTGACTCATTCTCTCTTGATACAGTTGGCAGCCATGGAAATGTTAGATGTAAAGGCAAAAATCGGGAATACCAGGTAAGATGGAAAAATGGCTGCATTGCTTAAGTATTAATTAGAGTTTGATGTATCATTTTATAGGAACAGTGAATTTGACTAAATAAATGTAAACATTTTTTTAATAGGTTGGTGTGAAAATAGATTCCACTACTTTTGCTCTGACCCGTATTGTCACATTTACGCCATTTTATATGTTGGAAAATAGAACCAAACACATGCTACAGGTAATTGAAGAGGGCAAGGAAGACTGGATATCTATCGCATCACAACAAGTAAGTTTTACATCAGGAGTTTAATATTGGTGCCTTTAAAGTCAATACACTGAAGTTAAAAGCTAAATAGACTGAATTCTAAACATCTGAAACAGTAGACTGATTTTTATTTGTATAACTTAAATTTGTAGCTATAGCATCAGACTTTTTATAATGATTGACTGTAACATTTCTCTTCATTATTGTGGACTTTCAGCAACTGTTTTTAATTTTTTTTGTTTGTTTTGTGTGTGTGTGTGTGTGTGTGTGTGTGTGTGTGTGTGTGTGTGTGTGTGTGTGTGTGTGTGTGTGTGTGTGTGTGTGAAGATTTTATATAACATGCATTTATTTTTTTAAGCAACTGTTTATTTTCTTGAATTTTTACCGAGAGTGTGACAGTCGTTATATTTTTAGCATATTTCACTCTTACTTATTTTATGCAAGCAGCATTGGTGTTACTTGAGCCTGAAGTGTGCATGTCATATGAATGAGGACCTATTATTGACCTTTTGCCACTTTCAGCATTTTGGATCCCTACTACTATATATTACCATTGTTAGATTGGGTGCAAAAGGCTGAGGTTCAATTTAGGCCCTCTTTCCTGGCACTTCCTCATGAGTAGAATTGACTTGTTAAGAGGAGCCAGTGCCGCCAAGAGATGACACTCATCTCAGGCAGGGGTCCCTTCATTTGGCACTTGATGCCCAGGAAGCATATAGTTACTATCTCAGACTGTTACTCAAGACTTGCACTTTAATAATCTTAAATAGAGCTCTGTGAGTTAATACCACATCAATATGCAGCAAGCTTATCATTACGTCAGACTTGTGGGAGTCTGGCCTCACATTTTTTTTCAGAAAATGGTTAGATGGTAACTTGACACTTACCAGGAAGTCAACAGTGGTTCTTCTGGGATTATAGCAATACAGAGCCACGGGGTGAGTTTTTTGAGATCGTTGCATGAAATTGTCCAAATGTCTATATTCCTGTGGGACAGCCAAATCTTTTGTATGTCTTGGGTCAAGAACAGATTGTAGACGTTTTTTTTTTTTTTTTTTTTTTGGTACTCTACCTGGGAAAGTCACATTTTTTTCCTGTAAGGTTTCACATAATTTCTCACTGGCTCTTTTTTGTTACCATAAATATGTTTATGTTGAATTCATGTCTTTTACTAAAGAATCCCTCTTGATTTTGAAAGAATTCAGATTTGTTCGGTCTACTACTACCTCTTCCACTCATCTAAGAGAACATTTGTATGATTTGATCTTCTAACTTGCTGTGGTTTTCTCCAAGATGTTTGTGATACCAGCCTGTGTCTGTGACTGCCAAGCAGGTCTGTTTCAGCTTGGAACACACTGTTTGGTAGGTTAGTAGATGTTGTGCTGGTCTTGTAACTTGTAGTAATCTCTTTCTTGTGCTTTATGATATCACTGTGTACTGCATTGCAGATAATCTTTTAGAAAATGGTTGTAGTTAACCAGGTCATTTTTAATACTCTAGATTAAAGTGTTGACCGTGCAAATGACTAAAGTTCTGAGTTGCTACTGAGTTCCTTCCTGTGCCCCAGGGTACAGGGTTTGATTACATCTACCTTCCTTTGCCTACTGTGCGATTCTGAGCAAGTCTGTTAACCAAACAGTGCTTCCAGTTTTTTATTTTGACATTTGTTAACCGGGTTAGTCCAACTGGGCCAGAGACCCATTTTCAGTGGAAACCTGAGGAGAAAAACTCTGATACAGACAATTTAAGGTACATAAAATTTACACTCCAATATAAAAACATTTACAGTACATAGTTTAATGTTAATACTACTGCGAAATATAACAGTCATGATTTTATTTTATCATCTTCTTTCGGCTGCTCCCTTTAGGGGTCGCCACAGCAGATCAACTGTTTCCATTTCTTCCTGTCCTCCTCATCTTGCTCTGTCACACCAACCACCTGCATGTTCTCTCTCACCACATCCATAAACCTTATCTTAGGCCTTCCTCTTTTCCTGTTACCTGGCAGCTTCATCTTTAGCATCTTTTTCCCAATATACTTTGCATCCCTCCTCAGCACATGTCCAAACCAACGTAATCTTGCCTCTCTGGCTTTGTCTCCAAACCTTCCAACCTGGGTTGACCCTCTAATATACTTATTCCTAATCCTGTCCATCCTCTTCACACCCAGTGCAAATCTTAGCATCTTCAACTCTGCCACGTCAAGCTCTGACTCCTGCCTTTTTGTCAGTGTCACTGTCCCCAAACAATATAACATCTCATTACCCTCTTGCAGACCTTCCCTTTCACTCTTACTGGTACTCTGTCACAAATCACTCTTGACACTCTTCTCCACCCACTCCATCCTGCCTGTACTCTCTTCACCTCTCTTCCACACTCACCGTTACTCTAAACTGTTGATCCCAAGTATTTAAACTCATCCACCTTTGCCACCTCTACTCCCTTAGCCTTTGCCACCTCTCTCTTTGCCATGCACCTCATCTCCTTATACTCTTGTCTACTTTCTTCATCTCTCTGACAGTCCCACGTCTTCTTCGCCAACCTCTTTCTCTGTATACTCTCCTGTATGTCTTCTTTCCACCACCAGGTCTCCTTGTCCTCCTTCCTCCTTCCTCTTTCCAGATGTCACACCAAGCACCTTTCTAGCCATCTCTCTTACTAGCTCTGCTGTAGTTACCCAGCTATTCGGTAACTCTTCACTGCCACCCAGTGCCTGTCTTAAGTCTTCCCTGAACTCCACCTCAAAATTACCCTTTTTCAATTTCCACCATTTGATCCTTGGTGCTGCCCTCACACTCATCCTCCTCTTCTTGATCACCAAAGTCATCCTACAAACCACCATCCTGTGCTGCCTAACTACACTTTCCCCTGCCACCACTTTACAGTCTCCAATCTCCTTCATACTGGACCTTCTACTTAAGATATAATCCACCTGTGTGCATCTTCCTCCACTCTTGTATGTCACCCTATGCTCCTCCCTCTTGTTAAAATACGTATTCACCACAGCCATGTCCATCCTTTTCGCAAAATCCACTACCATCTGACCTTCTGCATTCCTTTGCTTAACACCATACCTATCAATCACTTCCTCATCCCCTCTGTTCCCTTCACCAACATGCCCATTGAAATCTGCTCCAATCAGCAGTCTCTCACCCTTGGGTACAGTCATCACCACTTCATCCAACTCACTCCAAAATTTTTCTTTCTCATCCATCGCACACCCAGCTTGTGGAGCATATGCACTAACAACATTCATCGTTACACCATCAGTTTCCAGCTTTATAAACATCACTCTATCCGACACTCTTTTCACCTCCAAAACACTCTTAGCATACTGTTCCTTCAGGATAACCCTTTTGCCATTTCTCCTCCCATCCACACCATGATAAAACAATTTGAACCTGCCTCCGATACACCTAGCCTTGCTCCTCTTCCATCTGGTCTCTTGCACACACAGTATATCAACCTTCCTTCAGTCCATCATATCAGCTAGCTCTCTCCCTATACCAGTCATACTGCCAACATTCAAAGTTCCGACCCTCACTATCACAGTCCTAGCCTTTACCTGCCTTCGGGCATGCCTTCCCCCTCTTCTCCTCCTTCGGCCAACAGTAGCCCAATTTCCACCAGCACCCTGTTGGCCAACAGTACTGGTGGCGGTTGTTGTTAACCCGGGCCTCGACCGATCTGATGTGTATATCTGTACTGTTGTCCGCATGTATGATTTGGCAAAATTTTACGCCGGATGCCCTTCCTGACGTATCCCTCCCTATTTATCCGGGCTTTGGACCGGCACAAAGAAATGGACTGGCTTGTGCATCCCCAGTGGCTGGGTTCGTCATGGTTTTATTTTATACAATGAAAAAATAAGCAGCAATTGATCTTACATAGAGAGAGCTATTGATATAGTGCGTTAAGTAATAGAGAGAGGTATTTAGATATGAGAGAGGAATATTTACATATGTACATGTGGTGAAGCAGTAGGGTAAGGGTGCAATTTGTAGTTGGACTATGTGAAAAAGGGAGGTAAACTAAGAGGTGGATTAGTAAATAGAGAGGTTGGAGTAAAACAGTAAGGTTATGTTGAATTCATCAGTGTAGTAGGTTAGGTGGGGTCATTACAGGGGCAAGATTTGTTATTTAGTAGGTGAAGTTTAAGTTATTTTTTGAATTGTTTAGGATGGGGAATGGATCTAATATGAGCAGGGAGTTTGTTCCAAGCTTGGGCTATAGTAAATTTATAAAGTAACTTACCAACATTTTTGTATGGTCGGCAAGTGTCAGAGTTGTTGGCTAGAGGTGCGGAGAATATTGATTAGGTGTGTACCAAGATACCAAGGTGGAGAGGGAAGTGCAGGAGGAAGGTTTGTAAACTGCAGAGTGAGCAATTTGAAGCTGGGATGGGAGGAGTTTTGGGGGGAGCTCCAGCCAGTGGAGAGAAAGACACCTTTTCTATTGGTCTTACTTAATCAACACAGAGATAAAATCAAAAAGTGCTAAATGTTCTGTAAGCCTCAAAGAAACTGAATTGAGAGCCACAGCAATGTACTGAATTATACATTCATAAGAAATCAGGGCATAGGCAGGAGTTTCATTGGATATGCATAGAGTTGTTTGAGGACAAGCTAAGGTTTAGAAATAGGGAGTGTGCTTGTGTGGAGAGATATCGGGTGCCCATAATTAACCATCAAAGTTTTTTCATATAGTCTTCAAACTGCGTAGTGTAGACTATCTTCACTAACTGGAAATCCTTTTCTTTGTGTGTGTGTGTGTGTGTGTGTGTGTGTGTGTGTGTGTGTGTGTGTGTGTGTGTGTGTGTGTGTGTGTGTGCGTGTGCGCGCGCCTGTGCCCGTCTGTTAATTTTTTAGAAATAAAGTTGACCCACTTAGAGTTGAAATTCTGAAGGTGAAATATGGTGAGAAAAGCAGTAATCCTTCACTGTATCAGTATATTGATCTGGAATTGGACAGAGTTTCATGTTATTGATTACTCCAAGGTCATAGATCTGATATTAAGTGTGCATACTACATACTTAAAGAATTCAGAACAACCGTTTGGTACAGTAATGCATGACTGTCTTAGTAATTTTCTAGACTATGCACTCATCTCCGAGGACTGATGTTTTTCTAGCTGTATTAAGAGGATGTTCATCGTGTTTCACTGTTGCAGTCATTACTCTTGGGTTATCTTGCTGGCAGGCTACCCGCAGTCAGCCTGAATTCCAAAGTCCTGGTCCGGCGTCGGTTGCTGTCACCTCTTCCCTGACGTCAGTGCACCAGGGGTATAAAATATGCAGCTGACACCATTTTCTTCAGTCTTTCTTGATGCGCGGTGCCTGAAGCAAAAGCACTTTGCAAGTGCCAGTCGGCCGACTCCTGAGATTTTCAAATCCGAATTTCAGAACCAAAGTCTCCATTAAAGCTAAGTACCCCATTGGGGAAACTTTTTTCTTGCTCCAGACCGATGTCAGAAAAAGTTAACAATTGTATTTCTTGTGGGAAGCAAATACCTCATAAGGATTTTAACTCTTACTGTATTACTTGCCTAGGCCCTGATCACAACGTTGCTAGTTGTCGGTTTTGTGCTAGATTAAAGCTAAGTACCCCGTTGGGGAAACCTTTTTCTTGCTCCAGACCGATGTCAGAAAAAGTTAACAATTGTATTTTTTGTGGGAAGCAAATACCTCATAAGGATTTTCACTCTTACTGTATTCCTTGCCTAGGCCCTGATCACAGCATTGCTAGTTGTCGGTTTTGTGCTAGATTTAACCAACGGACTATCAAGCGTCGGTTCGATTTTGTATTTCATTACTTTGGCCGAAGATTTAATTATATAATGCCGTCGGAACAGCCGACGACCGGAGTTTACAAAAAACGCAAGGACAAGGAAAAAGATAGGCATCCGAGGTCCAAAACTGACGACGAGGCCTCCGTTAGGCCAGTCGCCAGTTTGCCGGTTCTCAGTGAGGCACTTTTGCAGCCCCTGGCACCCGCTACCTCAGAGCCACAGGCCACTTCCGACTCCCAAGTGGAGCCGACTGGGCCTCTGGATACTCAAGGTATTGGACACTCGGAAATCATTCCCTCAGATGGGTCCGGAGCCGCTGAGCAGGCATTGGCTTCTGAGGGTGTCTTCAGACCTACACAATTATATGTTAAACCATCTTCAGCTTCAAAGACTAAAGCAGCACTCAAGACAAATAAACAAGTACAGCATTCTCCTACTCAGACTTCCATGCCTAAAAAACAGATGCTTAAAATGGCCGAAGACCTAATTACTTTGATCAGGGGTTCCCATCCCCCCTCCTGATAAGAGGCCTAGGCAAGAGACAGAATATGATTCTTCTGATCAGGTTTCCATTTCCTATGATTCTTCTGATCAGGTTTCCATTTCCTCTGATTCCTCCTCTGAACAAGATTATTCTATGCCTCCCTATGAGGACTCTGATGGTGAAGAATCGATTCCTTCAGCCTCTCCTCCTGAGGATTATTCTTTTGGGGAAACCCTGCATACCATGAAGGAGCATTTCCACTGGGAGAGCCAAGACTACTCTGAATCTAAGAAAAGACTCAGAGACTTTCTGCTACTTCCTCAGCACAGGCCCCTTGCTATTCCACCTGTTCTAGACATTGTAGATGATGTATTTTCAGAGTCCGGCCTATCCCCTGACTCTTTACCCCCTGCACCTGCTAAGCCAGACAGATACTACAGGGTCCCGGATTCTCATAAATTCCTTTATAAAACCCCCGCTGCTGACCCAGAAACTATTTCTCAGGGCCCCAAAGGGGTCAAAGCTTCCACTGCAAAAAACCCTGTCCCTTCTGATAGAGATTCTAGGGCTCTGGACAGATGGGGGAAAACAGTTTACACTTCTGCTACCTTGGCTGTAAGGGCTTTAAATTGTCAGTTTCATATGCTTACATATCAGCAATACTTAATGTCACTGCTTAAACAGAAAATGTTGACAAATACTGAATGTTCAGAGAACAAGGAAATGCAGGATTTATTGCATGCAGCTGAACAAGTGGGAAAGCATACTTTGCAATGTGGTTATGATTCATTGGAGGCCTCTTGCATTGCCACTGTTACAGGTTCTGTTATTAGAAAGCATGCTTGGCTAAAGAAACAGAATCTGCCTGATCATGTTAAAGCAAAATTATTAGATGCCCCATTACAGCATGATACTTTGTTTGGTGCTAAAGCAGAAGAGGTGTAGAAGAAAATGGAGGATAAAGCGAAATCCTTGCAGACAGTTAAGGATTTCTTACAGGTACAGCCACCCAAATTTCGCAGGAACTGGTCTTCTAAAAATTGGTCCTTTCCAGTGTCAGACAGACCACAAAGAGGCAGATACATGCGTCCCAGATCCCAGAGGCAGATCTCAGCACAAGGCTCATACAGGCCTAAACAATGGAGTGCTCCTACCTCCAAAAGCGGAGAAGACAAATCGCAACCTTACAGGAAGCAGTCCCAATGACTTTCCACTGCCAGATCCAAGCACTTTTCTTTTGGCAGCCCCCTTGGGGGGGAAACTAGCACTTTTTTCATCAAATTGGCAAATGGTTACCCAAGACAAATGGGTCTTGAACATAGTGTCCCAAGGCTACACGTTCCATTTTCACACCCTACCAAGGTCAAAAGGTATGCCAGATCTGCCACACAATCAAGGAGCAGAAGCACAAAAGCAAATTACAGCCCTCATGGACATGAGGGCCATTCAACAAGTACTACAACAAGAGCAGGGGTAAGGATTTTACTCCAGACTTTTCTTAGTTCCCAGATAGGACAAAACCTGAAGACCAATACTGGACCTGTCTATACTAAACACGTTTCTGGAGGTTCCAAAATTCAAGATGTTGACTCTACAGCAGCTACTGCCCATGCTGGGCAAGAAGGCTTGGCTCGTAACTTTGGACCTAAAAGAGGCATGCCTGCATGTCTCAATCAGATATTCTTGCAGAAGATACTTCAGATTCATAGCTGGCTCAATGCACTACCAATTCTCTGCACTGCCCTTTGGCTTATCTACTGCGCCCAGGGTCTTCACAAAATACCTGGTACCAGTAATTGCATTTTGCAGACAGAGGAATTCAAATATATCCCTACTTGGACGACTGCCTTATTCAAGCAGAGAACAAAGACTTTCTTCTACAGCATCTGGCGTTTGTAAAAAGATTACTAATTTGCCTAGGGTACACAGTAAACGAAAAGAAATCAAAACTAGTGCCCTCTCAAGAGGTAATATTCCTGGGTGCAAGCTTAAATACAACTGCCCAGACGGCTTATCTCATGCCAGACAAACAAAAGCAACTGACTTCTTACTTCAAAAAATTGGCAACAAAGACCCAGTTATCTGCAAGGAAAATCCTGCAGGCCTTGGGTTTCATGGCATCTTGCATTCTACTAATTCCATATACCAGACTGCATATGAGGAAACTACAATGGGATCTAAAAAGTGTTTGGACTCAGCATTGCCACAGCCTGGAGACAGTAATTACCCTCATTCCCTGCCTGCAACAGGTGTTTCGATGGTGGGCAGAGGCCTGTCACCACAACAAGGGTCTGCCATTCAGTTTACCCACAGCCAGACAGACACTGACAATGGATGCATCCGATTATGCCTGGGTGGCCCATATGGCAGGAAAATGTATTCAGGGCACATGGCCTGGAAGCCAGATGCACCTTCACATCAATCAAAAGGAGATGCTAGCTGTTCAGAATGCCCTGACAGCGTTCAAGGATTTACTTTATCCTGGACAGCTACTGATAAAGACAGACAATACTATGGTCATGTAGTACATAAACAAGCAAGGAGGTACACATTCCTACCCCCTCTGCAGACAAGCAATGACCTTATGGGATGCAGCGTTGAGTTATCAAGTTCACCTGCAAGCACAATTCCTGCCAGGAAAAACAAATACTCTGGCAGACGAACTAAGCAGAAACTTCATGGATCCCCACGAGTGGAAACTGGATCCACAAATCTTCAGCATGATCACAAGGAAATAGGGATGCCCAGGCATAGATCTGTTTGCCTCCCCTCACAACTGGCAATTACACAGATTTTGCACAAGGATTTATCACAAACGAGCATGGCAAGTGGACGCCCTATCCTTCAGCTGGACAAATCTAACAGTATATGCCTTTCTTCCACTGCCTCTCCTTCCCAGGGTACTCCTAAAGGTCAGACAAGAGAAGCCAAAAATGATACTGATTGCACCAGACTGGCCACGCCAGCACTGGTACCCAATCCTAAAGAGCTTGTCTCAAGGTCCAGCATGGATATTGCCTCAAACATCTCACTTGCTGACCCAACAAAGCAATCGGATCCTGCACAGCCAACTCAGGACCATAAATCTGGCAGCATGGCGGATAATGTAGCCATTCAGAACACTCCTCTTTCAAAAGCTGTTATGGATGTTATCTTGGAGGCCAGGAGGCCCAGTACCAGAAAATCTTATGCAGAAAAATGGAAGAGATTCTGTGCTTGGAACCAGGAACAAGGCATTGACACGTATGTACCAAATATCCCTCAGATTTTAGAATACCTAACTGAGATGCTGGACAAAGGCCTTTCTTTTTCATCAATTAAGATTCATGCCTCTGCCATTTCAGTCCATTACAATACGTAACCACATATCTTTTCTCATCCTTTAATAAGGCAGTACCTTAGAGGGGCCAAAAACATCAGGCCTACAAGGAGAGCACCAATTCCGGCATGGGACCTCAATTATGTCTTGGAAAAACTCACACTGCCTCCTTTTGAGCCAGCCTCAACAGCAGATATAAAATTCTTATCCTGGAAAACAGCTCTGCTCCTAGCAATAACCTCTGCAAGATGAGTCTCAGAGCTACAGGCACTCATGGCTGTGGAACCTTTTATCATTTTTCATCCAGACAGGGTTTCTCTGAGGACAAATCCAACATTTATGCCTAAGGTGGTGTCCAGTGTGGCCCTCAACCAAACCATTCACTTGCCTACCTATTATCCAAACCCACAGAACAAGGGTGAGAAAATTCTGCATTCTTTGGACATACAAAGGCAGCTACGCTTCTACTTGGACAGAACTAAGGCTTTCAGAAAGACTGAGCAACTTTTAGTGTCATATGCTGCAGGATCACAAGGAAAGGCTATCTCAAAACAGACTATTTCTAAATGGATAGGCCATTGCATCCGTTTCTGCTATTCTCAACATGGCAAATCAGTGCCCAAGGGCATTAGGCCTCATTCTACCAGAGCAGCAGCCACTTCAGCAGCCTTCCTCAGAGGAGTACCAATCAAAGACATCTTAGAGGCTGCAACTTGGAGTTCAGTGCACACTTTTACAAAGCACTATCACTTACCTCTTTACTCTAAATCCAGAGCAGGCTTTGTCACTGCAGTTCTGCAGGTCCTCATAGCCTCTCCTAATCCTATGTAGCCCAGCCACCCATCCTCAGCTTTGGGATTCAACCCAAGAGTAATGACTGCAACAGTGAAACACGATGAACATAGTACAGTTGTGTACCTACCATAAATGTAGATGTTTGAGTGTATTCACTGTTGCAGTCCAGGTTACCCTCCCACTGTCCCCCTTTTCTTTTGCTGGGGTTTATCTGTACTTCTCTATTCTATACAACCTATGTGGTGTATTTACTTGTAGATGAAGGAAATGTTTCTTTACTGCATGTATGTTTATTGGCATAATATATTTAGCCTACCCTTTTGGGGGCACCTGACATCTGGGGCAAGAAAAACTGAAGAAAATGGCGTCAGCTGCATATTTTATACCCCTGGCGCACTGATGTCAGGGAAGAGGCAACAGCAACTGACGCCGGACCAGGACTTTGGAATTCAGGCCGACTGCGGGTAGCCTGCCAGCAAGATAACCCAAGAGTAATGACTGCAACAGTGAATACACTCGAACATCTACATTTATGGTAGGTATACAACTGTACTTTGTGATCACCTCAGTCCTCAAGAAACTACTTTACAAGCACAGTGTTGAAAATGTCTGCATTGTCTCTAATTTGCCATTTAAAGACTAGTTGTTGAGAAAGTAGCATGTATTCAGCTTGAATCCTTTCTGCTGACCTGTTTCTTCCTTGGTCCTTACCAGTATAGATTCAAGAATGGACATGTTACTAACACTGCTCTTATCTGTGCTTTTTAATAACCTCTTAGTGGCAAGGGATCATTGTTAATCATAGTCCTCATTGATGTCTTGGCTGTATTTGATACCGTTAGTCATGGGATCATAACTGAGCAATGCATTTTCATTGTGGTCTTTAACCTGTACACCTTAATTGGCTTACTACTAACATTTTGTGATGGGTGTAAAGGGTGACCTTGGGTATAAATTCTTCCTTAAGCCTCTTTCTTCAGTATGGGGTACCAGAGAGCTCCATCATGGACTGCTTGTTTACTACTGCTGCTGCTATTTACTGCTCTTTGAGGCAGATAGCTGTGGTACAACTTATTTGCAGTTAGCACTTTGATATATCTCTGCTGTCTTCAGAGATTGCTTCTTGAATCTAGTTTGGATGCTATCTTTTTGTGAATGAGCAACAGCAACCTAGACTGAGGCTGTGACTTTTTTGTTACCCTTAAGACCTCCACATCTCATGGTCTTGCACTGTTCCATAATTATATTAGACAGTAGTGTGGATTTTGTGTGTCTGGTGCTAAATGTAGGAATTATCTTTATTCATTTAAGGACCAGTAGACAAATAGTCATCAAAACATTTAAGAAACACAGCTGAAATAATGCACTGTTCCCTCCAGAAAACTTCATAGTGGTTGTACATTCCTTTAATCTCCTTGGCACCAGATTCATGCAGCTGTAACTGGGGTTTGCAGGTTACAGACCAACTGCATATCCAACAAGCGGCAAATTTGGCTACACACAATGACAAACATGATACCAACATGGCTGTAATGGGCATGTTTCATTGCAGTCTTATTACTGACATTCTGCAAGGACTTAATTGGTTGCTGATGCCCTGTAATGTCATTTATTTGTTGACAGTATAAATATGTACTTTGCCTTTCTTGATCTGAGGACCTGTCTGTCTCATGTTCTTATCAGTCCTCCTTTCGGTTGTGTCATTCCACTGCACTCTATTCCATTCCATTCATATGACAAAAAAGCTGCTTGTGATCTGTAGAATCTGTCTGAGGAGCTTTAGACTGCTGCTTTGCATACCAGGTATCTTAACTTTGTTATTCAGTGTCCTGTTACACCAAGATTGTTGTCATAGAAAGGTAATTTATGAGGTCCCCTGGCACACACATATTCCATGCTAGCATATTGAAACTGAACATATGTATAGGCTTGGCCAGTAACTTAGTTTTAGCCACAAAAATGCTGAACTTTTGTTTTAGGTCACTTTTTAGTGTTTTTTTATATGTGAATGCATCTGTTGTGTTAACTCTTTAATTGCTTGTAACATACTTAGATGTAATTATAACAGTATACCTTTAGTACTGTTGATCAGCTACAGAATATAAATTCTTTGGGTTCCCTGTGAGAAAATACTTTATAGAAGTTTAATTTTGTGTGCTTTTCTGTCACAAAATATAGGGGCTAGGTAGAGATTTTGGGGGTTGTCATTACAAAATTTACCTCACAAAGTACTTTTTTTCAGTTATGTTGCACCCCTGACTGTCCAAGGCTTTTCTACCTAATTTTTAGGCTCCTCCTTTCTGTAGAGACATGAACCATACTTCAGGCTCTTTGAGTTTTCCTTCTCTCATTCTCAAGAGAAAGAAAGTTGTACAGGGGTCTTTGGTCTTCATGTTGGCTTCCTCTTTGTCTCAGGCACCAATGAGTTGTGGCCATTTTAGATGCATCAGACTGCTCATTGATCTTTCTCAATCCCTCTGCTGTTGCTCCTTGAGAAGCCAGCAAGGACTGGGAGACAGGCAAGTCCTCTGTGAATGTTTTGTTCTCTTCGGGCGAGGGGGAACAGCACTTGTCTGTATTGGAGGAGGGGGTGGATAATACTCTACTGTGAAGCTAAGGAGCTTAATTATTGAGGGAAGGGACCCATCCTCAGGTCTGTCTTTTTCTGGATGTCTCACAAGAAAAGAAAACAGAAAGTTAGGCGTTTATTTTTCATGTTTCACATATGATGGACATGAAAGATTAGATAGGTTTGGCTAAGGGGTTATTTTGGGGCTTTCAGTCTTTAAATTCTAACTCTTCCCAGAATTTTAAAAGTAAAAAATATTCTCCTCTCATATATTGTGATTCTCAGTCTGATGGACAAGAATTAGATTTAAATTGTCTTTCTGAAGTGCCTAGGGGGTATTCAGATTCTGAAGAAAGGTTTCCTTCAGGTTCCTCACCTGAAAAGTTATCTTTCTCTGATATTCTTGCCAGAATTAAAAATATTTTTCATTGAAATTCAAAAGAAATTCCAGAATCCCAACCAAGTTATTATGACTTATTCCAGGAGGATTTTCCTCATCCTGTATCTCTGCCATCTGTCTTGGTAGTATTAGAGAATGCTTTCTTGTCAGCCATACATTTGCCAGGCAGTCAACCTCCTTCTCCCAAAAAGTCTGATAAATTACATAAGGTTTCTCAGACCTCTCTTAAAATCCCAAATCAGGCCCTGTAGTGATTTATTTTTCAAAACCATCATCTGCCAGACATGTTTTGGAAGCTAACCCTGATGTTCTTCGTGTTTCACTGTTGCAGTCATTACATTTGGGTAATCTGTTGGCAGGTTGCCCTCAGTCGGCCTGAATTCCAAAGTCTTGGGTCTCCTCTTCCATGATGTCAGGTCATCCGGGGTATAAAACAGGCAGCCAACGCCATTTTCTTTAGTCTTTCTTGCCGCACGGTGCCCGAAGCAGAAGCAGTTCGCAAGTGCCTGTCGGCCGACTCCTGAAATTTTCAAATTCTAGTTTCAGAACCGAAGTCTTCAGCAAAGCTAAGGGGAACTTTTTTCTTGCTCCATACCGATGTCAGTAAAAGTTAATAATTGCATTACTTGTGGGAAGCAAATACCTCATAAGGATTTCCATTTATACTGTATTCCTTGCCTAGGCCCTGATCATAATGTGTCTAGCTGTCGGTTTTGTGCTAGATTTAACCAACGCACTATTAAGCGTTGGTATATATTTGCCTCTAAATATTTTGGAAACAGATTTCTATCCTGAAATGTCGTCGGATAGCAATCCGGCTACCGGAGTACACAAAAAACGCAAAGAAAAGGACAGAGACAGACCGTCGAGGTCCAAAACCGACGATGAAGCTTCTCCTAAGCCAGTCGCCGGTTCGCCGGTACTCAATGAGGCGCTTTCGCATCCCCTGATACCCGCTACTTTTGAGTCGCAGGCCCCCTACCGAGACTCATGTGGAGTCCGGCACGCCGCGAGATTCTCAAAGTATTGTACCCGCCGATGTCTCTCCCTCGAATGGGTCCGGAGCCACTGAGCAGGCACCGGCTTCTGAGGGTGTATTCAAGCCGCAACATTTTTATATAAAACCGATGCCAGCTTCAAATCAGACAAAAGCAACTTCTAAAGCTAAAATACCGACGCATGAGCCACGTGCACAGGCCTCTATGCCCAAAAAGCAGATGATCAAAATGGCTGAAGGCCTAATTACCTTGATCAGGGGTTCCCAACCCCCTCCTAATAAGAGCCCTAGGCAAGACACTGATTATGAATCTTCAGATCAGGTTTCTGTTTCTTCAGATTCCTCTTCTGATCAGGAATCATCTATACCACTCTATGAGGATTCTGATGCAGAGGAATCTATCCCATCTGCATCTCCTCCTGAAGATTATTCCTTTGGAGAAACCTGGCATACTTTGAGGGAGCATTTTCACTGGGAGAGTTAAGATTTCTCAGAATCAAAAAAGAGGCTCAGGGATTTCCTTCTTCTCCCTCAGCATAGGCCTTTAGCCATACCTCCTGTTTTAGACATTGTGGATGATGTGTTTTCGGAGTCAAGCTTGACTCCAGACTCCTTACCTCCGGTTCCTAGCAAGCCAGACAGATATTACAGGGTTCCTGACTCGCACAAAATTTTAATTAGAAACCCTGCTGCTGACCCTGAAACTATTTCACAGGGTCCAAAAGGTGTTAAGGTCTCAACAGCAAAAAATCCTACCCCCTCTGACAGAGATTCCAGGGCACTGGATAGATGGGGAAAGAAGGTTTATACATCTGCAACCTTGGCAATTAGGGCCTTAAACTGCCAGTTTCATATGCTCAAGTGTCAACAGCATGTTATGGGATTACTGAAACAGAAAATTATGTTGATTTCTGAATGTGCAGAAAATAAAGAATTGCAGGAATTATTGCATGCAGCAGAACAAGTTGGAAAGCATACTTTGCAATGTGGTTTTGATTCCAGCCCCTGCTATCAAGCACGTTAGCGCGGAGTTGCCACTAGAGCAGCATCGGTTAAACAAGGTTAAACTTTTTCTGGCTCCATAAAGTCTGTTCTTCATTTTTTCCCTTAGAACTGCTCTACTAGTAATCTAAACAGTATATCCCTTAACTAAAAAGCGCAGCACTTGTTCCTAAAAAGCTTTTTTTTTTTTTTTTTTCCTCCAAAAAAAAAAAAAGCTCAGCACTTGTCTTAAAAGCATCTTCTTTTCAGGCTTAGCACTTCTGTATTATACAAAGTCCCTCACTAGCGAACCCCCCCCCCCAGGAGTACCCACTTCCTTACTAAGTCCTCTCTCATTCAGTTACACCCCAAACTTCTTAATTTCTTTAGCATGTCGAAGGGCCAGATGCTGGCGTCCTCTCCTGTCCAGTTGGTGAATCTGGGAATATTGAGGCAATGTTACAAGTGCCTCGTACACAGACAACCCTCTCCTCCTCCCACATAACACAAATACTTGCGAAAGATGCAGCTATTTAGCCAAACTGGAGGCTGAGCTCTCTCAACTCAGGACTGGCAAGACCAGACAGGAGGAGAAGGCAACTACACACACCACAAAACCAGTCTCACATAAAGCTATCACAACAATGAATCAAACACATAAACACACAAAGACATACTCGGAGGCTCTGAGCAAAAATGTACCTAAACAGCAGAGGCCTCCAAAGCAGACACCCAAGCAACCGCCACCTCATGACACACCACAGGCAACACATAAAACACAAAATCAGTGTGCAAAGCAGTCACAGCCCTTAAGGCCAAATATAACACCAAACATACTTGTCATAGGTGACTCCATAGTTAGACACACTGACGTCCCACTCACCAGGCTGAACAAGGAGAGGGTCACAGTAAGCTGCCTATCGGGCGCTAGAATCCGCCACATAACACAAGCACTCTGGTCACTCCACAGCAAGTACAAATATGACACAGTCATTGTCCATGCTGGTGTGAACAACCTGAGACGTACCTCCCTGGACTACATGAAAAGAGACATAGAGGAGCTCTCTGATTATGTAGCCCAGGCAGGTATGACCCTGACCATGAGCAGCATCCTTCCTTCACCAAGAATGATGCCACAACATAGAGACAAGATGATCAGCTTTAACAATTGGCTTAATTTCTGGTGTCATTCAAAGGGGATCCAGTGCCTGTCTGCCTGGGATGACATGCTTGACGAGCCACGCTGCTTCGCAAGGGACGGCTTGCACCTGTCACCCCTGGGATTCCGGATATTGGCTAAGGCTCTTGCCACCCCCAAAGTGCCTTTTTTAGGCAAGGCTCAAATTCTAAACCTACCACCCTAGAAAACAAAAATGGGAAGAAACTAAGGGTAATGCTGCTCAATGCCAGAAGTCTAAATCTCAAAATGCACGCACTCGAGGCCCTTCTCAGTATGGAGAACATTGATGTCTGTGCTGTGACTGAAACCTGGTTCAAGGCTCCTGAGAGCACCCCGGCACTATCAGGTTTTACCTCATATCATGCGTTCTGGCCCCAAAACCCAGACCACACCACAAAAGGAGGGGGTGTATCCATATTCATCAAGGATACCCACACCTCCAGGTTGGTGGCAACGCATCTAAGCATCGGAAACCATCCAGGTGCAATTAACCATAGGCAAAACTGCTCTACAATTTGTAGCATGCTACAGGCCACCCTCTCAAACTCAGGAACCCCACACAGCCTTCCTGAAGACACTGGAGGGTATAAATGTATCTCCAAACACCATTATATTGGGTGATTTCAACTACCCGAATATAGACTGGGAACATTACTCAAGCCCAAACTTTCTAGCCCAAAGGTTCCTGGAGTTCATAAATTCAAATGCCATGGAACAACTAGTCACCGTTCCCACAAGAGGAGAAAATATACTAGATCTCATCATCACAAACATGGGGACAAAATGCTCCACACCGGAAGTATATCCCTCATTGGTGAGATCAGATCATAAACTAATCTCACTGGATATCCACATCCCGCCGCCACCCCAAACAAAAAAGACCACAGTGAAGAACTTCTCTAAAGCAAACTTCACACTACTCAAGACTGGTGTATCCTTCAAGGCCCCCGAGCCAGTGGAAACCACAACCCAAGCTGCGGAAGCCCTTACAAATGCCTTCTACGAACACCTCCAGGACTGCATGGATCAGGCAATCCCTAATAAAACCAAGACTCTTTCCACCAAGGGCAAACGTCCAGTCTGGTGGACCCCAGCCATAAACAAACTTTACAATAAGAGGAGAAAGCTGTTACATGATAGAGCAAAATCCATAAAAGAGAAGACACCTTTGATCATTATTAGTAAAAAATATGAGCACTCATAAAATCATCCAAGGCCAACTTTGAGAGAAAAATTGCCATAGATTCAAAAGACAATCATAAGGCCTTCTTCAGCTATGTTAGAAACCTGGGTGGAAACTCCCAGATATGCTCAGAATTAGTCCAAAATGATACAAAAATCACTGAACCCACAGACATTGCCAACATACTGGCAGACAGGTTCAGTGCAAACTTCACCCCCCCCCCCAAAAAGAGAGAAAACTATCCCAGCGGGGGGCAGCCTCCCAGACATCTCCAATGCCCAGGTGGAAGCCGCTCTCTAAAGCTAAAACACAGCATCAATGGGACCGGATGGTGTCCCCGGCTGTGTGCTACACGAACTCAATGAGGAACTAAACCCGCACATAAGGCAGCTGTTTAATCTTAGCCTTACCACAGGATACTTGCCCAAGGAGTGGCGTACGGCAACTGTGGTCCCACTCCACAAAGGCGGTGCCTCTACGGACCCTGGTAATTACCGCCCCATAAGCTTATCAAGCCTGGTCTGCAAAGCTATGGAGAGGATCATAATGGAACTCATAAACAAAGACATAGGGGACTTGCAGACATTGGACCCGACCCAGTTTGGCTTTGTCAAGGGCAGATCATGCCTTTTGAGCTTGGTCGACTTCTTCGAAACAGTCACCAAGGCCATTGATGAGGGAATGGCAGTCCATGCAGCCTACCTTGACCTTGCAAAAGCTTTCGACACAATACCCCACTCGGGTATTATAGAGAAACTTACCAGCTTAAATGTAAACCCATATGTCACAAGATGGGTTGCAAACTGGCTAAAGGACAGAACCCACAGGGTTAGAGTAGCTGGCGCCATGTCAGACTCCAAGCTGGTCACAAGTGGTGTCCCATAGGGCTCAGTCCTTGGCCCCCTGTTGTTCGGCATCTACTTCTCAGAAGTACAGGCTAATATAGGAGGACTATGGCTGACAAAGTTTGCAGATGACTGCAAACTGGGAGCCATAGTGGAAAGTACATCGGACACAGATATCCTTCAGAGGGGTCTCACGGAAACTGATAGCTGGTGCCAGAGCCATGGCCTGAAGTTAAATGCCAAAAAATGTATAGTCATACCCTTCGGGAAAAACAAGGTAACCCCAAGCTACCATATAGGTGGCAATCCACTAAGCACAGAAGAGGTTATCAGGGACCTGGGGACCCAGGTTGACAGTGGCCTTTCTTTTGACACTCACATTGCTAAAGTGGTTAGAAAAACCATCTACATTGCCCACTTGATCATGAAGGGATTCACATCCAGATCAAGTGAGGTTATTGTTCCCCTGTACTCTTCACTTATCAGACCAATGATCGAGTACAATGCCCCATTCGGGATGTATCTCACCCGACACCTGCAGCAATTGGAGAGACCCCAAAAGTTCCTCACCAAAAGGATAAAGGGACTCCAAAATCTGTCATATGCTGCCAGACTGAAGAAACTCCAGCTCTATTCAGTCGCATACCGGCTGCTCAGAGGTGACCTGTGCCTGACATACAAGGCCATGTCCAACCTGGAATTAATGGGCATGCTCCACCTCAAAAAATCCAAATCTACCAGATCCACTAGAGCAAGCGACTTAAACCTTAGCACGGATATAAATAGGACATGCTGGAGAGATAGATTTGTCACCCAGAGACTCCCTATGTTGTGGAATAAAATCCCGGTCCATGTGAGGCAGAGCACCTCGCTGGCTCTGTTCAAGAGAAATCTTGACAGGTGGATGGGAGATCGTAGGTTTACCCCGGGAATCATCTCTGTGTCACTGCTGGACAGAGGCAGAACAAACTAATGGGCACAGTATTTTTTAACATAAGGGGTGGCGTAAGCCACAAAACTTTGGGCTAGGCTTATAAATGCCTTAGGGCAGATAGCCTAGTATAAACCTATGAACCTATGAACCTTAGAGGCCTCCTGCAGTGCCGCAGTGTGATTAGGAGGCATGCCTGGCTAAAAGAGCAAAATTTGTCTGATCATGTTAAAGCTAAATTGCTGGATGCACCTTTACAGCATGATACTCTATTTGGTATTAAGGCAGAAGAGGTTTTATAGAAAATGGAAGACAAAGCTAAGTCTTTGCAAACTGTAAAAGACTTTTTACAAGTGCAGCCACCAAGATTTAGTAGACACTGGCCTACAAAAAATTGGTCCTTTCCTGTGTCCAACAGAGCTCAACGGGGCAAATCCAAGTGCCCTAAAGGTTGTAGATACCAGTCACAGGATTCTTACAGGTCAAAGCAATGGGGTGCTTCTACCTCCAAATCTGGAGGAAATAAAGCGCAACCCTACAGTAAACAGTCTCAATGACTTCCCTCTGCCATCACCAAGCACTTATCTTTTGGCAGCACCCTTAGGGGGAAAATTAGCACTTTATGCTCAAAATTGGCAGTTAATAACCCAGGACAAGTGGGTGTTAAACATAGTATCTCAGGGATACAGATTCCACTTCCACACTCTGCCAATTGCAAATGGTTGGCCAGATCTGCCAAAAAATCAGTGGGCAGAGGCACAGAAACAAGTTATGTCCCTCATGGATATGGGGGCTATTCAGCCAGTACCAGAACAGGAAAAAGGACAAGTGTTTTATTCAAGACTGTTCTTGGTACCCAGAAAAGACAAGGCCTGGCACCCAATACTGGATTTATCAATTTTGAAACTTACCTGTTCATGGATGTGCTTTCGTTGAAGGTTGGGCATCGAGCTGGCACGTCAGCATTTCATAAAAAATCTACTGCCAATCATTAGCGGACCAGAGTTCTGCTGTGGTGACCCCTTACCGGGAAAAGCCGAAAGACCAACAACAACAACCTGGACATTCCAAAATTCAAAATGCTAACTTTGCAGCAACTTCTGCCCCTGCTGGGCAAGGACGCTTGGCTGGTGACATTAGACTTAAAAGAGGCATACCTGCAAATCCCAATAAGGAAATTGTGTAGAAGATACCACCGTTTCAAGGCTGGCTTTATGCATTACCAATTCTCTGCACTGCTCTTTGGCTTATCTACTGCACCCAGGGTCTTTACAAAGTGCCTGGCACCAGTAATTGCATTTTGCAGACAACGAGGTATACAGATCTATTCTTGTTGGACGACTGTCTCATTCAAGCAGAGAACAAGGACATTCTTCTTCAGCATCTGGCATTTGTGAAAAGGCTTCTAACATGCCTAGGGTACACAGTAAACGAAAAGAAATCACAACTGGTACCCTCTCAAAAGATAACATTCCTGGGTGCAAGCTTGAATACAACTGCCCAGATGGCTTTCCTCACGCTAGACAAACAAAGGCAACTGATTACTTATTTCAAGCTGATGGCAACAAAAACCCAGTTATCTGCAAGACAAACTCTGCAGGCTTTGGGGTTCATGGCATCCTGCATTCTACTGATTCCATATGCAAGACTGCATATGAGGAAACTACAGTGGTACCTAAAAAGTGTATGGTGTCAACATTGTCGCAGTCTGGAAACAATGATTCCTCTCATTCCCTGCCTACAAACAGGAGTTTCTATGGTGGGCAAAGGCATGTCACCAAAACATGGGATGGGCTTTACTCTACCCCCTGCCAGCCAAACCTTAACAACAGACACATCAGATTATGCATGGGGGGCCCACCTGGCAGGAAGATGCATTCAGGGCATATGGACCCCAAAACAAATGCATCTGCATATCAACCAAAAAGAGATGTTAGCTGTTCAAAATGTCCTGACAACCTTCAAGGACTTACTTCATCCAGGACAACTACTGATAAAGATGGGCAACACCACGTTTATGTGGTACATAAACAAGCAGGGGGGCACTCAGTCATAACCCCTTTGCAGACTAGCCATGGCAATGTGGGACACGGCCTTGACTTACCAAGTACATCTTCAAGCTCAGTTCCTGCCAGGAAATCAAAATACACTGGCAGACGATTTAAGAAGAAACCTTATGGACCCTCACGAGTGGAAACTAGATCCACAAGTCTTCAGCTTGATAACAAAGAAATGGGGGAGCCCAGACATAGACCTATTTGCCTCCCCTCGGAATTATCAACTGGAAAAATTCTGCACAAGGACTTATCACAGACAAGCATGGAAAGTGGATGCCCTATCCTTCAGTTGGAAAAACCTATCAGTTTACGCTTTTCCTCCTCTGCCGCCTCTTCCCAACGTCCTACTAAAAGTCAGACAAGAAAAAACAAAGATGATACTAATTGCCCAGGACTGGCCCCACCAATACTGGTACCCAATCCTAAGGAATATTTCTCAATTCCCAGCTTGGTACTTGTCTCAAATACCTCACTTACTGTCCCAGCAAAACAATCAGATGCTGCACAATCAGCTCCAAACACTGAACCTGGCAGCATGGCTTATCATGTAGTTATTCAAACAACACCTCTCAGTAAAGCTGTGATGGATGTCATTTTGGAAGCCAGATGGCCTAGTACTAGAAAATCTTATGCTGATAAATGGAAGATATTCTGTGCTTGGAACCAAGCACACGGAACTGACACAGCAGAGCCAAATATTCCTCAGATTTTACAATACTTGACTGAGATGCTTGACAAATACCTATCTTTTTCATCAATAGAAATCCATGCCTCTGCCATCTCGGCTCATTACAACACAGAGCCACCAATCTTTTCTCATCCTTTACGAAAGCAGTATCTTAGAGGGGCCAAAAATGTAATGCCTCCCAGAAGATCGCCAATTCCTGCATGGGACCTCAGTTATGTATTGGAAAAGCTCTCCCTGCCTACATTTGAACCAGCTGCTACTGCAGATCTAAAGTTCTTATCATGAAAAACAGCTCTGCTCCTGGCAGTTACTTCAGCAAGAAGGGCCTCAGAGCTACAGGCCCTCATGGCCGTGGAGCCTTTTATCATATTTTACCCTGACAGCGTGTCCCTCAAGACCAATCTTTCATTTATGCCTAAAGTTGTTTCCAGTGTGGCTCTTAACCAATCTATTCAGCTGCCAACTTTTTATCCAAATCCACAGAACAAGGGGGAGCGGATTCTGCATTCCTTGGATGTACACAGACAACTAAGATTCTACTTGAGCAGGACTAAAGCTCTAAGAAAAACTGGGCAGTTACTAGTGACATCTGCTGCAGGATCAGAGGGAAAGGCTATTTCAAAGCAGACTATTTCAAAGTGGATAAGCCACTGCATTTGTTTCTGCTACTTACACCATGGCAAACCGGTGCCCAAGGGCATTTAGGTCTCATTCCACCAGGGCTGCATCTACATCAGCAGCTTTTCTCAGAGGGGTACCAACCAAAGACATTCTAGAGGCTGCTACTTGGAGTTCTGTTCACACTTTTACAAAGCATTATCATTTGCCTCTCTACTCTTAAGTCCAGGACAAGCTTTGCCACTGCAGTTCTGCAGGGCCTTATAGCCGCCCCTAATGCAGTTTAGCTCCAGCCTCCCATCCATAGCTTTGGGATTCTACCCAAATGTAATGACTGCAACAGTGAAACACGAAGAACATAGTGCAGTTGTGTACACTTACCATAAATGTAGATGTTAGAGTGTATTCACTGTTGCAGTCCAGGTTACCCGCACGCCATCCCCCTTTTATTCTGGAGTTTCTCTTTCCTTCACTATCTTCTACAGCCTTTGTGGTGTATTTGCTTGTAGATGAAGATAAAGTTTGTTTTGGTGCATGTATATATAGCTTATATATATTTTTGCTGCCCATTTGGGGGGCACCTGACATCTGGGGCAAGAAAAACTAAAGAAAATGGCGTTGGCTGCCTGTTTTATACCCTTGATGACCTGATGTCATGGAAGAGGAGACAGCAACCAACGCAGGACCCAAGACTTGGAATTCAGGCTGACTGAGGGCAACCCGCCGGCAGATTACCCAAATGTAATGACTGCAACAGTGAATACACTCGAACATCTACATTTATGGTAAGTGTACACAGCTGTACTTTCCTTCTGCAAGAGTGGGAAAGCATTTGATGGACATGGGAAGAAAGTTTCTTCTTCTACCTTAGCCTTCGCAATAGTGAATTGTAAAGCTCATGTGTCCAAGTTCCTTGGCTTCTTTTGTTAATTGCTGATCTCTTTTTGTTTTTTAGAGACTGAGAGATCACTTAATTCCTTAATAATAATCTCTGTATCTCAGGTAACAATATTCTGTCTAAAATGTTCTTATGAAACTGCTCATTCTGTATCTAGAGCAGCTGCTACTGGGTCAGCGATGAGAAGATTTGCCTGGCTACATTCCCAGAATTTTCCAGAGGATGTCAAAGCTGAGATCCTGAATGCTTTCCTGGGTAAAGAAGTATTATTTGGCCTATTCTTTGCAAAGAAAAAGATTTGATGAAAGGAAAGTTAATTCAGGGAGTCTCTTGGAATTTTCAACCTTCCATGCCAAAGTGTAATAACTTTCCTTCCAGTTCAGGATCCTTTTATAGGAAATGGAATAAACAGTCTGAGTGAAGCACAGGCAAAAGGTGGCAGTGAGGATCCTCCAAAAATCAAGGACAGTCCAGACAAACTCAGACTGACTCTGTACCCTTTCATGCCTGCACGCCCAACAAACACACACTCACACACACACACACACACAGTCATGCGAGTAAAATTGTCCCAAGTTCTTGGTCTTCATTTCCCTCTGTGACACCAGATTACTTCAGATGCTTTGATTCTAGAGTCATTCAAAAAAGCCTAATCTAGCAGTGAGAGTCCCTACCACATTTCACAGGATTCCTTCACATTGTTGCAGTCAAACCTTGGCCGTACCTGCCAGTGGTCCATTAACATCAGTGCATTGCCCTTGTAAACAAATATGAATAACATAAAATAAGTGCTGGAGCAGATACTATCACAGAGGGTAATCGACCTTGTTCCTCCAGATCAAACAAGGAAAGAATTTTATTCAAGAATCTTTCTGGCTAAAAAGAAAGAAGGAACCTGTAGATCTGCCCTAGATTTTTCTTTTCTAAACCATCTTGTAAAAGTCACAAATTTCAAAATGCAGTCTTTGATAATTCTCATGCCACCTTTCAGTTTTGATAACTGTGGATTTAAAAAAAATGCTTATCATAGTTTAGTTCTAAAAAAATAAAGTCGTCAGGCATTTTCTTTTCTTATTTATTTTTAAGATCTTTCTGTGTCTGGTTTACACTTTCAATTCTCTGTCTTACTCTCTGGTTTGTCTGCAGTTCCAAGGGTATTTACAAAGTGCCTGGCACCAGTAATAGCCAATTGCAGGTTGCAGGGCATTCACATCTTCCCATATGTAGATGACTACCATATTTTTGCAGATTATTTTAGAACTTGTGAAAAATCTGTGGCTTGGTAAGAAACTTATCAGTCTGGGCTTTCAGGTGAACAGAGTGAAATTTTCTCTCAATTCATCAGCCAGGATTGTGTTCCTGGGATGTTTACTCAGGACAAAGCAGAGTTTTACATGGAACAATTTACAATACTCTCCAACCAGTGTCTGTCATCTTCCAGGGAATATCACAGGATACTGGGTTTTGTAACATCTACAGTTCTCATGATTCCTTTGTCCAGACTTCACATGAAAGAAAATTCAGTGGTTCCTCAAATCAGTTTGCAGCCACTATCAACACACTCTTATCATTTCAGATGACGCACTGGTAGCGTTGTCCTTCACAGCAAGAGGTTTTCCTGTTTGATACTCGGCTGGAGTGCCTTCCGTGCGGACTCTGCATGTCCTCCCTGCGTTTGTGTGGGTTTCCTCCGGGTGCTCCAGTTTCTTGCCACATTTCAAAGACATGCGTCTGGAGCCTCCGCTGAAAATTAGCTTTGTTCCAAGTCAGACTTTCCCGGTAAACAGATGTTAAATAAATAAGTAAATACATTTCAGGTTCAATTTCTGGGAGTTGTAAGAAGAGATTTACTCTGATGGATGAATCAATTATCCATAGATGCCTCAGACTTTCCTGGGGTGCTGTATCCAATGGGATGAAAGTTCAGGGTCTGTGGAACAAGCAGGACAGACTGAAACACGCAAATGTCAAAGAAATGTTGCTCTAATAAATGTTGTCAAACCTCTGTCATCTTTGTGTTGTTCGCTTTGTACTAATAATCACTGACAATGCTATAATGATATGGTACGTAAATGGGGGGAGCCGGATCCTACCTCCTTTGCAGACTAGCCATGGTAGTCTGGAATTTAGCAGCTCAGTACAGTTTATTTCTACAAGCCACTTGCTTTCTGTCTGAGAATAATGTTGTTACAGACAAGCTGAGCAGGTCCAGGACAGCACACACCCCCAACAAATGGAAGTTGAACCTAGGGTCTTCTAGAAATTGACCCATCTATGGGGAACTCCTCATGTAGATCTAGTTCCCTCCATTCACAACATGCAGCTAAAGAAATTCTGCCTCAAAACTCCTTATACAAAGTTCTGAAACACAGATGCTGTTTCATTCACTTGGATGAGATGCTTTTCCACCCTTTCCTTTGGTAACCAGGGTACTTCTAAAATTTTAGAAGGAATCACTCAGGATAATTGTGGTGACTCCCTTTTGGCCCAGAAATCAGTGTTTTTTTAAAAATGCCCAAAGGCACTTAGTACACACTTCATACAAGACAGGGGTTGTTTAATTCACCCTACCTTCAACTTCTTTATTTGACTGCCTGGATGATAGGGAGTCCAATATCTTTAGGCAATTTTTTATGAGGACTTGCAGCAGGTATTGGTATTGAGAGACTAAGAAAACTGCTACTAATAACTCATATATACGGGCAAGTCAAAAAGATTTTGTAGTTGCTGCCAAAGTAAGAACCAGGATCATTTTCAAGCCAGACTCCTCTCTGGTTCTGCAGTATTTGTGAGAGTTATCCTCTGGCCTTTCTTACTGCGGTGGTAGTGCTGCGGTAGCATTGTCTCCTCACAGTTAGACGTTGCCCATTCGATTCTCAGTTAGAGCGTCTTCTGTGTGGTGACATGCGTGAATGGGCATTCCTTTGTTGAAGGTTGTGCGTTAGGCCCGGCAAGCCAGCACGTAAAAATCTACTGCCAATCATTAGCGGACCGGAGTTCCGCTGTGGCGACCCCTAACTGGGAAAAGCCGAAAGACACAACATCCTCTGGCCTTTCTTACTCTTCTATAAAGCTTCACTTTTCAGCTATTTTTGCTCAACTGCCCATAGATGTCATCTTTTAACCCAGCTTCAACTCAGTTTTTGAAACGGGTTTTACATATCCATTCCCCTGGAAGAAAGATGTTTCCTCCTTAAGATCTTAGTTTTGTACTGGGGATGCTTGCACTTTTTCCATCTCAGTTAGTATATGAAGCTAATTTTGGGGGTCTTATCTTTAAAAAATATTGTTAATCCTTGCTCTAACTTCTTCTAAAAGAGAGTCTGAGTTACAATGATAAGTCAACCGTAGCTCATCTTTCACAAAGGTAGGGTAACTTTGAGAACAACTCTGTCATTTATGCTTTAAGTAGTTCCAAACTTTACCTTGATCCATGTTATTTATCTCGCTATCTTCTTTCCATAGGTTCATAGGCAAGTACTAGCCCTTGCAGGCCATTTTAAGGCTATCCATTTCCCCTTTTGGTGCTTGAATTAACCTATCCAGTTTGGTGTTAGATTGACCGTTACCCACCCCATGGTCGATAATTATATATTACTTCTAGCGAGGATAACTGGGATCGCACCATAGATAATTTTAGGGACCCATGCATGGAATAAAGCATTTAAGAGCTGCTTCTGTCCTTGCATAGTACTGGAGGTAGTCTTGAGGTAGATTTTCTGCTTCCCATCCATAGATCCAAGTTGCACTTGAATATGGACAGAGATGAGGTTTGTTTTACATGGATGGGGTGTCTACTCCAGAACAGTGGAGTCCTCTGGGAGAAAAACCTGTCCCTCCAAACTGTTCTGTTGATGTTGCAGAAGAGGTTTAGATCCCTAGAATGAGTGTTTCTGACACCATTTGAATTGCTGATATGCAGTAAATCCATCAGGACTAGGTCAGAAGATGCTTTGTATGCCAGACATAGATCACCTCTAACCAGTCTGCAGGATACAGAGCATAATGATAGGGCACCGAGTTGGTCCATCTAGGATGTATTGTTTATGCCTTGTATCCTTTTAGCAAGGTATCATTGTGGCATTCCAATTGTTGCATGCGTTTGGACAGGTAATGTGCCTAAGAAGGCATTATAATCGATGATTAGACAATGAGGGCTGAGTTAAGGGGGGGCAATGACATCCATAGATCTAGAAAAATCCCTTTGTTTATAAGCTGTGCAGTATAGAACTTTCTTATGACAGTGGACACATGTTGGTTGAAAGTTAAATCACTGTCCACATAAATTTCCAAATCCTACACAACTAGATAATTTCTTAGGAGCATATTGTCAATGCAGTAGTACCCTAGGGTAAATGACTTCTGAAAGGATGCAATAATATATTTTTGGCATTTAGTTTTGTGACACCCATGCACTGGCCCAGTAATCAAGGAGCCTCAGTCCTCACCACTAACACCAGTTGGGGGCGTCCATATAGGGAAAGGATAATAAATACACACACAGTAAAGTACAATTTCGCTTATGAGCACACAGAGATCACAGTCAGTCTGGGGCTGGTTTCTCCCTTTCTCTCTAGGTCCCCAATAAGACTCCCCACTGGCACAGCTATAGGGTCCAGATCTCAGCCTAATGGGCAAGCTAAAACCTCCAGAACCCTCTCTGTCCAACTAGTGCTTCATGTCCTTGCCCAAGTAGCCGACACACGCACACTTTGAGATAAGAGTTTATACAACCACACAGACACTCCTGGAGAAGGCTGGCACAGGTTCTCCAGCTGTGCCCCTTTTACCCAGACTATATGGTAGAAATCACTGCCACCACTCAGCTAATATTTATCAGCTACTCAAAGGCCATTAAAAGGGTGTCCAAATTATTACTGTGCAATATTATTATCCAAATGGTAAGTGCAACCTAACAGTCAAGACTTATTTGGAGTGACTTGATACAGTATCACTATATATATCCAATGTACTCTAGAGCTTAAATTATCTCTACACAAAACAGCCACAGTTGAAAAGTTTAAAAATATTTAATAATTAATAAAAACACAAGACAATACTTCTTGCAACACAGTGCTAGTCAAGAGTTCAGAGATCACAGAGAAATGCTTAAACTAATACCATAGAAAAGTTATGACATCACAGAAAAACAAACTAGTCTAATCTTCCTATTTCCTAGCTATATCTAAGAGAAACACTAACGTCTAAGATCCTACTTACATATAGATACAGGCAGTGCTGGTGATGTTGAATGTTCTCAAGACAAATGCTCTCATGCCCTCATTCTTTCTCTCCTTAAACTGATAATGCAGTGCCACTGATTAATTTCAGATTACATAATTTCTTTCTGGTTCCCAGGCTACTAGACATTCAAAAGTTAATAGCCCCTTTGATCTTGCAGATGGTCAGGAACTAGAGCAATAAAAGAAGTTATATATACAAAGTCTAGCCATTAACTCTGGTCTCAAAACAGTAGGCAGAATTCCTTCATCCAGACATATTGGCTCGGAATTTTCACATCAAAGACAGTCATAAAATGCTTGCCTTAGCTTTCCTACAGCAAAGTGCACTGTAGTTACATTTTTGCAGTTCAGTATCCAATGCAATCTTTTCACATTTAAGAGAACACGCCTGTGGCTTACATTAATTACAAATGACAGAATTATCTACAAACTTCTATCTGGCTAGGCTGGCAGCCTTTACCTATCTTCACAAGTTTCATTCCATGATTTTGACTTATTTATTTGAGACAAACCTATTTGCAGGATGGCTTAACCATTTTGGGATTCAATGAGTACTCATAGCTTGGAGTTACCTGTCTGCTTAGACAACCAGAGCCCTTTGGCATTGGCTTTTACTTCAGAGAAGTAGATGTCAAACAGGAGCGGTCCCATGACAGAACCCTGGGGGATTTCATTGGTGACTGGTCTCATTGTGAAGGTAACTTCCCAAATTTTGATTTCCTGAGTCCTATCTGTGAGCCAGTTGACAGTCCAGCAGGTGACATATGGGGTTATTCCTAGTTTATTTAGCATTTTTTATTGTGCCCAAGTAGGAGATTGTGCCAAAAGCTTTGGCCAGAACAAGGTATGCAGTGTGAACCATTTTACCTTCATCCATTGCTTTCATAACCTTTTCAAAAAAAAAAATCCACCAAGTTGAGTAAACATGACTTGCCCTTGAAGAATCCAAACTGAGAAGGGTCCATTGCTTCAAGGTTCCCTATATTCTAATTGATTAATTCCATGCTAAGTCTTACCATGACATTGGATATGAGGCTGGTCACACGTATAGGTCTGTGGAAGGTTCTCCCTTGTACAGGGGCATGACTGTAGCCGTTCTCCATTCACTTGGTATAAAACCTGTATGGTGGCTGAGGTTAAACAGAGTTAGTTAGGGGTTGTGGTTAAATTGTGCTCCATGCTATTTCTGATGCACTCCAGGGATATTGTCAGGGCCCATCAATGCAATATTTTTAGCTTTTAATAACTTTTTTAGAACTTGGTCTCATGATAGCTGAAGGCGAGACATTTCCAGGTATATTTTGAGGGGGAAGAGAGGAGGGGGGGGGGGTAAAGTTAGACCTGAATTTATCAGCTAGTAGTTTGGCTATATCTTCAGTCTCAGTGCAGGTAACATCATTCTCAGTCAGCTTAGCATATTGAATGTTGTACTTTTGAGATTGCAAACGTAACTAAAAAAGGAATTGTGATTGTCTGTCTCGGTTAACTGTTTTAACCTTGAATGTGGGTTTGGTGGATGTTAAGCTTCTGAGTTGCTTCTCTGTTTCAGTGTGAGGACTGCATCATTCTGTGAATTACTGTTCTTTCTTTTTGTCAAAATTCTCTTCCTTTTATTGCTAATTGCTAATAATTATGGTTCCACCATGTAGGTTTGTTTCTAGCATTTGCCCTGTGATTATTCCTACCCATTACAGCGGCATCTCTGCAGCTGTTTACATGCTGGTATAGTGTGATGGTGAACACTTCTGTGTATTCTGCAGAGTTAACTGGGTTTGGTAGGGATTTGAAGCTTTTCAGTGTATTACTTAGGAGTAGGTAGTTAGTCTAAGAGAAATTTCTAACGGTACCTTGGATGGAAGGAATTTCCAATTTCAATTTTATTTCCAGAATCTAAAAATAGGAGAGAATGCATTCTGGGTGTTCATGGGCAGCTCAGCTACTACATTGATAGGACAGAAACCTTCAGGTGTTCTGATTAGCTGTTAATTTAAGGTGCAGTCAGTATCAAAACCATTTCTAAGTTCTCATGCTATTGCTTTTTGTTTTTTTTTTTTACCATAACAAATCACTTTAGACAAGGTCAGGGTATATTCTAGCAAGGCTTTGGCTTCTTCTGGGGCTTTTTGGACACCTTCACCAAGTACTACAAATTAGACTCTAGCAGTAGGTCCTGAGCAGGCTTTGCTAGGCCTGTTCTGCAAGGGTTTCTAGACTCTGGTCCTTCTTCCTTCCCCTTTCTTTTTAAGTTTTGGTAGTCTATCCATATAGATTAGGTTACTACAACCATGATCTAATGATGAGCATAGTACAGTTGTAAACTTACCATAATAGATGTTCAGATATATCACTGTTGCAGCAGTAACACTCTTCATCCCCCTTATTGATTTATATATATTTGTTTTTCCAGGGTGGGTGCTTTCTTTTTCCTTTTCTCTAACCTTCCTTTCGCAGAGGCATGAAAGCTTTGAAGGTTTGGTGCCCTAACCACTGATTTTATATTGCTCTCCATGAGCTGTTCAGCAGTTGCAGTGTGTGGAAGGTACTCTGAAACTTTGGATACTGATATACAGCTCAGACTACTGCAGCAGTGATCCATTAGAAAATCTGCTGTTTTGGTAAGCTTAGTTAACACAACTGTACTTTCCTCAATATAGGAGTTAAATCTCACACAAAGGCATTATGCTCAAGTGACATTTGTTTACAAGCATATGTATTCAGGAGCATTACAACTTGCTTATTTGCATTAATAAACAGCAGGCAAGAATTAAGCTTATAGGCTGAAGCAAAGAACAAGCCTTTCTTGAGTCCTTCTGTCACCCTTTGACATCAGTATACTGAGACCTCTGACATATTTTTACAAATATAATTATGCGAAGCAGCAAAACATAAAGTTCTTAATTTTGTAACTGCTGTATGAAGTCATAAGCATGTACCATACTTACCTTATCATGACCTCTAAACATGAGTGTTAAGATGATGTTCGGATCAGTTTAAGTGACCAGCACTTGCAGTCTTTGGATAACAAGAAGTCTCTTCATTATTATATAAAGGAATGCTGCAAGTAAGCACATATCCTTTACACGTGTCTGCTTTTCACTTCTGGTGAGCAAATTTAGAGTAAACCACCTTCAAGAGCTGACTTAAGATAGCTTCCTGCAGCCACTACATTTGTTCTGTGATTAGCAGACAAGTGGCTTTAACCATTAGAGTCCACTTTGCCAAAAGTGTTCTAGCTTTACTGGCGACTGTTAGTGGTATTACATTTGGATATTTGTAAAAGTGTTAATGGTAGAAATATATATGCACATAGACAGCACTACTGCTGCATAAGTGTATAACCCAGCTCTAGAAACTAAATTAGGAATGGCAAACTCATAGAAAACACATTGAGAAATGTCTGTGCTTCACTGATAACTTTGCTTTTTAGATTGCTTATTTTTAAGTGTGTTCCAGGCATAATTGTGATAAGTGGCTTTTTGTGTTTTATATGAACATATCTCCAAGTTTATATGTCATCATCTTTGAACTTGCTTTTATATCTTTCATATCTGCTGTTCATTCTGCTGTAAAATAAGTGACTGAGTATTTTTTTTGGAAATTTTTACTCCTCTTTTTACTGGTATATTTTGTACATAGTTTTGCTATGAATTTTTGGGCATGGAAGTTGTATTTTTTCCCTTTTGTAGGCAACACTTGCATTCTTTTACCTGTTTCACATGCACCTGCAGCTGTTCTTTCAGTGGTATATAGCTCCAGAGTAGTCTAAGCTAACAAACTAAATTTGGGTGCATGGGACTTTTAGACATAGTTACTGACTTTTTTTTTATTTCATGAAGAGTACAGATAAGTGACAAAAATGCAAAATAACAAGAAATTAAGGGATAAAAATTTGATTGCATGAAAGGAAACGCTTATGATGGAATGTCTATGCATCTCTTCACTGTTCTTTTGCTTGACACTT
Source organism: Protopterus annectens (assembly GCF_019279795.1). Lineage (NCBI taxonomy): Eukaryota > Metazoa > Chordata > Ceratodontiformes > Protopteridae > Protopterus > Protopterus annectens. Next base: position 435,783,554 of record NC_056728.1, read on the forward strand.
TTTATGCTTAAATGTATTTTTGTATTGAAAAATATAATGAAACTTAGTATATTTTAACCTGATTAATACAGTTAGTGATTTTTTTATTAATTTTCCGATTTTCATTGACCTAAGTGCTGCTTGATTTATTTGTTTTGTTAATTGACTATTACTAAATTCACTTGTTTAGTTAGTAACATAAAACTTTCTTTTTAGTGTGTTCCGTTTTGGCCGGAGAAAGATTCCAACAAACTTCAAGTTAAACTTCCAGATTTTCAGATGCCTTCTAAGTCTGTTAATTTCAATAAGCAAGAAAATGGCACACTACTGCAGTTGGACAATAAGGTAAACAAGTATGTGTAATTGTTTGGAGGTGACATTTTGAAAAAGATGTTTGCTATCAGTAATAAAATAATATAATTTTAAGCAGCATTCCAGTATAATGTAAAGTAGGAAAAAGTGAAAGCCATCCATTTGTGGGAGCCTAATGGACTGAAACACAGGCTTCAGCTTAAAATATAGTCTTTATTTTCCAGTCTTTAATCATCTTATGTTATTTCAGCAAATTCTTTCACCTTTGTTATCTGAATTTAAATACCCGGCATTTAGGGAAAATAAGAAAACTCAAACCATCTAGTTGTGTCAACCCAGCAGACCAAAGGCTAGTCTTCAGTTAAAAATAGTGTTTATTTCAATTTTTAATAAATGTTATCATCAGAGCAAGAATTTTCACCTAGAGTATATGCATATAAAATTCTGAGCCCCATTTTTAGATTTTGTTTCCCCGTTGACTTGCTGTTTCTCACCCTTCTCAGAATAGTGCCAGTTTGCCATACAGTCCTTTTCCATTTTCATTTGGTTGCATTTTTGCAGTTGGCTCAACATCACATTGTTGTTGTCACTTCTAATCTACTTAATGCAGTGTTTAATCAGTACTGCAACACAGCCTATTACCTGCATCTAATGCTTGTGTTCCTGCTCCTGGAAAAAATGGGAGTAGTAGGTAATCCTCCTGAATTCCTGTCATAAAGCAAATTGTTATTTACAATCTTTAGTGCGCCTTCTGTGTGGAGTCTGCATGTCCTCCCCACGGTCGAGTGGCGTTCGAAAGACATGCGTAAATGGGCGTGCCTTCGTTAAAAGGTTGGGTGTCGAGCTGGCACCTTAAAAATCTACTGCCAATTATTAGCGGACCGGAGTTCCGCTGTGTTGACCCCTAACCGAGAAAAACCAAAAGAAGAACGAGTGTGTAAATTCTGTAGTATCCCTAATGTGAGAGTATGGCTCTGTTTATAAAACATACATCTTCTAGATGACAACCTGATTTTAACTGTTGAGTTTCACAGTGTGTAAGTTGTAGGTGTGGGATGAGATTTTCATCTGTAATATAGCTGTACAAACACTCGTGGTTTTACCATGCAGATGTTTTGATGAAAATGTATTAGCATTAATAGAAATTAATTTGACCAGTTCATGCCTGTGAAATAGAAAGCTTGTATAGAATGCAGAATATGGGGTTCATAGGAGTGAGTAGCAGTAGACATGGAAAAAAAGCTTGCTCTGCAGATTACAGACTGATTGTTTCCTCAGCGTATCTTTTATTTAAATTGAAAATGGAAAAATGTGTATATTTTGTTTCAAGCAGATGGTGGTGTTATATTCCCAGGTAAGTACTATAGCAATAACCCACGCCTGGGTGTGGGTAATGCGGGATTTACCCACGGTTGGCATGGTTTGGTCCCGACCAAACAAAGACAACCGTGGGTAAATCCCGCATTACCCACACCCAGAAGTGGGTTATTGCTATTATACTATGATATTATTTAAGAAAAGAAACAATTACTTTTCTTAAATAATGACATTGTATAATGCCTCTTTGCTGCCCTTCCGCAGCTGTCTGGCATCCGTGGCAGTTCTGATGTACTGCGCATGCCTACGCAGTACATCAGAGCTGTGGCCAAAAGCAACGGAGAAAGCAAGATCTCCATTGCATTTTTACTGTTTCGCTATGTTAAATGGGTTTAACATAGCGAGACAGCTTTAAAATAAGCAATGGAGATGTCCGTTGCTTATTTTAAAGCTGTCTTACTATGTTAAACCCATTTAACATAGCGAAACAGTAAAAAGCAACGGAGATCTTGCTTTCTCCGTTGCTTTTTTTTTTAAACCTGTCTCGCTATGTTAAATGGGTTTAACATAGCGAGACAGCTTTAAAATAAGCAACGGAGGTCATTTGTCCATTAGCTGAGTCCTTTAAAACTTGTTTGTGTTTGCTGAAGAGTGGTAGTATTTCTGCTTGATCCTTGCCGTAAGAGATCATCAGCATACATGAGAATATTGAGTTGGGATAAGTCTGTAGCAGTGTCATTAATGAATAATGAGAACAGAAGGGATCTGAGTGTGTAGCCTTGCAAGACACCAGTTGTACTTTGTATAGATAGTGAATCACCTGCGAGTACTTGAAATGTTCTGTTTTGTTAATAATGTTTGAACCATAATATGGATATTGTACCAACGTTTGTAAAGGAGAAGCTTATGATTTAGAGTTTCAAAGGATCTTACCATGCCTATGAAAAGGCCACCTGTTAGCTTAGAGTCGTCTGTATTTTTAAAATGTTTATGGAGTATAATGCTGTCATTATACTAAATGAATTTCTGACATGATGTTGAATATCATAAAGGAGGCTATGTTTATTAATCTGTTCGAACAGTTGTTTGTAAATTAGCTTTTCTAGATTTTTGCTAAAGGACGCAAGTTAGCTGTGGAACTGTAGTCTTAGCAATCATTTGGTGTGGGTTTTTTAGGAAGTGGCATGATGAAGGCATGCTTGAATTTTGTAGGAAAAATAGCAGATGTTAGTGAAAGGCTGTGAATGTGGATGAGCAGTTTAGCAAAGTGGGGAACTGACATTTCAAGAAAAGGGTGAATTTTAGTGATCTTACTGTTTGATTTTTTTTTTATTTATGTTAAGAAGATTTTTTTTGATGACTTTATTAGTAAGGTGCCTGAAGTAGAAAGAAAGGCTACAGTCTACTAATGTTAGTGTATAGTTAAGAAGAGTGAGTGAGCTGTTTTGGTGATGCGGTCATAATTGGTAGTGGGGGTGTATTTAGTATAGTGTTTGGTTAAATCTTCGGTTGTTTCTACCAAGAAGTGTTTATAGTCATTGACAAATTTGTGGTTATCTCCGATAATATTAGTAAACTTGATGTTCATCGTGTTACCCTGCTGCAGTCATCACACTTGGGGTTATCCTGTCGTCAGGCGGTCCCGCAGTCAGCCGGAATTCCAAAGTCTTGGTCCGGCGTCAGTTGCTGTCGCCCCTTCCCTGACGTCAGTGCGGCAGGGGTATATATAATGCAATCAATGCCATTTTCTTCAGTCTTTCTTGCCGCGCGGTGCCCGAAGCAGAAGCAGTTTGCAAGTGCCGGTCGGCCGACTCCTGAGATTTTCAAATTCGAATTTCAGACCGAAGTCTTCTATAAAGCTAAGTACCCTGTTGGGGAAACTTTTCTTGCCTCAGACCGATGTCAGAAAAAGTTAACAATTGTATTTCTTGTGGGAAGCAAATACCTCATAAGGATTTTCATTCTTTTTGCATACCTTGCCTAGGCCCAGACCATGACGTCACTTCTCGTCGGTTTTGTGCTAGGTTTAATAAGCGTACTATTAAAAGACGCTTTGATTTCACACGACACTACTTCGGTAGGAAATTTAACTACACCATGCCGTCGGAGCAACCGACTACCGGCGTGCACAAAAAACGCAGGGATAAGGACAGACAGCCCAGGCCTAAGCCAGATTCCGAGGCCTCGGCTGATCCGGTCTCTGGTTCTCCGGTCCTCAGTGAGGCTCCGATGCAGCCCCTGACTACCGCAGATCTGGAACCCGAGATCGCTACGGAAATTTTGACGGAATGTACCAGGCCGACGCAGCCTTTTACTTCAGGCCCTTCCAACGACTTTGCTTCTAAAGACGTCGGTGCTACAGAAATGCCATCGGTTTCGGAAGGCGTTTTCAGACCGACGACTCTTACCATTAAAACGTTTTCTAAGTCGAAGACTCCTTCTAAATCTAAAAGGACTGCACTTCAGTCTCCTGTTCAAGGCCCTATGCCTAAGAAACAGATGCTCAAAATGGCTGAAGATTTGATTTCTTTAATCAGGGGTTCACAGCCCCCTCCTGACAAAAGGCCTAGACAAGAGGAAGATTATGCTTCCTCTGAGCAAATGTCCATTTCTTCAGACTCTTCTGAGGACCAAGACTATTCCTTCTCTCCTTATGAAGATTCTGATGCTGAGGACTCTATTCCCTCAGCTTCTCCTCCTGAAGACTACTCCTTTGGGGAAACTTTACACACTATGAGGGAACATTTTCACTGGGAAGGTCAGGACTACTCTGATTCAAAGAAAAGGCTCAGAGAGTTTCTTTTACTCCCCCAACACAGACCACTTGCCATCCCACCAGTTTTGGACATTGTGGATGATGTCTATTTAGAATCCAGTTTCAACCCAGACTCTCTACCTCCTGCTCCGGCTAGGCCTGACATACTACAGAGTGCCTGATTCCCACAAATTTCTTTACAAAACCCCAGTAGCTGACCCAGAGACTATCTCCCAGGGTCCCAAGGGGGCTAAGGCTTCTATGGCTAAAAACCCAGTACCTTCTGAGAGGGATTCCAGAGCACTAGACAGGTGGGGGAAAAAGGTTTATACCTCAGCCACACTAGCTATGAAGGCACTGAATTGTCAATTTCATATGCTTAAGTATCAGCAATTTCTAATCTCTCAGTTAAAGCAAAGAATAACCACTCTCCCTCAACAAACTGAATTGAAAGAAGTACAGGATCTGTTGCATGCCACTGAGCAGGTGGGCAAACATACCTTACAATGTGGGTTTGATTGGGCCTCCTGCAGAGCAGCTGTCACTGGGTCTGTTATACATGGGCATGCTTGGTTAAAGGAACAAACTCTGCCTGATCATGTTAAAGCAAAACTACTAGATGCTCCCTTACATCAGGATGTTCTTTTTGGAATTAAAGCAGAAGAAGTTTTAAAGAAAATAGAAGATAAGGCAAAATCTATGCAGACAGTCAAAGATTTCTTACAAGTACAACTACCTTGCTTCAGCAGAAACTGGCCAACAAAAAATTGGTCCTTTCCAGCCACTGACAGACCACAGAGGGGTAAATACAGATGCCCAAGGGGCAGAGGACAACCACAAGCCCAGTATAAACCTTGCCAATGGGGGCACTACAGCACAGAAGGGAGGAGAAGACAGGTCTCAGTCCACCAGAAGGCAAAATCAATGACTTGCACCTCATCTGGCCAAGCAATACTCTCTTGGCAGCCCCCTTGGGGGGAAAACTTGCACTTTTTGCAGACAACTGGCACATTGTCACAAAGGAGGAATGCCAAACCTGCCACAAAATCAATGGGCAGAGGCACAAAGACAAATTACAGCTCTCATGGCCATGAGAGCCATTCAACGGGTACCGACTCGAGAGCAAGGCCAAGGATTTTACTCAAGACTATTTCTAGTACCCAGAAAGGACAATGCCTGGAGACCAATAATGGAACACTTACTTACAAGTACCCAAATTCAAGATGCTAACATTACAGCAGCTACTTCCCATGTTGGGCAAGGAAGCATGGCTAGTAACGTTCGACCTCAAGGAGGCATACCTGCATATCCCTATCAGACAAAGTTGCAGAAGATACCTCCGTTTAATTGCAGATTCAACCCATTACCAATTCTCTGTACTGCCCTTTGGCTTATCTACTGCGCCCAGAGTTTTCACAAAATGCCTGGCACCAGTAATTGCATACTGCAGACAAAGAGGAATTCAAATGTATCCATACCTGGACGACTGCCTCATCCAAGCAGAAAGCAAAGACATTCTCTTACATCATCTGGCCTTTGTAAAGCATCTACTAAACTGCCTGGGGTGCACAGTAAACGAAAAGAAGTCAAAACTAGTACCCTCTCAAAAAATGACATTCCTGGGTGCCAGCTTGAATACAACGGCCCAGAAGGCTTATCTTACGCCAGACAAGCAACTACAACTAACTCAATATTTCAAAACAATGGCAACAAAGACCCAATTAACTGCAAGAAAAATTCTGCAGGCTTTGGGCTTCATGGCATCTTGCATTCTAATACCATTTGCAAAGCTGCATATGAGGAAATGACAGTGGTACCTAAAAAGCGTGTGGTCTCAACACAGCCACAGCTTGGACACAATGATATCTCTCATTCCCTGCCTACAGCAGGAATTTCTATGGTGGTCACAGGCATGTCACCTCAACAAGGGTCAGCCTTTCACCTTGCCCCCAGCCAGGCAAACTATCACAACAGATGCTTCAGACTACGCCTGGGGGGCACACATGGCAGGGCAATGCATTCAAAGCTTATGGACTGCAGATCAAAGAAATCTGCACATAAATCAAAAAGAGATGCTAGCTGTACAGAAAGCTCTGACAGCCTTCAAGGATCTATTACATCCAGGACAACTTGCAATAAAGACGGACAACACCACAGTTATGTGGTACATAAACAAGGGGGTACACATTCCTACCCTCTATGCAGGCAAGCAATGATCTTATGGAACACAGTTCTGGCCTACCAAGTCCAGTTACAAGCTCAATTCCTGCCAGGACAGAAGAACACATTGGCAGACTACCTCAGCAGAAACATCAAAGATCCCCATGAGTGTAAACTAGACCCACAGATATTTGCAATGATAACTCAAAAATGGGGCCTTCCAAACATAGACCTGTTTGCCAGTCCTCAAAACTACCAACTGACAAAATTTTGTACAAGGACATTTCACCATCAAGCTTGGAAAGTGGACTCTCTCTCTTTCAGTTGGAAAAACCTGACAGCATAGGACTTCCCTCCATTACCTCTCCTCACAAAGGTTCTTTTGAAGGTCAAAAAGGAGAGACCACAACTGATTCTCATAGCCCCAGACTGGCCACGCCAGCACTGGTACCCGCTATTGAAAAGTATGGCCCACAGCCCACCATGGATATTGCCTCAAATACCCCATTTGCTCACACAACAAAACAAACAGATTCTTCACAGCCAGCTCAAAACTTTCAATCTGGCTGCATGGCAAATCAACTAAACATCCAACCAGCTCCTCTTTCACAAGCAGTTCTAGATGTTATTCTGGAAGCCAGGAGGCCAAGCACCAGGAAGGCTTATTCAGACAAATGGAAAAGGTTTTGTGCCCGGAACCAAGCTAAAGGCCAAGACACAATTCAGCCTCTCATGCCTCACATTCTACAGTATTTAGCTGAGATGTTGCACAAAGGAATTTCCTTTTCCTCAATTAAAATCCATGCTTCAGCTATTTCAGCCCACTACAACACGGATCCACCTTTATTTTCGCATCCTCTTCTAAGGCAGTTCCTCAGAGGGGCAAAAAACATTAGACCACCCAGGAGAACTCCTACACCAACATGGGACCTCAACTTTGTTCTGGAGAAACTAACGCTACCTCCCTTTGAACCAGCTTTCTCTGCAAATCTTCAGTTCCTATCATGGAAGACTGCCCTGCTCCTAGCAATAACTTCAGCTAGGAGGGTCTCAGAACTACAGGCACTAATGGCAGTGGAACCTTTCCTCATTTTTCATCAAGGCAGAGTTTCTCTACGAATTAATCCTTCCTTTATGCCTAAGGTGGTTTCCAGTGTAGCTTTAAATCAAACCATCCACTTACCCACCTTCTTCCTAATCCACAGAACAAAGGTGAGAGACTCCTGCATTCCTTGGACATTCACAGGCAGCTTCGTTACTACTTGGACAAAACTAAGGCTTTCAGAAAAACTGACCAGCTCTTTGTATCCTATGCTACAGCTTCTCAAGGGAAGGCTATATCTAAGCAAACCATTGGTTCTGCTATACCCATCATGGGAAACCAGTTCCTGCTACCATTAGATCCCACTCTACCAGGGCAACAGTTACCTCTACAGCCTTTCTCAGGGGGGGTTCCAACCAAGGAAATTTTAGAAGCTGCAACTTGGAGTTCAGTACACACCTTTACCAAACACTATCACCTACCTCTTTATTCTAAGTCCAGGGCGGGCTTTGCCACTGCAGTTCTGCAGGGCCTGATTGCCTCCACTAACCCTCTATGATACCTCCCCCCTACCTTAGCTTTGGGATTCAACCCAAGTGTGATGACTGCAGCAGGGTAACACGATGAACATAGTACAGTTTTGTACCTACCATAAATGTAAATGTTTGAGTGTTCACCCTGCTGCAGTCCAGGTTACCCTCCCTCCATCCCCTCTGATCTACTGGCAAAATCTCTTCTATGCCTTACTGATGTATTTGCTTATAGCTGAAGGGATTTTGTGTTTGTGCAGGGTTCACTCCATTTGGTACTAATTCTGACCACCTTTTTGGGGGCACCTGACATCTGGAGCAAGAAAAACTAAAGAAAATGGTGTCGGTTGCATTATATATACCCCTGGCGCACTGACGTCAGGGAAGAGGCGACAGCAACCGACGCCGGACCAAGACTTTGGAATTCCGGCCGACTGCGGGACCGCCTGACGACAGGATAACCCCAAGTGTGATGACTGCAGCAGGGTGAACACTCGAACATCTACATTTATGGTAGGTACAAAACTGTACTTTGTCTATAATTTCTCCAGTTAATGTTTTAAATTTCTTCCAGAAATGTTTAGGACTTTTAGTATTTCTTGCCTGTTTTTGAGATAAGTGGCTTTAAGTGCTGGTAGCAATTCCGGCCTCCTCCTTTAGCAGCTGATAGTTTGTTTGGAGATGACCCATTTTGGTCAAGTCCTCTAGTAGTTTTTTTTTTTTTTTTATAACTTGTCATAGTTCCTCTTTCAAGACTGTAACGACCATTGTCCAACCCGGCCTAATACCACCCCCCCCCCCTCCATGAAGTTGACACTGGAATTCAATTTTTCTGCACTTCTTTCCTGATGCATGTGAAGGTTAGTGTATAACAGCTCACTGTACCAGTGAGACGACGTTCACAGAAGGATGTAAGATGCTGGAAATTCCATGAGGGCGAAAAGACTTACAAAATTGAGCATCTGACTGAAAGAGAAGCAGTCCATAAGTAGAATTCACTCTCCTGTGTGAAAGATCTTTTTTCTTTTCTTCTTTTAGCTGCTGTCCTTCCCATCTGTAAGGGGCTGGGTGACAAATGTCAGGATGTCTTCTTCAGTCTTCTGACTCATCTTTGCAATCTCTACCAACGAGGCCCTGGGCCCATTACAACTGTTATCCAAGTAGCAAGTGATCCATCAAAATATTTCGGTCTCTGCTGCAGGAGCATCATTTCATTAGCCTAAGCATTGTCTTTTGGTGAGGTTTCATTAAACCCATTTGATGGTTATAGACTTCCTTAGTTGCCGGCCGTTTTAACAGCTAAACACTGCTAAAACTTTAGCCATATGTATCATTGAAGATATTGACATAGGTTTTAGCTGCAGACCATCTGTCTTCTAGTGAAAGTTACTGTTTGTCGATGTCCTTCAAGGATGCATCTGCAGTCTTTACAAATGGGTTGTCCTGTCGTCAGGCAGCCCTTCGGTCGGCTGGAGTCTGGGTCTGGCTTCGGCTGGTGTCGCACTTCACCCGACGTCATTGCAGCAGTTATTCGGGTATAAAGGCATCAGCCGACGCCATTTTCCTCAGTCTTTCTTGCCGCGTGGTGCCCGAAGCAGAAGCTGTTCGCAAGTGCCAGTCGGTCAGATCCAGAGATTACTACTACCGAATACTACTTCGAAGACTTCTATAAAGCTAAGTACCCCGTTGGGGACTCTTTCTTGCCTCAGCCGATGTCAGAGAAAGTTAATAACTGTTTATCTTGTGGGAAACAAATACCTCATAAAGATTTCCACTCCTATTGCATACATTGTTTAGGCCCAGACCACGACGTAGCAGCTTGTCTAGCCTGTGCTTCTTTAACCGATGGACGCTTAGGCGTCGGTCGGACTTTGCTGAACAGATTTTCGGCTCCGATTTTGCCTACATTATGCCGTCGGATCCTCCGACTACGCAAATAACCAAAAAACGCAAAGAAAAGGACCGACACTCGCGGTCCGTGGTTTCGGCCGAAACCGCGGTTAAGCAAACCACGAGTGTCTCGGTTTCGGCCGAAACCGAGCAAGCGGTTCTTTCTTCAGCCGATAACATGCCTTCTACCGAGGCCTCTTCTAACCTGGTAGAAACGGCTTCTGAAATCCAACCTTCTGTTGCGGTTTCACGGGATTTATCAGACACCATTCCCCTGGATATTTCAACCCCTGCACGTGGAGCTGCTAGGCCTCCTCCAGCTATGTCTATTTAAGGCCTTTGCCAGGGCTAAAGCAGCCAAAGCATCAAAACCTGTGCCTGCCAAGCCCCCCTCTCACAGGCCCAGCACCAGCTCCCATATGCTTTCTTTGGCTGAGGATCTCATCACTTTAATTCGTGGAGCCCAGCCTCATCCAGACAGGGCCTCTCTCCCTCCTCCAGAAAAGAGGCCTAGAGCAGAGCCCCCTGAGCCAGTATCCACAGATGATTCCTCTGATGACTCAGAACAGACAGACCCTCCTGAGGCTTCTTATTCTCCTTATGAAGACTCTGATGCTGAGGAGTCCATCCCTTCAGCCTCTCCTCCTGAGGAATTTTCCTTTGGGGAAACCTTGCATGCTATGAGGGAACAATTTCAGTGGCAGGGCCAAGATTTCTCAGACTCTAGAAAAGGCTTAGGACCTTTCTACATTTGCCACAGCATAGGCCTTTAGCTATACCTCCAGTTCTTTCTGTTGTTGATGATGCATTTAATGATGCTTGCACTGCTCCTGATTCTTTACCTCCGGCTCCTGCTAAGCCCGATAGGTACTACAGGGTCCCGGACACTCATCACCACTTATATAAGGCTCCTTTTGCAGATCCAGAGACTATCTCCCAGGGTCCTAAAGCTGTAGCAGCTACTTCTTCTAAAACCCCTCCCTCTGAAAGGGAATCCAGGTCCTTAGAGATGGGGTAAAAAGTTTACACCTCTGCTACTTTGTCAGCTAGAGCTTTGAACTGCCAATTTCATATGATTCAATATCAAGAGTTTATGCTTGACCAGTTGACTAAAAGCTGTCCTCTGAAGAATCTTTAGATAAAAAGTATGTTCAAGAAATGGTACATAACATACAGCAGGTTAGTAACCATTCTTTAAAATGTGGCTATGATGCACTGGAGGCTTCCTTTAGATCAGCCATGACTGGCACAGTTATCAGGAGGCATGCATGGTTGAAAGAACAGGCATTACCAGACCATGTCAAATCTAAGCTTTTGGATGCACCTATGGACAAGGTCAATTTATTTGGTTCCCCTGCACAGCAGGTACTAAAAAAGATGGAAGAGAAAGCAAAATCTGTGCAAACAGTGAAAGATTTCTTACAAGTTCAACCTCCAAGGTTTAGCAGGAACTGGCCCTCCAAGAATTGGTCCTTTCCGGACTCCTCTAAGGCACAAAGAGGCAGGAATAGGCGCTCTAGAGGCAGAAACCAATCCAGGGGTGCCTACAGGGTCGCCACTGGCCGGGTAACAACCAACGAGGCACGGATACAGCCACCACCACTACAACAACTCAATCACAGTGACTTGGCGGTGGCACCGCCTACCAGGGAACAACTAGGCGGAAAGCTAACCTTATTTTCAAGAAACTGGCACTGCATTACAAGAGAAAAATGGATTTTGCAAACTATAGACCAAGGTTACAGGTTCCATTTCCATACTCTACCAGGAAAGAGAGGAATGCCAAACCTACCACCTACTCAAAGGACAGAAGCTCTAAAACAAATATCTCAATTATTAAGAATGAGAGCTGTGGAAAAGGTACCATCTACGGAGCAAGGAAAGGGATTTTACTCCAGACTCTTCCTGGTACCAAGAAAAGAAAACAAATGGAGGCCTATTCTAGACCTGTCCGCTTTAAACACATTCCTCATTGTTCCAAAATTCAAAATGCTGACCCTACAGCAGCTTCTTCCCATGCTGGGCAAGGAGTCTTGGCTGGTAACTCTAGATCTCAAGGAGGCATACCTGCACGTCCCCATAAGACCAATTTGCAGAAGATACCTCAGATTTCTTGCAGGATCAGAGCATTATCAATTCTCAGCATTGCCCTTTGGCTTATCTACTGCCCAGAGTGTTCACGAAATGCCTGGCATCAGTAATCGCTCATTGCAGACTTCAGGGATTCAAATCTATCCCTACCTGGACGACTGCCTGATACAAGCGGACAACAAAACAAACTAACAGAAGACTTACAAAGAGTCATCTACCTGCTGCAAGCCCTGGGATATACAGTCAATACAAAAAGTCAAGGCTGATTCCATCCCAAAGAATAACCTTTCTGGGTGCAGAACTGGACACATCAAAACAAATGGCATTTCTAACTGCAGAAAAGAAGAGCAACTTCCTCTCTACTTCTTGGCATTAACAAAGCAGAACCATCTAACTGCAAGAAAAGTGCTACAAGCTCTAGGCTTCATGGCATCCTGCATAATACTGGTCCCTCATGCCAGGCTGCATATGAGAAAGCTACAGTGGTACCTAAAGAATTTGTGGTCCCAGCACAAGCACAGCCTAGAAACCAAAATTCCAATGATCCCATGCCTGAAGCAAGAGTTCCTATGGTGGGCTCAGGCCTGCCAATCAAACACAGGATTGCCCTTCTGCAAAAGTCAACCAAGACAAACCATCATGACAGATGCCTCAGACCTCGGTTGGGGGGCACACATGCTGGGCAAGTGCATTCAAGGCCTATGGACTCAAGACCAGCTGCATCTGCACATAAATCTAAAAGAAATGATGGCAGTAAAATTGGCAATCCAGGCATTCAGACCTTTTCTCCAAGAAGGCCAGTTGATGATAAGGACAGACAACACCACAGTTATGTGGTACATCAACAAACAGGGAGGCACACACTCATACCCTCTATGCCGGCTGGCACTGGACCTATGGGATGTGGCTCTGAGCTACAACATTCAGTTACAGGCAATTTATGTACCAGGAAGGAAAACATTCTAGCAGACATATTAAGCAGAACTACAACAGATGCCCACGAATGGATGCTGCATCCGGACATCTTCAAAACCATCACAAGAGAATGGGGATTACCACAAATAGACTTGTTTGCATCCCCATTCAATCACCAGTTGAAGAAATTCTGCACAAGGACTTACCACCCACTTGCTTGGAAGGTGGACTCCCTATCTTTCAGTTGGAAAAGCCTGACAGCATCGCATTCCCACCACTTCCTTTGATGCACAAGGTGCTTCTGAAGATCAAAGAGGCGTCCGAGGATCATTCTGATAGCCCCAGACTGACCAAGACAACATTGGTATCCACTGCTGAGGAGCATGTCCGGGAACAAATATGGACACTGCCCTGATCCCATTACTGCTAACACAGAACAACTACAACATCCTGCATCCAAACCTAAAAACTCTGCAGCTAACTGCCTGGAACATTACATAACAGCAATTAACCCAAATTTATCCCAAAGGGTTAAAAACATAATCCTGGAGGCTCGTAGACCTTCAACAAGAAAGAATTATGCAGCAAAATGGAAAAGATATCTCATCTGGAGTACTGCAAAGGGGCAAGATGTGACACTGGTGAACATAGCCAACATCCTGGAGTACTTGGCGGAGCTCTTCCATACAGGCCTGTCCTATTCTTCCATCAAGATACATGCATCAGCTATTTCAGCAGAATACAGCTTGGATCCTCCTGTCTTCTCGCATCCTCTGCTCAGACAGTTTCTGAGAGGAATTAAAAATGTAAAACCTCCCAGGAAACCTCCATTGTCAGCATGGGACTTGAACATTGTGCTAAAAAAACTGACTCTTCCTCCTTTCGAACCAGCAGCAACAGCAGAATTACAATACTTATCCTGGAAGACTGCTTTCCTGCTGGCAATAACTTCAGCAAGAAGGGTCTCTGAACTACAGGCATTAATGGCAGTGCAACCCTTCCTGATCTTCCATCGAGATAGAGTGTCCATGAGAACAAATCCTACATTTATGCCTAAGGTGGTATCCAGAGTCTCTTTAAATCAGGCTATCCACCTTCCTACATTCTTCCCCAACCCACAGAACAGGGAGAAAGGCTCTTACATACCTTGGATGTACACAGACAATTACGCTACTACCTGGACAGGACAAAAAACAATAGAAAAACTGACCAGCTTCTGGTAGCATATGCAACAGGAAAGGAAGGAAAACCAATTTCTAAACAGACAATCTCCAAATGGATAGGAAATTGCATTAGATTTTGTTACTCCTACCATGGAAAGAAAACTCCAGAGAGCATCAGGCCTCACTCCACAAGGGCTACAGCCACTACCACAGCTTTCTTACGAGGAGTGGCTACCAAGGACATTATAGAGGCTGCTACTTGGACCTCCGTGCATACATTTGCCAAGCATTATAACTTACCTCTATACTCTAGATCCCGTGCTGGTTTTGCCACTGCTGTTTTGCAAGGGATCCTAACTACACCATAATCTCTTCTCATTTCCTCCTCCCCTAGTTTAGCTATGGTATTCTACCCATTTGTAAAGACTGCAGATGCATCCTTGAAGGACATAGTACAGTTTTGTACCTACCATAAATGTAGATGTCGAGAGGAATGCATCTGCAGTCAGGATTACCACCCTCCTTCCCTCTGAGGTACTCCTAGGGTATTTGCCAATCTTCAGCTAGCTTGGGGGGGATCTATTATGGTGTATTTGTTTGTATATATGTACATACATGCTTATTTTGTCTGTTTGCTCTCTACTATTTGGAAACTTTGGCATTTATCCAAATTTAGCCATCCAAGAGGGCACCTGGCATCTGGGGCAAGAAACACTGAGGAAAATGGTGTCGGCTGATGCCTTTATACCCGAATAACTGCCGCAATGACGTCGGGTGAAGTGCGACACCAGCCGAAGCCAGACCCAGACTTTGGAATCCGGCCGACCGAAGGGCTGCCTGATGACAGGACAACCCATTTGTAAAGACTGCAGATGCATTCCTCTCGGACATCTACATTTATGGTGGGTACAAAACTGTACTTTTTTGCATTTAAGTTACCCGTAACACATTGCATTTAAGTTACCTGGCACTTGCTCACTAAAGCAATTATATAAGTCAGCACTAAAAAAATTAAAAGCACTACACCCTCACAAACTCCCCTTGAGTACCTTGTTCCCCATTGGCCCTTTTTTTCAATTATAAAGGAATTCCCAATACTATTCTAGCATGTCCATAGGCCAGTTGTCAATCTCCTCTCCGGTCCAGCTGGTAAATCTGGGAATCTTGAGGCAATGTTACAACTGCCTCATGTACACAGACAACCCTTTCCTCCTCCCAACAAATTCCAACATGTGAGAGATGCAACCATATAGCCAAACTGGAGGCTAAGCTCTCTCAACTCAGTACTGGTGTAACCAGTCAGGAGGAGAAGGAAACCACACTCACTACAATTCCAGTCTCACATAGACCTACCACGACAGCAAACCAAACACATAAACACACAAAAACATACTCGGAGGCTCTAAATAAAAATCTGCCTAAGCAGCAGAGACCTCTAAAGCAGACACCCAAGCAACCGCTACCCCAAAACAAAACACGTGTGCAGCACATATCTCACAAAGCCAGTGTGCCGAACAGTCACAGCCCTTAAGGCTAAACAACACACCTGATACACTTGTAATAGGTGACTCTATCGTCAGGCACACTGACGTCCCGCTCACCAGGCTGAACAAGGATAAGGTTACGGTGAGCTGCCTGTCGGGAGCTAGGATCCGCCACATAACACAAGCACTCAGGTCACTCCAAGGCAAGTACAAATATGACTCCGTCATTGTCCATGCTGGTGGAGACGTACCTCCCTGGACTACATGAAAAGAGACATAGAGGAGCTCTCTGAGCATGTAGCCCAGGCCGGTATGACCCTGACCTTGAGTAGCATCTTACCCTCACCAAGAATGATGCCACAATATGAAGACAAGATGATCAATTTCAACAATTGCCTTAAGTATTGGTGTCATTCAAAGGGGATCCAATGCCTGTCAGCCTGTGATGACATGCTCGACAAGCCACGATGCTTTGCTAGGGACGGCTTGCACCTGTCACCCCTGGGCTTTCGGATATTGGCAAAGGCTCTTGCTACCCCCATAGTGCCTTTTTTAGGCAAGGCTCAAAAGAGAAACCCACCTCCATAGGTATCACAAGGGATAAGAAACTAAGAGTAATGCTACTCAACGCCAGAAGTCTAAACCTCAGGATGCACGCACTCGAACCTCTCCTTAGCATGGAGAACATCGAAATCTGTGCAGTAACAGAAACCTGGTTCAAGGCTCCCGAGAGCACCCCAGCACTACCAGGTTATACCTCATACCATGCTTCTCGGCCCCAAAACTTGGACCAAACCACAAAAGGAGGGGGAGTATCAATATTCGTCAAAGATACCCACACCTCCGGGTTGGTGGCACAGCACGAAGCATCAGAGACTATCCATGTGCAACTAACAGTGGATAAAACTGCCTTCCAGTTTATAGCCTGCTACAGACCACCCTCCCAACCCCAGGAACCCACTCGGCCTTCCTGAGAACACTGGAAAATATGAAGGTCTCTCCAAACACCATTATATTGGGCGACTTCAACTACCCAAACATAGACTGGGAGCATTACTCTAGCTCCAACACCCTAGCCCAAAGGTTCCTAGAATTTATAAACTCAAATGCTATGGAACAACTTGTTACCACTCCCACAAGAGGTGAAAACATACTGGACCTGATCATCACCAACATGGGGACTTTATGCTCCAGACCAGAAGTGTATCCCTCACTGGTAAGATCAGACCATAAACTAATCTCACTGGATATTCACATCCCGACCCCACCCCCTGCCCAGAAAACCACAGTGAAAAGCTTCTCTAAAGCAAATTTCACACACCTCAAAACCAAGGTGGAATCCTTCAAAGCCCCCGGGCCTGTGGAAAATACGTCCCAGACCGCAGAATCCTTTATAAATGCATTCTATGAACACCTTCAGGAATGCATGGATCATGCAATCCCAAATAAAACCAAGACCCAATCCTCCAAAGGCAGATGTCCTGTCTGGTGGACCCCAGCCATAAACAAACTATACAATAGAAGGAGGAAGCTACTACATGATAGAGCAAAATCCCAAAAAGGGAAGGCATATCTTATCAGTATTAGCAAAAAACTACGGGCACTCATAAAATCATCTAAGGCCAGTTTCGAGAGAAAAATTGTACAGGACACTAACGATAATCACAAGGCTTTCTTTAGTTATGTTAGGAACCTGGGTGGGAATTCCCTGATATGCTCAGAATTAGTCCAGAATGACAGAAAATACATCGAACCCACAGATATTGCAAACATCCTAGCTGACAGGTTCAAAGCAAACTCCCCCCCCCCCCACCAAAAGGGCAAATATCTATCCCAGCAGAGTGATGCCCCCCTGACATTTCAGATGCTCAGGTAAGAGCCGCCCTCTCCAAAGCAAAAAACACTGCATCAATGGGACCAGACGGTGTCCCGGGCTGCGTCCTACATGAACTCCAAGAAGAGCTAAACCCAAACATAAAACTACTGTTCAATCTCAGCCTTACTACAGGATATGTACCCAAAGAGTGGCGTACAGCAACAGTGGTCCCTCTCCACAAAGGTGGTGCCTCAACGGATCCTGGAAACTATCGCCCATAAACCTGACTAGCTTGGTCTGCAAAGCTATGGAAAGGATCATCATGGACCTCATAAATAAAGATATTGGGGACCTACAGACACTGGATCCTACCCATTTCGGCTTTGTTAAGGGCAGATCCTGCCTCTTAAACCTGGTTGATTTCTTTGAAACAGTCACCAAGGCCATTGACAAGGGAAGGTGGTCCACACAGCCTACCTGGACCTCGCAAAAGCCTTGATACAATACCCCACTTGGGCATTATAGATAAGCTCACCAGCTTAAATATAAACCCCTATGTCACTAGATGGGTTGCAAACTGGCTCAAGGACAGAACCCACATGGTTAGAATTGCTGGAGCCATGTCAGACTCCAAACCAGTTACAAGTGGTGTCCCACAAGGCTCAGTCCTGGGACCTCTCTTGTTCGGTATATATTTCTCGGAGGTGCAGGCCAACACGGAAGGACTGTGGCTGACCAAGTTCGCAGATGACTGCAAACTGGGCACCATAATCGACTCTCCAGCTGACACAAGCATCCTCCAAAAGGGCCTCATAGAAACAGACAACTGGTGCCAGAGCCATTGCCTCAAGCTAAATGCCAAAAAGTGTATAGTCATCCCCTTTGGCAAAAACGAAGTGCCCAGAAATTACCACATAGGTGATAATCCATTAAGTACAGAAGAAGTAATTAGGGACCTGGGGACCCAAGTTGATAGCAATCTCTCATTTGACAGCCACGTGGCCAAAGTGGTTAGAAAAACATTTTATATAGCCCACCTAATCATGAAGGGATTCACATCTAGATCAGGGGAGGTCATCATGCCTCTTTACTCATCCCTCATCAGGCCCATAATTGAATACAATGTCCCTTTTGGGATGTACCTTACCAGACACCTGCAGCAACTGGAAAGACCCCAAAAGTACCTCACCAAGAGGATCAAAGGGCTCAAACAGCTGCCATATTCTGCTCTGTTAAAGAAACTCCAGCTCTACTCAGTGGCATACTGCCTGCTCAGAGGCGATCTGTGCCTGATGTATAAAGCCATGTCCAACCCGGAATTAATGGACATGCTGCACCTCAGAAAATCCAAATCCCATCGAGCTAGGCGCTCGAGAGACTTGAACCTCAGCACTGAAATAAATAGGACATGCTGGAGGGACAGATTCATAACCCAGAGGCTCCCTTCTCTCTGGAATAAAATCCCAGTCCAGGTTAGGCAGAGTCCCTCATTGACTCTCTTCAAGAGGAATCTTGATGAGTGGATGGGAAATCGTAGGTTTACCCGGGGTATCACTTCTGTGTCACTGTTACAGAGGCACAGTATACTAACCTCGAAAAAGGGCATAGCAAAATTAATTTAAAATGGGTGGCGAAAGCCAAACACACACTGGCTAGGCTTATAAATGCCCTAGGGCAGATAGCCTAGTATGAACCTATGAACCTATGAAATTAAATATTTAGGATTTTAAATGGTTTGGCAAAGAGGCTGCCCAGCCATTAGGTTCTCAATCTAAGCCTATATTTTATTTTTGTTGTAGTCCTCTAATGGACATCATATTATTCCCTGCATAATCAGAAGTGGTAGAGTATTTGTTTGATCTATCCTCATATATCTCACAGTTCTTGTTGGAATTCAGCAGCATCTGGAGATTACCCTCTGTCCCCATGATTCCTGTTTCTCCTTTTGATGACATAGTCTTCTAATGTTCAGGTATGTTGGCAAGGTCAGTGGACTTGCTAATGTTCAGGATAAAATCAGAAGAGACATTTGGAATAATTGACCCTTCTTGAGCCTCAGCCATGGATAGCATACTCCTCCTTTCTCTCCAAATTAAAATATGTACTGAAACAGGCTTAGAAAATGCCCAGGGTTCCATCCCGATTACCCAGGCATGTGTGAAGTATTGTTTTCACACAGATTCGCTTTTCTTTTCTGAGCAGACTTTTTGTGACTACTTCATTTGTTTCTAGCCCAGCTCGGAAAAGAGAAACTCTGTGAAGTCTTAAGTTATTTACTACCTCTTGGACATTTGAGGAAGTTAGACCACTGGATTTTCTTACTCACCTTCAAGATGACCAGAGAGCCAAGGCTTTTGGTGAGATAACATTATTCCTATTAGAAGGGCAATGTATGTATTAACAGCAAGTATCCTTCATTCATGTAAGAACAGTTAACAGTTATTTTCTTTGTCTAGTCTTAAATTTACAAGTAGTACTTCATTGTTCTATGTTTACAATGTCATGGACGTGCATGCTTTTTCTGCTGCAGTGGGAGATTTTCGTTAAAAATGCCATTGATTAAGGATGATTGCTGTCCCCAGTGAATTGTATTGTCAAACTTACAGACCTTCAAGGAGCTTGAATTTTTAAATCCAGTATTGATAGAAATTTCTTCTTTTGTATATGAAGATTATTTCTGAAGGAAGTTAGTAATTGACTTCTGATTATAAGAGGAAGCTTATTCCATGAACTTGGAAGACTTTACATATTTCATTTGTCATTTTTCCTGTTATTGAAATTCATTTTTATTGCTTAGTTCCCTAATCTAGTGATCTGAAGTAGTTACTTCATTTGCTCTGCAACCTGTGGGTATCGGATCCGAGCCGGCAGCTTTCCAAGCTACAAGATCCGAGCTCCTAGCTCCTCCCCTACCCATAATCCCCTGCTATATGCTACATTACCTCAGATCGTTTTTTGCCATGGCTGAAGTAGCTACATTTGAAGAGCTCCTTGGCTTTTGGTGAGATTGACACTTTTTTTTTTGTGACCAAAAACAAAAAAAATCTTTTCTAGTTGTGAGAGTGTGTAGTTCCTGGGGTTAGTTAGCTTAGTGTAGTTTAGTTAGATACCTTTATTTTCCCCTTCTAACTAGTTTTCTTATAGTTCCCGCTTTTTCACCCTACCCCCTCTTAGTGTTTGGGTGTGTTTTTGGTATGAGTGGTGTTATGGCTGAAGGGCCTAAGGCGGTGTTCTCAAAATGTACTGAGTGTGGCCATAAGCTTTCACAGGCGGATGGCCACACTCAGTGCGTTTTATGCTTTGGGGCAGCCCACTTGTCATCGGCCTGCACAATCTGTGCGGCCTTTAATCCCCAAGCTCTCAGGGACAGGAAGAACAAGCTGATCCTGGCGGGCTTATTGCCTCAGGAATCTGCTTCTTCTTCCTCCCCCTCTCAGGCACAGGCTGTCTCGACAGCCCTCGCGCCTTCTGTGCCCCCGACTCAACCTGGGACTCAACCTCCCTCTTTGGTTGTGAGTTCAGGGGACTCAAGTACCTCCACTACGGTGGAGAAAAGACATAAAGACAAGGGACATAAGTCCCACAAAAGGCGGGCTGAGACTCAACCCTCAGCCCCGCCGTCTAAACTGGCTAGGTCTCCCTCGAGGGTCTCTGGATCCTCCCCCTCTTGGCTTCATTCACCTAGCTTTTCGCCGGAGCCGGAGGAGGAGTATCGGTCTCCCTCGAGGTCGTCGAGGCGGCCCTCCCGGCCTGCCTCGACGCCTTCAAGATCAACTAGAAGCCTCACTGAAGCGGGTATGGATCGGATGATGCGCCGATTCATCCAGACCCAGATGCAGATGGGGGTGCCCTCCCCCCCCCTCCGGGGGGGAGTGCGGCCCCCATGTTTGCTCCGATTACTCCTTCTCCGACCCGTTTTCAGGTCTCTGAGTCATCGGATTCGGGCCCTTTCGGAACCGGGGATTCGTCGGCGCTGATAGCTCCGGTCGCTTCGATGCCGACTGTGCCTTCGTGTCTGTCGGATCCGAGCTCTCGGGGCCGAGGGCTGAGCATCGGATCCGGGGGAGCTGGTGTGTCTTCGGCTCTGTTGGGTTCGGAGCACACCTCTCTCTCGGCTCCGGCTGCATCGGCTCCGACCCCGATCCTACCTTGGAGCCGAGGAGGTTGCTCTCTGAGCCTGGCGAGAGTAAGCTCTCCTTCGGCTTTTGAGGTTGTGGAGAGGGTACTGTCGAGGACCTCCAGGTCCCTGGTTCGGGCGTCGGATCCTCCCGTACCCCCGCTGCATGTGGGTCTATCCTCCATCATCCGACCATCGGGACAGCCTGCTCAACCCCTCCAGTTGGTTCCCTTGGAGGAACAGGACCCCGTTGACGAGCCCTCTTTGGACAGTCCCACCGAGGTGGTCCCTTGTAAACGGTCCAAGAGGAGGCACCTGGACTCCCCTGAGTCCGTTACAACCGACACGGATTTAGATGAAGGGGATGGTTACCCAAGGTCACCCCCCCCCGAGGATGTCTCCTTTGGAGACATCATGGAAATGTTGTGTATTAGAGGGGGGTGGTCTGCCCAAAAACCTTCCGCGGATGAATCCGTGTTCCTGGATGCATTTGAGGCAGGCCCTTCTACCTCCTGGGTGTCCCCTCCGGCTGACCCCCCGGTAGACCTAATTACTACCAGGGCGTGGAAGGAGCCCGACACCGTGGAGCCTATCCGGAAGCGACCCGACAAGATCCTTAGCCCCCCAGTGGATAGACTGTCTTGGGCCAGGGGAACCCCCGTGAATGCCATGTTGGTGGCGGCTGCCACCAAGAGAGAACTCGCGCAGGAGAGTTCGTCGGTTCACCCGCCAGATAAAGAATCTCGGGCGCTGGACCGCATTGGGAAGCGGATGTTTAGTTCAGCTACCTTTTCTATAAGGGTGCTGAACTATATGGCACATACCATTAGACTGCAACGAGACTTAATTAAGGAATACGCTGCAGCCTCCCCAGAGTCCATGTCGATCGAGGACAAGAAAGTTTTCTCGACTCGGATGGCCACTCTGAAATCCATCTCTAACACGTCCATGTGTCTACTCTCCCATGCCACGGAGGGAGCCGCTAGGGCCAGCGGAGCCGGGGTCATCTTGCGACGTCACTCCTGGCTCAGTCTTTGCGATTTTGCGGATCCTTTCAAGGCGTCCTTCGCGAATGCACCCTTTGACAGATCTTCTTTCTTCGGCAAGACCATTCACAAGATGCTGGTCCAAAGCGAGAAGGATGGGAAGACGTTGTCTGCCATCGGGGTCCGCTTCTCTAATCCTCAACGATCCTTTTCTAGGAATCAGAGGGGACAAAAGAAGCTGTGGTTCCGTAAGTCCCAGCAATCCCATCCAGCTTCGGACCCCTCGTCCTCTAGAGGCAGAGGAGGACAAGGTGGACGCCGGCCCAGAGGCAGAGGTGGACCGCGTAACTTCGGGTCCAGGGAACCCTTCCCGGATAGACCCGCGCAGCAGCCCTGAGGGCTTACCCGGCTGTCCCTCTCTGGAGGCAGTCGGGGGCGGTTGTTGGAGCACCTGTCAAACTGGGAGTCCATTATGACAGATCGATGGGTGCTCCGCATCATATCCAGAGGTTCTACCATCCCCTTTATAAACCACCCTCCCTCGACCAGACGCCTCCCTGATGTTCCACTCGATCGAAGGGAGGCAGTGGCTTCAGAGGTCCTGAAGTTGCTAGAAAAAAAGAGCCATCCAGTCCATCCCCCCCAGACCAGTCCGGATTGGATTATTACTCCAGGTTCTTTTTAGTGCCAAAAAAGATGGGGGACCTCAGACCCATTCTAGACCTCTCCGCTTTGAACCTGTTCATTCCCAAAGAAAAATTTCAGATGGTCACCCTCCAATCTATTCTCCCCCTTCTGCGGCAGAACGACTGGATGTGCTCTATAGACCTCAAGGATGCGTACTACCACATTTTGATGGACAGACGATCCAGAAGGTTTCTCCGCTTCCGGCTGAGAGCCTAGTCATTACCAGTTCAGGGTTCTCCTGTTCGGCCTTACTTCAGCCCCCAGGGTTTTCACCAAGGTCATGGCAGTGGTTGCAGCCCACCTGAGACTTCAGGGCATTCAGGTCTTTCCGTACCTAGACGACTGGCTCCTTACCGCCACCAACAGGCATCAGCTCTGCGTGGCAAAAGATTATGCTCTGACCCTTGCCCAGAGCTTAGGCATCTCCGTGAACCTTCAGAAATCCTCTCTTTGCCTTGTACAGGTCCTGGAGTTCATAGGGGCCAAGTTAGATACCCACATCTCTCGAGCTATGCTAACTGCGGACAGGCTGAAAAGCTTGTCGTGTCAGGTGCTAACCCTTCTTCAAAGTCCGGCTCCGGCGGCGGAATTAGTCCTGAGGGCACTAGGATCTATGGCAGCAGCGATCAGTCTCTCCCTTCACGCGCGTCTGCGGATGAGGGTTCTGCAGTGGACCCTTCTAGTTCAGTGGTCTCTACTACTCCATCCGTTGAATACCCCGATTCCTCTGAGCAGAGTTTGTAGGGACTCCCTTCTTTGGTGACTCCACGCCCCAGAGCTGAGGGAAGGGAGGCCCTTTGTTGTCCCTCCCCCCCAAGCCACGCTGACCACGGATGCTTCTCGCCTCGGGTGGGGGGGCATTGTTCGGGCAGAACCGTCCATGGCACGTGGACTCCCCTGGAGACCGCTTTGCATATCAGTGTCCTAGAGATGAGGGCGGTGCTTCTAGCGTTGCAAGCTCTCCACGACCTTCTACCTCTGGGGACTATTGCAATCCAGACGGTCAACATGTCAGTAGTCTGGTACATAAACAAGCAAGGAGGAACTAGGTCCTACCCCCTTTGCCGGGAGGCTATGAGAGTGTGGAAATGGGCGATATCCACCAACCGTTTTCTGGTAGCAACGCACATTCCGGGTCGGTCCAACATTTTGGCGGACAAACTGAGCAGTGTGATTCTCACTCCGTATGAGTGGTCTCTCAATCCGTCAGTTGCGAAGCAGATCTTCCGCAAATGGGGTTGGCCTCGCTGCGATCTTTTTGCTTCTCTCTTAAACACAAAATGCAGCGAGTACTTCGCAATACTTCCCCCCGAAGGGGAGAATCCCAGAGATGCTCTAGTCCATGCTTGGCCACCCGGTCTACTTTATGCTTATCCCCCCCTTCTGCTCATGACGAAGTTCATACAGAAAGCCCGTCGGTTGGGGAGCAGAGTTATCCTCATAGCCCCATTCTGGCCTCACCAGATCTGGTTCCCTTACCTGCGGTCTCGCAGTGTATCTCCGCCATGGATACTGGATCCCATTCCCGACCTGATTTCACATCCGGCGGGATACCAACCCCCAAACCTGGTGAGCCTCAAGCTTGCGGCTTGATTGCTCCAGTTCCACTGATGGCTAGGACTCCCGGTATCTCATCTCCTGTTAAGACCATTCTAGTCTCAGCAGATAAGCCGACTACTAGAAAAATATACTACAGCAAATGGAAACGTTTCTCTGTCTGGGCTAAAGATAGAGGCCTGGATCCATTTACAGTTCCTATTCCTACTATTCTAGACTTCCTGTCGCTGATCTTTAGACAAGGAGCAAGTGCTTCTACAGTTAAAGTGCAATTGGCAGCCATCTCCCATTTCCATGTGTTAGACGGACTAGGATCTTTGGCTTCTACAAGATTATGTAAAACCTTCTTGCGGGGCGTTTTCCTCTTGAAGCCTCCGGTGAAAGTGGTGGTTCCCCCATGGGATTTGACCTTAGTCTTACAAGCCTTGACAGGCCCACCCTTTGAACCCGCGGCTTCGATTCCATTCAAATTCTTGTCTTGGAAAACAGTCTTTTTGGTGGCCATTACTTCAGCCAAAAGGGTTTCAGAACTTCAAGCTTTATGTATGAAGCATCCTTATCTCATTTTTCACAAGGATAGAGTGTTCCTCAGGACTAATCCGTCGTTCTTACCTAAGGTGGCTTCGGAGTCTAATATCAATCAGTCAATAAACTTACCCGTGTTCTTCCCAAATTTTCAGAATAGAGGAGAATACAAATTGCATAAATTGGATGTGCACAGACAACTGCGTTTTTACCTGCTCAGGACTAAAGATTTTCGCAAGTCGGACCAGTTGTTCGTGTCATTTGCTAAATCGGCCATGGGTAAGGCCATCTCCAAAGTGACTGTAGCAAATTGGATTTGTCAATGCATAGTTCACGGGTACTTATCTGCAGGCAAACCGGTTCCTACCGGAATTCACACACATTCTACGAGGGCTGTGGCCACCACAGCAGCCTTCTGGTCCAGGATCCCCTTGGATGACATATGCTCAGCAGCTACCTGGTCCTCTTCTCATACATTTATTTCTCATTATAAGTTGGATATGGTGTCGAGAAGTAGGGCTTCCTTTGGTTCCGCGGTGCTTCAGAATATTTATTTATTTTATTTTATTTATTTTACATTTGTTGACCGGGCTAGTCCAGCTGGATATATGTCCATTTTCAGTGGAGGCCCGGGGAGAAAAGCTCCAACGATATTACAGATAATTCACAGCAACAGTCAATATAAGGTCAAAAATAATAACACATTGAGTCAGAACATGTGATATACATGCAAGCAGGCATAGTCATTGCAGGAAATTACATAAACAAAGTTTAGTAGATATTTGCTATACAGATTCTAACAATAAATTTTTATCCTTCCATAAGGCCTCCCAGGGTTTTCCCTAGGTAGCTGGGAACTCCGTCCCACAGGTTGCAGAGCGAATGAAGTAACTACTTCAGATAAAGAAGTTATGTACTCAGCATAACGTTCCATCTGAGTAGGTACTTCATTTGTCTGCAACCGACCCCCCCCCCCCTGCCATCCCCCGATCCTTTTTCGGGACTCCTGATCACCAAAGAAATTTTTGTTCCGCTGTTAGGACAGTGATCTGGTGTTGCTTCCTCTATCGAGGGTAGGAGTTGTGTAAGAGGCAAAAAAACTCTATCTGAGGTAATGTAGCACATAGCAGGGGATTGTGGGTAGGGGGAGGAGCTAGGAGCTCGGATCTTGTAGCTTGGAAAGCTGCCGGCTCGGATCCGAGACCCACAGGTTGCAGACAAATGAAGTATCTACTCAGATGGAACGTTATGGTGAGTACATAACTTCTTTTTAGCACTCCCACTTGGGTGCTTTCCATGCATAGATTATCAAAAATAGAGTCAGGCATTGTCTTGTAGATCTGAAGTCTTGCTAAACTTTAAGAATTCCATTACACTGCAAACATTCCTTAAAATACAAAACTTCCAATAATTTTTAACACCTTTATTGAATTGTCAGACATGGGTGAACTTTTATTTAAAAGAAAACAAACTGTATTAACATGTTCCTAGTTACAACCATTATACATCATACCTTTTTTTGTATAACTGCAATCAATCCAACATTACATAAATTGTTCAATTCCTGTCCTTCCTTAAATCACACTCCTCCTCCTCCATATCATCATTCTGTATATATTGTTCTGACAGTTTCCATTTCTTATGTAATTTGCTTCTACCCTTTTCTGAAGATCCCGCTTCCAGTTCTTTTTTCTTTGTTTAGTACTGCAAATACAGTTGGTTTAGACTTTGATTTCCATTTTCCAGTAATTGCTTTTTGGCAGCTGCAAGAATTAAACTTAAGAAGGCCTTACTATGTCTTGACAATTCAGATCTTGTATCCCAACTCAAAAAAATATTTCTGTAGATGCACACATTTGCTCACCCAATATTTCTGTATTCTGTAGGGAATTTTTGATGTCTGCCAACTCATTACACTCCTATAACATATGTTCCCAGTTACCTCTTTCTTCCCCATCACGCCTCTAACATTTGTTTTCTACCTGAGGAAAAATTATTTGTAGTCTACTTGTGATATAAAAATATCTATGCAAACACTTCCAAGCAAAACTCTTAAATCATTTTAGACTTTATTGTGCATGCTTGTGAGCCATGCACGTCTTCCCATTATT
This sequence comes from Protopterus annectens, assembly GCF_019279795.1. Taxonomy (NCBI): domain Eukaryota; kingdom Metazoa; phylum Chordata; order Ceratodontiformes; family Protopteridae; genus Protopterus; species Protopterus annectens. Next base: position 435,810,991 of record NC_056728.1, read on the forward strand.
TCCTTGGAATTGTCCACTCTGTCTTTCTAGTCTTTTCTAACCTCCTCTGATTGATTCTTGTAGTTGTTGTGCAGTATTTTAGAAGCCCTACTAATTATCCATTTTTTAACAGTGGCTTCTCTTCTAGATTCAACTAGAAACTTTACCAGAGCAGGTCTGTCACTTAGGATTCCCCTATTTGTTACTTGCCTGTCCTCTGATGCCAGTCCCAGATAGGGAAGGCAGTCTCTAGCCTGCAGTCCAAATGTCATCCTAGCCTATTCTATTATCTTTCCCTCACTAGTTATTTGCTTTGCCAGTTTTCTCCAATAAATTCCAGCCCCCTCTTGCGTATTCTTTGTACCTCTAATTGCAATTATCCCTATTGACAAAATCTCCTTTTTCCATTCTTGTGTTGGTTTAGTTCTCTGAATACTTTCTACTACTTTATGAAAGTAATACTCTGTATAACTGCTGTTAGCATCCATAAGGATTTGCATCCAAATCCCACTCTCTCCTTATTTTTTGAATCCCCTATTTCATCATCATCCTTTTCCACTTTGAATTATAGCTTTCTGCTTGCGTTATGTATATATGAGCCTTAGCTGTGTAGCTTTAAAATATCCCTTCAAATCAAGTAATCCTAAACCGCTTTTTTCTGGTCAAAGAATCAACTTTTATCCCACTTGACTCCTGCTCTCCACCCTCCAAGATAAATTCCTTCAACTCTTAATTATTATCCACAACTTCTCCACTGGTTAATAAAAATATGCCTGGCCTGTTTATAAAGTCAAAGGGACTGAAAACATTTTCACTGCTTATATCTTGCTATCCATGCTCAAAACAAGAGTTTCTAATGATATGTGAGAAGAGACTAAACATCTTTTGTTTGGTCTCTTCCCAAATATCATTAGCTGCTGTAACAGAATCCCTTTAAATCCATACTCCTAAATACTTCATTTTATCCTCCATAGATTTCGGTATTGCTGAGCCAATTCATGTGTGATTACATAATTTATAGCTATAGCCTTTGTTTTATCTTAATTTTATATCCGCAAAACATCTGAAACTATCTCAAGATGTTCCACAACACTAAGATGTCCTTTTCTGGTATTAGCAGGTACAAAATAATGTCATTTACAAGTAAAGCCAACTTTTCTTGATTACCTTACCAATTATGTACTTGAATTTGAGTCCCTTCCTTTCTTTGCCAGTGGCTGTAAATATAATGCTGATAAAGGGGAAAGAGGACACCCCTGCCTGGTTCATGTGTTCAGACATGACTTTTCAAAGAGGAGTTCAACTTTAAGTTTTACCTCCAATCCACCATATATATATACTTCTAATTAACATTACTATATCAGAGAATGGAAAGGCTTACATTTCCATACTCATAAAATCCCAGCTTACTCAGTCAAATGCTTCCTCCTCATCAATACCCACCAACAACAGCAACATTTTCTTGCAGTCTGCTTTCCTGCTGGGTCATCAGTGTTCTAGTAATGTTTTCAAATGTTTGCCTTCCTTCCACAAAACCACACTGATCCATATCTGTCAATTTTGGCAACACCTCTGCCATACTTTGTTATTATAGACAAACACTTTGTAATAAGTTTAAAATTGAAATGGGCCTAGATGAAGCTGGGTCTTTATCATTTTTAGGTATTACAGCCACTACAGCTTTCTTCCAGGATATTGATACCTCCCGTCCTTTTAAAATACTGTTAAACAAAACCTTCCAGATCTTTATCACCTTCTTCCCTCTTAGCCTCCAAACCTCTGCAGGAATACCATCTATTCCTGGAGACTTTACTGCAGATTGATTGCTTGCTACTGTTATCTCACTCCTCTCTCTTTTTTTTTTCTGCATGTTGACACACTGCATTTTGAGTGACTACATTGCAGTAGTGAGCCTTGGCCTCTACCTTCCCTGGAAGAAGTTTGCTGTTCAAACCTTACTGCTGTCATCTAGGTCTCAGAATCTCTTACTTAGCCTGTTGCTTGCATAACAGATGAACTTTCATTCTCTGCTGCTGGATCAGTTTCAGATATTTAAGTTTTTTTTGCAATTTACTGTTGGATTAGACCAGTATGTGTTGTAGATTAGGCTCAACAGTTAATAGTTACAGCAGGAGGAGGAGGTGAGATAAAAATTGGGACTCTGCTTGTCACCTTTGCTGACCAGATAAGCAAAGAAGGTATTTGTTGCCTACTGCAGTTTTTTTTTCTTTCTATTGTCACTGTAGTATTACGTTGTAGCTCTTTCTTTGTTATTTCTGAGATGTAACAGTTTTTTTTTCTTGACTGATAGTATGGTGGCATCATAGTGGATGTTAATAAAGCAGAGCATTCTACAATAATCACATTCTCGGATTACCATGATGGTGTTGCCCCGTTCCTAATAATCAACCATACCACAGTGAAAGCCAAGTATCATCAGAGGTAAGAAGTGTAAGATTACTGAACTCTATGATAGCTGTTATGTAACGGAAAACTATAATGCTGTGAGGAATGCCTTGTTTGATTGTACTGTGTAAATGCTTGAATGTAGCCAATGTCTCATAATAGCCTGCATTATCATAGAAGTCATACCACAGTTAAATTGTAAAAATATATGGGTAGTGGTCATCTTTCTTTTCACATGGAAATTCATTAATTCATTGTCATGTAGCTGTTTTTGATTTTAAACTCAACTCCATCCACTTCAAAGGCATCACAGTACAAGTACATTCTACAGTTCTGTGATCTGTGTGAGCCTGCTGAACTGTACATTGCCCTGAACATTTCTGGTGTGTATGTGTGTATACACACACACACACACACACACACACACACACACACACACACACACACACAATGTAATAGTAAACCCCTGATAAGG